>NC_056726.1:994787381-995087381 GCF_019279795.1 Protopterus annectens | reverse complement strand
AAGATGGGGCAAAAAGGTGTACACTTCTGCTACTTTGTCCATTAGGGCTTTAAACTGTCAGTTTCATATGCTGAAATACCAGCAATTTCTCTTGTCTGTTTTAAAACAAAAGCTTACTTCCATTTCTGCCTGTGCAGATGATAAGGAATTACATGACTTATTGCATGCCACTGAACAAGTTGGGAAGCATGGTTTACACTGTGGATTTGATGCCTTGGAGGCTTCTTGTAGGGCTGCGGCCTCTGGCACTGTCATTAGAAGGCATGCATGGCTAAAGGAACAAAATTTGCCTGAACAAGTAAAGGCTAAATTATTGGATGCTCCTGTTCAGCATAATGTTTTGTTTGGATCAAAAGCTGAAGAGGTGATTAAAAAGATGGAGGATAAGGCAAAATCCATGCAAACAGTTAAAGATTTCGTACAAGTACAGCCACCTAGATTTAGCAGGAATTGGCCTTCAAAGAATCGGTCCTTTCCCACTTCAGACAGGCCCCAGAGGGGTAGATATAGACGCTCCAGAGGAAGGCCTCAAACACAAGCCTTTTATAGACCAAGACAGTGGACTGCTTCCACCCCTAGGGGAGGAGAGGACAGGTCACAAACTCAAAGGAAACAAACTCAATGACTACCTCTGTTGGGCTACAGGAATTTCTTGCCTGGAAGCCCCTCTCGGAGGAAAACTCTCTTTTTTATCAAAATTGGACTCAAATAACCCAAGACAAGTGGGTTTTGGATGCGGTTTTAAGAGGTTATAAATTCCATTTTCATACCTTGCCAAGGCCAAGCGGATGGCCAGACCTTCCAAAGCATCGATGGATGGAGGCCTTAAACCAGGTGGAAGCTCTTTTGGTTATGAATGCCGTAGAACTGGTTCCACTTTCAGAGATGGGAAAAGGTTTTTACTCAAGGCTCTTTCTAGTCCCAAGGAAGCAAAACTCATGGAGACCCGTTCTGGATCTGTCGGTCTTAACACCTTTCTAGAGATTCCAAAATTCAAGATGCTTACTCTACAGCAGCTACTTCCAATGCTGTCCAAAGATGCATGGATGGTAACTTTGGATTTAAAGGAGGCATATTTACACATTCCCATCAGGCAGGATCGCAGAAAATACCTCGGGTTCAAGGCCGGATCGAGGCACTTTCAATTCTCTGCGCTGCTTTTTGGATTGTCTACTGCGCCCAGGGTCTTCACCAAATGCCTGGCTCCAGTAGTAGCTTACTGCAGACTCAAGGGAATTCAAATTTACCCTCATCTGGACCATTGTCTAATTCAGGCAGACAGCAAGGATGTCTTACTCCAGCATCTAGAATTTGTACAGAACCTCCTCAAGTTCCTGGGATTCTCTGTAAACATAAAAAAGTCAAATTTGACACCATCTCAACAGATAACTTTTCTGGGTGCTCTTCTAAACACCACAACCCAGATGGCATTTCTGACATCCGAAAAACAATTACAGCTGGCTTCAACGTTCAAAACCTTGGCAACTTTAACTCAACTATCTGCAAGGAAATTCCTGCAGGCTTTGGGTTGCATGGCCTCCTGCATCCTTCTCGCACCATATACAAGACTACACATGAGGAAAATACAGTGGTACCTAAAAAGTGTATGGTCTCAGCATTGCCACAGTTTAGACATACTGATCTCCGTCCTTCCTTGCCTTCAAAAGGAATTTCTTTGGTGGTCCAGGGCATGTGCTCTAAACAAAGGGAAACCCTTCTGTCTGCCTCCTGCCACTCAGATTCTAACCACGGATGCCTCTGATTATGCTTGGGGAGCCCATTTTCAGGGCAACTGTCTGCAGGGCCTTTGGACAAAGGATCAGATGCACCTGCATATCAATTTAAAGGAAATGTTAGCCGTTCAGAAAGCTCTATTTGCCTTCAGGAATCTTTTACAACCAGGACAACAACTAATACGGACAGACAACACCACATTTATGTGGTACATAAACAAGCAAGGGGGATCTCATTCCTACCCCCTTTGCAGACTAGCCATGGATCTATGGAACACAGCTCTAGCTTGCAATCTGGATCTTCAAGCTCAGTTTCTACCAGGGAAACAAAACTTCCTGGCAGACAGTCTGAGCAGAAACCTTTCGGATCCACATGAATGGATGCTGGACACCAAAATATTCAGGATGATAACAGCAGTCTGGGGATGTCCTCACAAAGACCTCTTTGCATCCCATCTCAATCATCAACTACAGAGTTTTTGCACCAGGACTTTCCACAGAGAAGCTTGGAAAGTGGATGCCCTGTCATTCAGTTGGAGGAACCTCTCGGGATATGCCTTTCTGCCTCTTCCTCTTCTTCCACGGGTATTATTGAAGATAAAACAGGACAAGCCCAAGATGATAATCTTGCTGGCTCCAAATTGGCCTCGGCAGTTTTGGTATCCAACGCTAAAAAACCTATGCCTGGAGCCCCCTTGGGTTTTACCTCAGTCTCCGAACCTTCTGTCCCAACATCAGGGTCAGGTTCTACACTCTCATGTCAGAACTCTCTGCCTGGCGGCCTGGTTAATCCAGGGCCTTTGATTTCTTCTTTCCTACCCAAGCAGGTTATGGATGTCATTTTAGAAGCCAGACGTCCTAGCACTAGAAAATCTTATGCAGGAAAATGGAAAAGATTTTGTTCCTGGATGCAGGCTCAGGATTCTGATCCTCTTCTTCCTAACATTACTTTAATTTTACTTTACTTAACAGATCTCTTACATAAGGGTCTCTCTTTCTCTTCCATTAAGATACATGCCTCTGCTGTTTCTGCTCATTATAATACAGCCCCTCCCATCTTTTCCCACCAGCTCATGAGACAGTTTCTCAGAGGAGCTAAGAACTTAAGACCTCCTAGATCTCCTCCCATTCCTGCTTGGGATCTCAACTATGTTTTGGAAAAACTAACCTTGCCTCCTTTTGAGCCTGCTGCCTCTTCTGACATCAAGTTTTTATCTTGGAAGACAGCTATTCTGTTAGCCCTAACCTCTGCCAGGAGAGTTTCAGAATTACAAACTCTTATGGCTGTGGAACCTTGTATTATTTTTCATCAACACAGGGTATCTTTGAGGACTAATCCTACTTTCATGCCTAAGGTGGTTTCCAAAGTGGCTTTAAATCAAACTATTCACTTGCCACCTTTTTCCCCACTCCTCAAAATAAATGGGAAAGGATCTTACATTCCTTGGACGTACACAGACAAGTACGTTTTTACCTGGACAGAACCAAGGACATCAGAAAATCAGAACAATTGTTTGTTTCTTATGCTTCAAGTTCCCAAGGTAAAGCCATTTCAAAACAGACCATTTCTAAATGGATTGCTCAGGGAGTCAGATTTTGTTATTCACACCATGGAAAGCAAATCCCAGGGAGTATACGGACTCATTCCACCAGAGCTGCTGCCACTTCTGCGGCCTTCCTCAGGGGAGTTCCTACCAAAGACATTTTGGAAGCTGCAACTTGGAGTTCAGTGCATACTTTTTCTAAGCACTACAGTCTACCTCTCTACTCTAAGTCTAGGGCAGGCTTTGCTTCTGCAGTCTTGCAGGGCCTTTTAGCTGCCCCTTCTTCTTTATGACCACCTCCCTTTCTTTCAGCTTTGGGATTCTACCCTACAGTCATGACTGCAACAGTGAAACACGATGAACATGGTACAGTTGTGTACACATATCATAAATGTAGATGTTCGAGTGTCTTCACTGTTGCAGTCTGGGTTTCCCTCCCGTCTCCACTTGTTTTTACTTTTGTGTAGTTCCTTTTTTCAGCATTCTTCTGAGGTGTATTTGCATAGGTTATGGGACCTTTTTCATTTTGGGACTCCTGACATCTGGGGCAAGAAAAACTGGAGAAGATGGCGTCGGCTGTCAGCTTTGTACTCCTGGCACTCTGACGTCAGGGAGCATGGTTGAACAGCCGATGCCGGACCCAGACTTTGGGATTCTGGCCGACCGAGGGCTGCCTGCCGGCAGGGGAGAGAACCCTACAGTCATGACTGCAACAGTGAAGACACTCTATAACATCTACATTTATGGTAAGTGTGCACAACTGTACTTTCTCCAGTCCTCACTGAGGTGCTTTCGCAGTCCCTGATGCCCGCTTCTGTGGATTCGCAGCCACTGCCGAGACCCTTTCAGAGTCTGGTATGCCACAAAACTCTTCTTCGACTAAGTAACCTGCGGTCGTCTCTACCTTGGATGGGTCTGGAGCTGCTGAGCAGGCACCGGCTTCCGAGGAAGTCCTTCACACTACCGATTGTTGACACAAACCGATGTCTGCTTTCACGACTATTGTTCTTTCTAAAATGACTGAATTTCTAAGGCCCATGTATGAACCACAACCAAGAAACCGATGACCCACTCTCAGGTGCCTGCTTCCTTGCCTCAGTTTCAAATGCTTAAAATGGCGGAAGACCTTATCATGCTGATCAGGGGAAGCCAAGCTACCCCCTCTGAAAGGAAAAGAGATCTGTCCCCTGTAGTTTTGTCTGAGCAAGAGTCAGATGAATCTGATGCATCTGAATATGAAGACATGCAACCCCTCTCTACTTATGAGGATTCTGATGCAGAGGATCCCATTCCTTCAGCCTCTTCCCCCGGAGGATTTTTCCTTTGGGGAAACCCTGCATGCCTTAAGGGAGCATTTCCAATGGGAGAGTCAAGACTACCCTCAGTCTAAAAAGAGACTCTGGGAATGCCTAGATCTTCCATCCCCCCAGTCCTGGATGTTATGGAGGATGTTTTCCTGGAATCCAGCTTGACTTCTGACACCCTCCCTCCTGCACCCAGAAAACCAGACAGGTACTGTAGAGTCCATGACTCACATAAATTTCCTTTTAAAAATTCTACTGCTTACCCTAAGGTAATTTCTCATGGGCCTAAAGAAATGAAACCAACCTCTGCTAAGAGTCCCACCCCTCAGATAGGGATTCCCGAGCACTGGACAGATGGGGTCAAAAAGTATACACCTCAGCTACTCTTGCCCTCTGGGCACTAAATTGAGTTCCATATGCTGAAATTTCAGCAACATACCCTGGAGCTCCTTAAACAAAAATGTCTTCCTTTCCTGCTTGGGCAGAATCAAAAGAATTGCAAGAGTTAATACATTCTGCAAGTCAGGTAACTAAACATACCTTGCACTGCGGTTTTGATGCCCTAGAAGCTTCTTGTAGGGCAGCAGTCACTGGGTCTGTAATTAGCAGGCATGCAGTTAAGGAACAGCCCCTGCCAGACCATGTCAAATCTAAATTGTTGGATTCCCCCTTGCACAAAGATAACTTATTTGATACTAAGGCAGAAGAGGTCTTAAAAAAGATGGAAGAAAAAGCAAAATCTATGCAAACAGTTAAGGATTTCTTGCAGGTCCAGCCACCTAGGTTCAGCAGGCATTGTCCCACAAACGTTGGTCCTTTCCTGCTCCCAGTAAGCCAGTCCAGCCTAGAGCCCGGGGAACCAGACCCCCCAGACAGCAGCTGCAAGGAATGCAGAGATCTAAGCAGTGAACTTCCTCCACTGCAAAACTAGGGAGTTCTAAGCCACCCTCTTATGGTAAGAACTCACAATGACTCACCTTTCCCATCCCCTACCTCTGGCTGCCTTCTCTTACCCCTAGGAGGAAAGCTCTCGTTTCATACAAGCACATGGGCCACCATTACCAAAGACCACTGGGTTCTGAACATAATGTCTCAGGGATACAAACTTTCCTTCCACACCCTTCGTGCCTTCACTGAAGGTTGGATGTCGGGCTGGCAACTCTGCACCATAAAAATCTACTGCCAATCATTAGCGGACCAGAGTTTCGCTGTGGCGACCCCTTACCGGGAAAACCGAAAAGACAAACAAGCAAACCCTTCCCATCCCAAAAGGGTTCCCAGACCTACCACCCAAACCAGTGGGCAGAGGCTCAAAAACAAATCCTTTCCCTGCTCTCTGAGGGCAGTAGAGCAGGTTTCTGCAGAACAGATAGGTCAAGGTTTCTACTCCACACTTTTTCTGGTACCCAGAAGAGGGCACCTGGCGCCCCATCCTCAATCTTTCCATTCTAAGCACCTTCCTGCTGATCCCAAAATTCAAAATGCTCGCCCTCCAGCAGCTACTTCTCATGCTCTCCAATGACGCTTGGCTAGCCATCCTAGATCTAAAAGAGGCCTACCTCCACATCCCAGTAAGGGAATCATGTAGGAAAGATCTCCGTTTCAGTGCGGGATCTCAGTAACACTTTCAGATGTTCTTCGTGTTTCACTGTTGCAGTCATCACAATTGGGTTATCTTCCTGCAGGTAGCCCTCAGTCGGCCTGAATACCAGAGTCTTCTGATTTCTGCGTCAGATGTTGTCGCTTCTTCCATGACAACAGGGGTATAAAACATGCAGCCGACAACATTACATCAGTCTTTCTTGCCATGCGGTGCCCGAATCAGAAGCAGTTCGCAAATGCCGGTCGGCTGACTCCTGAAATTTTTGTTTTCAAGTTTCAGACCTGAAGTCTTCAAAGAGATAAGTACCCCATAGGGGATCCTTTTTCTTGCTCTAACCGATGTCGGTAAAAATTAACAATTGTCTTGCCTGTGTAGAGCAAATACCTCATAGAGATTTTCATTCTTACTGCATCACCTGTTTAGGCCCAGCCCATGATGTGTCTCTCTGTCAGTTTTGTGCCTTGTTCAACACCCAAACTATTCGTTGTTGGGCTATTTTTATAGCTAAGTACTTTCGTTCTCTATCTTCATACTCCGAAATGGCTTCGTTAAGCCATCCGACTACTGATCTTACGAAAAAACATAAGGATAAAGACAGAGACTGACCGCATAAGTCCAAAACTGCTGGCGACGCTTCCGTTAAGCTAGTCACCAGTCCGCAGGTACTCAGTGAGGTGCTTTCGCTGCCCCTGATTCCCGCTACTACAGATTCACAGGCCTCTACTGAGACCCATTTGGAGTCCGGTATGCCGCAAGATGCTTCTTCAACTATGGAACCTGTGTACGTCTCTACCTTGGATGGGTCCGGAGCCACTGTGTAGGCACCGGCTTCTGTGGGTGTATTCAGGCCTACCGATTTTCATATTAAACAGACGACTTTGTTTCAAGCTAAGAATACCGAATTCCTCATGCCTAAAGATCGCACTACGCCTAGAAAGCAGATGACCAAGCTGAATTCTAAGGCCCATATGCCTCAAAAACAAATTATTAGAATGGCTGAAGACCTTGCTAACTTAATTAGGGGAAGCCAGCGCCCCCCCCCCCCCAAGAGACCTAGAACTGATTTTCTTTCTGATTCTTCTCATCAGGAATCTGATAACTCTGTTCCTTCTGACTACCAGAGTTTACCCTTATCTGCTTATGAGAATTCTGATGCAGAGGATTCCATTCCCTCTGCTTCCCCTCTAGAAGATTTTTCTTTTGGTGAAACCTTGCATACCCTTTGGGAGCATTTCCGCTGGGAAAGTCAGGACTATTCAGAGTCCAAAAAGAGACTTCAGGAATTTTTACTCCTGCCTCAACACAGGTCTCTAGCTATCCCTCCTGTTCTGGAGATTGTAGATGATGTTTTCTTGGAATCCAGTCTTACCCCAGACACTTTGCCTCCAGCTCCCAGGAAACCTGACAGGTACTACAGAGTTACCTGACTCTCACAAATTCCTCTTCAAGAATCCTAATGCGGATCCAAAGACCATTTCCCAAGGACCAAAAGGCTTTAAGGCTACTACTGCCAAAAATCCTACCCCTTCTGATAGGGACTCTAGAGCTTTAGACAGATTGGGTAAGAAGGTGGACACTTCTGCTACTTTAGCCATTAGGACTTTAAATTGCCAATTTCATATATTAAAAGTATCAGCAGTGTATTATGGGACTACTTAAACAGAAAATTATGTTGATTCCTGACTATGCTGAACACAAAGATTTGCAAGAGTTAATGCATTCTGCTGAACAGGTTGGTAAACATACTTTTCAATGTGATTTTGATGCATTAGAAGAATCTTGCAGGGCTGCTGTCACTGCGTCTGTACTTAGAAGGCATGCTTGGCTTAAGGAACAAAACTTGCCAGGTCATGTTAAATCTAAATTAGTGGATGCACCCTTAAACCAAGACCACATTTTTGGCAACAAATCAGAAGTCCTCAAAAGGATGGAGGAAAAAGGTAAATCTATGCAAACGGTTAAAGATTTATTACAAGTACCGCCTCCTAGATTCAGTAGGCATTGGCCTTCAAAGAACTGGTCTTTTCCAGTCCTTTCCTGGCCTTCTCAGGCCAAACCCAGGAGCAGCAGACCACCAAGACTTCAGTCTCAAGCTATGCACAGATCTAAGCAGTGGAGGGCTCCCACTTGCAAAGCAGGGAGTAGTAAGCTACCCCCTATGGAAAAACGGCCCAATAACTTATCCTTAACTTTTCCAGGCCCTGTTTAACTACTTGCTCCCTTAGGAGGAAAGCTCGCCCTGCATGCAAAAAACTGGGAACTCATTACCCAGGACAAAAGGGTCTTAAATATAGTTTCCCTAGGATACAAGTTCAACTTCCACTCACTCCCAACCCCAAGTGGATGGCCAGACCTCCCCCCATATCAGTGGGTGGAGGCCCAAAAACAAGTGCTCTCTCTCCTCGATATCAGGGCTATTCAGTCTGTCCCAACAGAACAAAGGGGACAAGGTTTTTATTCAAGACTGTTCCTGGTTCCCAGAAAAGAAAACTTCTGGCGTCCTGTCCTGGACCTGTCTGTTCCTGGTTCCCAGAAAAGAAAACTTCTGGCGTCCTGTCCTGGACCTGTCTATTCTCAACACCTTTCTGGTGGTTCCAAAATTCAAAATGCTGACTCAACAGCTTCTTCCTATGCTAGCCAAGGATGCCTTGCTGGCAACCTTAGACTTAAAAGAAGCTTACCTGCACATCCCAATAAGGGAATCCTGCAGACTACATCCTACATTTCAGGGCGGGCTATACTTGGACGATTGCCTGATTCAATCAGAAAGTCAGGACTTGCTGTTACAACATCTGGCATTTGTAAAGAGATTTCTAACCTCACTAGGGTACACCATCAATGAGAAGAAATCACACCTAGTACCCTGCCAACAGATTGTATTCGTGGGAGCAAGCTTGAACACAACTTCCCAGATGGCATTCCTCACTCCGAAGAAAAAAGTTTATTTGACAACCTATTTCAACTTACTGACCACAAACATCCAGCTATCTGTAAGGAAAATCTTGCAAGCCCTGGGGTTCATGGCCTCTTGCATTCTGTTAATTCCATATGCAAGACTGCTTATGAGGAAACTTCAATGGTATCTAAAAGTCTATGGTGTCAACATTCTCAGGACCTGGAGACAATGATTCCCATCATTCCTTGTCTAAGGGCAGAGTTGCTTTGGTGGGCAGAGGCCTGCTACCACAACAAGGTACTCCCTTTCACTCTACCCCCTGCCGCCCAAACCTTAACAGTCACATCAGTCTATGCATGGGGGGCTCACATGGCAGGGCAGTGCATTCAGGGCAAATGGAACCCAACACAGATGCACCTGCATATCAATCAAAAAGAAATGTTATCTGGACAGAATGCTCTGACATTCTTCAAAGACCTCATTCTTTCAGGACAGTTATTGGTAAAGACAGACAACACCACAGTTATGTGGTACATAAACAAGCAGAGAGGAACATTCCTACCCATTCTGCAGACTAGCCATGGCTCTGTGGAACACAGCCTTGAGCTTCCAAGTGAACCTGCAAGCTCAGTTCCTGCCAGGCAAGCTAAATTCACTGGCAGATGACTTAAGCAGAAATGTCATGGACCCACATGAATGGAAACTGGAACCAAATAAATTCAACCTCTTGAGGAACGAATGGGGGACACCAGAGGTAGACCTGTTTGCCTCCTCTCAGAACTACTAATTGAACAAGTTCTGCACCAGAACTCCCCACAGTCAAGCTTGGAAAGTGGATGCCCTGTCCTTTACCTGAGAAAATCTCTCAATTTATGCCTTTCCCCCTCTGCCTCTCCTCTAGAAGGTTCTACTAAAGATCAAACAGGACAAGCCAAGGACAATATTGATTGCCCCAGACTGGCCACGCCAGCACTGGTACCCTTTTTGCGCAGTCTGACAGTGCTGCAACCATGGCACCTGCCTCAGACCCCCTTCCCTGCTGTGTCCCAGCAGGCGGGCCAGATTCTGCACCCTCAGCTTCAAAACCTGAACCTTGCAGCCTGGCTAATTTCCTGAGCTCATCTCTAGCAACCTCAGTAAGCAGGTGCTGGATGTTATTCTGGAGGCAAGGAGGCCTAGTACAAAGATACTGTTCCTGGAGCCAGGCTCAGGGGATGGACACAGTGGTGCTCAGCTTACCTTATATTCTGGATTATTTAACAGAAATGCTCCACAAGACCCTATCTTTATCTTCAATTAAGATTCATGCCTCTGCCCTTTCAGCACATTATAATACTGAGCCACCCCTCTTCTCTCATCCCCTGCTAAAACAATTCCTTAGAGGGGCCAAACATTTAAGACCCCCCCCCCCCAGGAGAGCTCCCACTCCAGCCTGGGACCTTAACTTTGTATTGGAAAAACTCACTCTTCCCCCCTTTGAACCAGCTGCTACAGCAGAGTTGAAATTCCTTTCTTGGAAAACAGCCTTACTTCTAGCCATCACTTCAGCAAGAAGAGTGTTTGAACTGCAGGCCCTCATGACATTGGAACGCTTCATTATCTTCCATGTGGACAGGGTTTCCCTCAGGACTAAATCCATCCTTTATGCCCAAGGTGGTGTCTAGTGTGGCTCTGGTGCTAGTGGGGCTCTAAACCAGTCCATTCATCTGCCTACTTTTTTCCCCTAATCCTCAAAATAAAGGGGAAAGTATACTGCATTCTCTGGACGTGCACAGACAGCTTAAATTCTAATTGGACAGAACTAAGCCTCCCAGAAAATCTGGCCAGCTGCTAGTTAGCTTTGGTGCAGGGGCAGAGGGGAAGGCCATTTCAAAGCAAACCATTTCCAAATGGATAGTCCATTACATCCGTATGTTCTTAGTGTTTCACTGTTGCAGTCATTACATTTGGGTTATCTGCCTGCAGGTAGCCCTCAGCCGGCCTGAATACCAGAGTCTTGGATTCTTGTGTCAGATAATGTCTCGTCTTCCATGACATCAGTTCGTCAGGGGTATAAAAAATGCAGCCGACGCCATTACACCCGTCTTTCTTGCCGCGTGGTGCCTGAAGCAGAAGCAGTTTACAAGTCCCAGTCGGCCGACTCCTGAAATTTGCATTTTCGAGTTTCAGAACCAAAGTCTTCAAAAAAGCTAAGTACCTCATTGGGGATCCTTTTTCTTGCTCTTAACCCAATGTCAGTAAAAGTTAACAATTGTCTTACCTGTAGAAAGCAAATACCTGATAAAGATTTTCATTCGTACTGCATTCCTTGCTTAGGCCCAAACCACAACGTCCCTCTCTGTCAGTTGTGTGCATTATTCAACCCCTTAAGTGTTCGTCTGTTTTTTTTTTTTTTTTTTTTTTTTTTGTTTTTTTTTTCCTGCAGCAAATTATTTTAGTACTCTAACTATGCAGATATGGCTTTGGTAAGCCATCCGACTACCGATATTCCGAAAAAACATAAAGATAAAGGCAGAGACAGACCGCATAGGTCCAAAACTGCCGACGATGCTTCCGTTAAGCTAGTCACTAGTTCGCCGGTACTCAGTGAGGCACTTTCGCATGCCCCTGATACCCGCTACTTCTGATTCGCAGACCTCTACTGAGACTCGTTTAGAGTCCGGTATGCCACGAGATGCTTCTTTGACTATGGAACCTGCAGATGTCTCTACCTTGGATGGGTCTGGAGATGCTGTGCAGGCACCAGCTTCTGAGGGTGTATTCAGGCCTACAGACTTGCATTTCAAACCAATGCCATCTTCTTCATCAAGGCCTAAAACTTGACCCACGCCTAGAACATCAACGTCCAAACCGCATGGTCAAGCCATATGCCTAAAAAACAAATGCTTAGAATGGCTGAAGACCTTATTACTTTAATTAGGGGAAGCCAGCCTTCCCCCTCTGAGACCTAGAAATGATTTTCCTTCTGATTCTTCTGATCAGGATTCTGAAATATCTGTTTCTTTTGATTACCAGGATTTGCCCTTATCTACCTATGAGGATTCTGATGCAGAGGATTCCTTTCCCTCTAGAAGATTTTTCTTTTGGTGAAACCTTGCACACTCTTAGGGGGCATTTCAGCTGGGAAAGCCAGGATTACTGTGACTCCAAAAAGAGGCTTAGGGAATTCTTACTCCTCCCTCAACACAGGCCTTTAGCTATCCCTCCTGTCCTGGACATTGTAGATGATGCCTTCTTGGAATCTAGCCTGGCCCCAGACACTTTACCAACAGGTCCCAGAAAACCTGACCCGTATTACAGAGTACCTGACTCTCACAAGTTCCTCTTTAAGAATCCTACTGCGGATCCAGAAAACATTTCCCAAGGACCAAAAGCCATTAAGGCTACTACTGCCAAAAACCCTACCCCCTCTGATAGAGGTTCCAGGACCTTGGACAGATGGGGTAAGAAGGTGTACACTTTTGCTACTGTTGTCATTAGGGCCTTAAACTGCCAGTTTCATGTGTTAAAGTATCAGCAGCATATTATGGAACTACTTAAACAGAAAATTATGTTGATTCCTGACTGTGCTGAACATAAAGAATTACAGGATTTAATGCATTCTGTTGAACATGTTGGTAAACATACTTTGCAATGTGGTTTTGACTCTTTAGAAGCATTTTGCAGGGCTGCTGTCACTGGGTCTGTACTTAGAAGGCATGCTTGGCTTAAGGAGCAGAACTTGCCAGATCATGTTAAAGCTTACTGGATGCTCCCTTAAACCAAGACCGCCTGTTTGGCAATAAAGCAGAAGAAGTCCTTAAAAAGATGGAGGAAAAAGCTAAATCTATGCAAACTGTTAAAGATTTCCTGCAAGTACAGCCTCCCAGATTTAGTAAGCATTGGCCTTCTAAGAATTGGTCCTTTTCAGTCTCTTCCAGGCCTTCTCAGTCCAAACCCAGGAACAGCAGACCACCTAGGCTACAGTCTCAAGATGCATACAGGCCTAAGCAGTGGGGGGGCTTTCACTTCCAAAGCTGGAAGTAGTAAGACACCCCCCTATGGAAAAATGTCACAATGATTTAACCTTAGCCCTTCCAAACCCTGCTCAACTGCCTGCTCCCTTAGGGGGAAAGATCGCCCTGCATGCAAAAAAATGGGAACTCATTACCCAGGACAAATGGGTTTTAAATATAGTTTTCCCAAGATACAGATTCCACTTCCACACCTTAACAACCCCAAATGGTTGGCCAGACCTACCCACAAATCAGTGGGCAGAGGCTAAACAGCAGGTTCTCTCAAGTATCAGGGCTGTTCAGCCTGTCGCAGCAGAAGAAAGGGGACAAGATTTTTACTCAAGACTTTTCCTGGTACCCAGAAAAGGCAGCTCCTGGCATCCTATCCTGGACCTCTCTATTCTAAACATCTTTTTGGTAATCCCAAAATTGAAAATGCTAAAACTTCAACAGCTGCTTCATATACTAGGCAAAGATGCCTGGTTGGCAACCTTAGACTTAAAGGAAGCTTGCCTGCACATTCCAGTAAGGGAATCTTGCAGGAAATACCTACGCTTCAGAGCAGGCTCCATGTACTAGCAGTTCTCTGCACTTCCCTTTGACTTATCTACTGCACCCAGGGTATTTACAAAGTGTCTAGCTCCAGCCATTGCATTTTGCAGGCAGAGAAATATTCAAATATACCCATACCTGGACAATTGTCTGATCCAGGCAGAAAGCCAGGACTTTCTTTTAAAATATCTGGCATTTGTAAAGAAACTTCTAACCTTGCTGGGGTACACCATAAACGAAAAATCTCATCTAGTACCTTGCCAACAAATTGTATTCCTGGGAGCAAGCTTGAACACAACTTCCTAGATGGCTTACCTCACGCCAGAGAAACAAGTTTATTTGACAGCCTACTTCAAACTACCAGCCACAAAGGCCCAGCTATCTGCAAAGAAAATCATGCAAGCCCTGAGGTTCATGGCCTCTTGCATTCTACTAATTTTATATGCAAGACTGCATATGAGGAAACTACAGTTTGTATCTAAAAAGCCTATGGTGTCCACATTCTCAGGACCTGGAATCAATGATTCCTTGTATAAAGACAGAGTTCCTTTGGTGGGCAGAGACCTGCCACCTCAACAAGGGGCTCCCTTTCAGTCTAAGCCCTGCCCCCCAAACCCTGACTACAGACGCATCAGACTATGCATGGGGGGCTCACTTGGCATGGTGGTGCATTCAGGGCAAATGGAACCCGAGTCAGATGCACTTGCATATCAACCAAAAAGAAATGGTAGCTGTACAGAATTCCCTGACAGCCTTCAAAGACCACATCCTTCCAGGACAATTATTGGTAAAGACAGGCAACACCACAGTTATGTGGTACATAAACAAGCAGGAGTGACCCCTCTCGTATCCTCTCTGCAGACTAGCCATGGCTCTGTGGAACACGGCCTTGAGCCACCAACTGTACCTACAAGTTCAGTTCCTGCCAGGCAAGCTAAATTCACTGGCAGATGACCTAAGCAGAAATCTCATGGACCCACACGAATGGAAACTGGAACCATAACTACTCAACCTCTTAAGGAAGAAATGGGGGACTCTAAAGGTAGACCCGTTTGCCTCCCCTCAGAACTGCCAATTGGGCAAATTCTGCACAAAGGGCTCCCCACAGTCAAGCTTGGAAAGTGGATGCCCTGTCCTTTTCCTGGGGAAAGCCTCTCAGTTTATGCCTTTCCCCCCCTCTGCCTCTCCTCTTGAAGGTTCTGCTAAAGATCAAACAGGACAAACTAAGGACAATACTGATTGCCCCAGACTGGCCACGCCAGCACTGGTACCTCCTCTTGCACAGTATGATACTGCTGGATCCATGGCACCTACCTCAGACACCTTCTCTGCTGTCCCAGCAGGCGGCCCAGATTGTGCACCCTCAGCTTCAAACCCTGAACCTTGCAGCTTGGCTAATTCCTTGAGCTCTCCATTAGCATCCCTCAGTAAGTAGGTGCTAGATGTCATTCTGGAAGCACGGAGACCTAGTACTAGAATATCCTATGGTGAAAAGTGGAAAATAAACTATTCCTGGAGCCAGACTCAGGGGGATGGGCACTACGGTGCCAGCTTACCTCATATTCTTCAGTACTTAACAGAATTGCTCCACAAGGGCCTATCCTTCTTGTCAATTAAAATCCATGTATCTGCCATTTCAGCACATTATTATACTGAACCACCCCTCTTCTCTCACCCCCTGTTAAAGCAATTCCTCAGAGGGGCTAAAATTTTAAGACACCCCAGGCGAGCCCCTACTCCAGCCTGGGACCTTAACTTTGTATTGGAAAAGCTCACTCTCCCTTCATTTGAACCAGCTGCAACTGCAGAGTTGAAATTCTTTTCTTGGAAAACAGCCTTCCTTCTAGCTATCACTTCAGCAAGAAGAGTGTCTGAATTACAGGCCCTCATGGCAGTGGAGCCCTTCATTATCTTCCATGCGGACAGGGTTTCCATCAGGACTAATCCAGGTGGTTTCTAGTGTGGCCCTAAATCAGTCCATTCATTTGCCTACCTTTTTCCCGACTCCACAAAACAAAGGAGAAAGAATACTGCATTTTTTGGATGTGCACAGACAACTTAGATTTTATTTGGACAGGACTAAGCCTCTCTGCTAGTTGGCTTTGCTACAGGGGCAGAGGGGAAGGCCATTTCAAAGCAAGCCATTTCTAAAAGGATAGCCCATTGCATTCATTTCTGCTATAAGCACCATGAAAAACCTACCCCACAGGGGATTAGATCACATTCCACCAGGGCTCCTTCTACCTCTACAGCCTTTCTCTGAGGAGTCCCTACCAGGGACATCCTAGAAGCTGCTATCTGGAGCTCTGTACATACCTTCACGCATTACCACATGCCTGTTTTTTCTAACTCCAGAGCTGGTTTTGCCACTGCAGTCTTGCAGGGCTGAATAGCTGGCCCTAATGCTCTTTAACTTCCTTCTCCCATTCCTTAGCTTTGGGAATCAACCCAAATGTAATGACTGCAACTGTGAAACACGGGCACAGTACAGTTGTGTACATTTACCATAAATGTCGATGTTCGAGTGTATTCACTGTTGCAGTCCTGGTTACCCTCCCTCCAGCTCCCTGACTTCTCTTGGCTCTACCTTTCCTTCTTGTTTGGCATATATTATATCATGTTTATTTGCTTTTTGCTGTGGGTGTTCCATACTATATAATTGCTTCCTATTGTGGGGACACCTGACATCTGGGGCAAGAAAAACTGATGCAATGGCGGCTGCATGTTTTATACCCCTGGCGACCTGACGTCATGGAAGAAGCGACATCATCCGACACAGAAAACCGAAGACTCTGGTATTCAGGCCGGCTGAGGGCTACCTGCGGGCAGATAACCCAGATGTGATGACTGCAGCAGTGAATACACTGTACCATCTACATTTGTGGTAAGTGTACACAACTCTACTTTCTCTGCACTTCCCTTTGGCTTATCTACTGCTCCCAGAGTTTTCACAAAATGTCTGGTTCTGGCCATTGGCTTTTCAGACAGAGAAATATTCAGATTTACCCATACTTAGACGACTGCCTTATCCAGGCAGACAGCCAGGAAAAGCTACTCAAACACCTGGCCTTTGTAAAGACACTACTAACCTCCCTAGGGTACACAATCAATGAAAAGAAATCCAAACAGGTGCCCATGCAAAGGATTATCTTCCTGGGAGCAAGCCTGGACACAGCATTCCAGATGGCATACCTTACACCAGAGAAACAAATTTTCTTGACAACCTACTTCTCTCAACTAGCCACCAGGCCCCAGCTATCTGCAAGGAAGATCCTGCAAGCTGTGGGGTTCAGGGCATCTTACATACTAATTCCATATGCCAGACTGCATATGAGGAAACTTCAGTGGTACCTAAAAAGCCTTTGGTGTTGGCACGCTCAAGACCTGGAAACTCTTCCTTGCCTCAGAAAAGATTTTCTATTGTTGGGGGCAACAGCATGCTCCCACAAGGGACTGCCTTTCTCATCACTCCCTGCTTCCCAGAACCTCACCACAGATGCATCAGTCTATGCTTGTGGCGCACAACTGGACGGCAGGTGCATACAGGGCCAGTGGAGCCCACAGCAAATCCCTGTGTACATTAGTCAAAAAGAGATGATTCTTGTGCAGCACACCTTGATAGCTTTCAAGACCCTTCTTTCTCCAGGGGCTCTCCTGATCAAAACAGACAACACCACTGTCATGTGGTAGATCAACAAGCAGGGAGGGACTCACTCCTACCCTCTATGCAGGCAGGGCATGACCCTTTGGTACACAGCCTCTGCCATGCAACTACACCTGTTAGCACAATCCCTACCAGGCTTTCTCAACTCTCTGGCAGACCAATTAAGCAGAAATATTCTGGATCCACATGAGTGGCAGCTCAACAGAAGAACCTTCACCCTAATAACTCAGAAATGGGGCACAGAGAAAGTTGACCTCTTTGCCACCCAGAGCAACCATCAGCTCAGCAAATTCTGCACCAGGGAGCATCACTGCATGGCTTGGAAAGTGGATGCCC
The DNA here is from genome assembly GCF_019279795.1 of Protopterus annectens. NCBI lineage: Eukaryota > Metazoa > Chordata > Ceratodontiformes > Protopteridae > Protopterus > Protopterus annectens. Next base: position 995,069,754 of record NC_056726.1, on the reverse strand, counting down.
TGTCCTTCCCCTGGGTCAGTCTATGCATTTCCTCCACTACCTCTCATCCCCAGAATACTGCTCAAAATAAAGGAGGAAAAACCAAGGACCATTCTTATAGCTGCAGACTGGCCCCGGCAGCACTGGTACCCCTTGCTGCGCAGCCTGTCCCCACTGCCCCCATGGCATCTTCCTCAGATTCCAAACCTCCTGTCCCAGAGGGAAGGGGAATTCATGCATCCTCAATTGCAGACACTCATTTTGGCAGTTTGGTTTATTCCCTAATCAGTCTGCCAACCTCAGTAAACGGGTTCTAGATGTTATCCATGAGGCCAGACACCCTAGCACCGGAAAGTCTTATGCTGACAAATGGAAAATGTTCTGCACCTGGATTCAGGCTAAGGGAGCCAATACGGCACAGCCCTCTCTCTCTCTTATCCTGGATTACTTAGCTGACCTACTACATAGTGGCCTCTCTTTCTCCACTATAAAAATGTATGCCTCTGCTATTTCTGCTCATTTTCCCACTGAGTAGCCCCTTTTCTCACACCCCTTGATCAAACAGTTCCTAAGAGGCCAACAACTTGAGGACACCCAGAAGGGAACCAGCACCAGCTTGGGACCTTAACTTTGCACTGGAAAAACTCACCCTGCCCCCTTTTGAACCAGCTTCTTCTGCAGAGCTAAAATGTCTCTCCTGGAAAACAGCATTCCTTCTGGCCACCATTTCAGCCAGAAGAGTCTCTGAGCTACAAGCACTTATGGCTGTGTAACCCTTCATCATCTTCCATGCTGACAGTTTATCCCTGAAAACTAACCCATCCTTCATGACCAAGGTGTTTTCCTGTGTGTCTCTCAACCAAACCATACATTTACCCACCTTTTTTTCTAATCCACAGAACAAGGGGGAAAGGATTCTTCACTCTCTGGATGTGCACAGACAGCTCAGATTCTATATAGACAGGACTAAATCCTTCAGAAAGTCTGATCAATTGCTGGTTAGCTTTGCTACAGGGACACAAGGCAAAGCAATCTCCAAACAAACTATCTCCAAATGGATAGCACAGTGCATCCACTTCAGTTACAAACGACATGGAAAACCTCCCCCCAAGGTGGTCAGGATACACTCCACCAGAGCAGCCTTCACCTCTGCAGCTTTCCTCAGAGGAGTCCCCACCAGGGACATCCTGGAGGCTGCCACCTGGACATCTGTTCACACTTTTACCAAGCTTTACCACCTGCCTCTCTCCTTCAAATCCAGGGCAGCGTTTGCCTCTGCAGTCTTGCAAGGCATCCTAGCCAGCCCCTAGTTTCCTTGACTACCTCCACCCATTTCCTTAGCTTGGGGAATCAATCCAAATGTGATGACTACAACAGTGAAACACAAAGAACATAGTAGAGTTGTGTACACGTACCATAAATGTAGATGTTCGAGTGTATTCACTGTTGCAGACCTGTCCTGGATGTTCTTCGTGTTTCAATGTTGCAGTCATTACATTTGAGTAATCTGCTGGCAGGTTGCCCTCAGTAAGCCTGAATTCCAAAGTCTTGGGTCCTGCGTCGGTTGCTGTCTCCTCTTCCATGACATCAGGTCATCGGGTATAAAACATGCAGCCGATGCCATTTTCTTCAGTCTTTCTTGCTGCGCAGTGCCCGAAGCAGAAGCATTTCGCAAGTGCCAGCCGGCCGACTACTGAAATATTCAAGTTTGTGTTTCAGAACCGAAGTCTTCACTAAAGCCAAGTACCCCATTGTGGAAACTTTTTTCTTACTTTTTACCAATGTCAGAAAAAGTTAATTGTATTACTAGTGGGAAGGAAATACCTCATAAGGATTTCCATTTGTACTGTATTCCTTGCCTAGGCCCTGATCACAATGTGCCTGGCTGTCGGTTTTGTGCTAGATTTAACCAACGCACTATTAAGCGTCGGTATATTTTTGCATCTAAGTATTTTGGCAACAGATTTAACTACCCAGAAATGTCGTCGGATAGCAATCCAATTACCGGAGTACATAAAAAACGCAAAGAAAAGGACAGAGAAAGGCAGTCGAGATCCAAAACTGACAACGAAGCTTCTCTTAAGCCAGTCGCCGGTTCGCCGGTACTCAGTGAGGTGCCTTCGCAGCCCCTGATACCTGTTACCTTCGAGTCGCAGGCCTCTACCGACACCCATGTGTGGGCTGGCATGCCGCAAGATACTCAAGGTATTGGACCGATGGATGTATCTCCCTCGCATGGGTCCGGAGCCGCTGAGCAGGCACCGGCTTCCGAGGGTGTCTTTAGACCTCAACATTTTTATATCAGACCGGCAAAAGTTGCAAAACCAAATGGAAAGACCCCTTCTAAAACTAAAAAACTGACGCCTAAGCCACATGCACAGGCCTCTGTGCCTAAAAAACAGATGATCAAAATGGCTGAAGACCTTATTACCTTGATCAGGGGTATACCCATCCCCCTCCAGATAAGAGGCCTAGGCAAGACACTGACTATGAATCTTCAGATCAGATTTCTATTACTTCTGATTCCTCTTCTGGTCAGGAATTATCTTTATCCCTCCCTATGAGGATTCTGATGCTGAGGAGTCCATTCCATCCGCATCTCCTCCTGAGGATTATTCATTTGGAGAAACCTTGCATACTTTGAGGGAGCATCTCCACTGGGAAAGTCAAGACTTATTAGAATCAAAAAAGAGGCTCAGGGATTTCCTTCTCCCTCAGCACAAGCCTTTAGTCATTCCTCCTGTTTTAGACATTGTGGATGATGTGTTTTCGGAGTCAAGCCTGACTCCTTACCTCCGGCTCCCAGTAAGCCTGACAGGTATTACAGGGTCCCTGACTCTCATGAATTTTTTTTAGAAACCCTGCTGCTGATCCTGAAACTATTTCACAGTGTCCAAAGGGAGTTAGGGCCTCAACAGCATAAAACACTACCCCCTCCGACAGAGATTCAAGGGCACTGGACAGATGGTTTATACATCTGCAACCTTGGCAATCAGGGCCTTAAACTGTCAATTTCATATGCTTAAGTACCAACAACATGTTATGGGATTGCTGAAACAGAAAATGATGTTTATTTCAGAATGTGCAGAAAATAAGGAATTGCAGGAATTATTGCATGCAGCTGAACAAGTTGGAAAGCATACTTTGCAATGTGGTTTTGATTCTTTAGAGGCCTCCTGCAGGGCCGCAGTTACTGGATCTTTGATTAGGAGGCATGCCTGGTTAAAGGAACAAAATTTGCCTGATCATGTTAAAACTAAATTGCTAGATGCACCTTTACAGCATGATTCTCTGTTTGGTATTAAGGCAGAAGAGGTTTTAAAGAAAATGGAAGACAAAGGAAAGTCTATGCAAACTGTTAAAGATTTCTTGCAAGTGCAGCCACCTAGATTCAGTAAACACTGGCCTACAAAAAATTGGTCCTTTCATGTGTCAGATAGAGCTCAAAGGGGCAAATCCAGCCGCCCTAAGGGTTCCAGGTACCAGGCTCAAGACTCATACAGGTCAAAGCAATGGAGCGCATCCACCTCCAAATCTGGAGGAGATAAAGCGCAAACCTACAGAAAGCAATCCCAATGACTTCCCTCTGCCTACACCAAGCACCTCTCTTGGCAGCACCCATAGGGGGAAAATTAGCACTTTTTGCTCAAAATTGGCAGTTAATAACCTAGGACAAGTTAGTACTAAACATCGTATCACAGGGATACAGATTACATTTCCACACTCTGCCAATGACAAATGGTTGGCCAGATCTGCCAAACAATCAATGGGCAGAGGCACAGAAACAAGTTACGTCCCTCATGGATATGGGAGCCATTCAGACAATACCAGAACAGGAAAAAGGACAATGTTTTTACTCGACTGTTCTTGCTACCCACAAAGGGCAAGGCCTGGAGGCCAATACTGGATTTATCGATTTTGAACACATACCTGGACATTCCAAAATTCAAAATGCTCACCTTGCAACAGCTTCTGCCCATGCTGGGCAAGAATGCTTGGCTGGTGACTTTAGATCTAAAAGAGGAATACCTGCTTGTCCCAATAAGACAGTCATGCAGAAGATACCTCAATTCAAGGCTGGCATTATTGCATTACCAATTCTCTGCACTGCTCTTTGGCTAATCTATTGCACCCAGGGTCTTTACAAAGTGCCTGGCACCAGTAATTGCATTTTGCAGACAAAGAAGTATTCAAATATATCCTTTCTTTGACTACTGTCTCAGTCTAGCACTGAACAAGGACACTCTTCTACGACACCTGGCGTTTGTGAAAAGGCTTCTAACATGCCTAGGATACACAATAAACGAAAATAAATCACAACTGGTGCCCTCTCAAAAGATAACATTCCTGGGTGCAAGCTTGAATACAACTGCCCAGATGGCTTACCTCACGCCACACAAACAAAGGCAACTGACTACTTATTTCAAATTGATGGCAACAAAAACCCAGTCTTCTGAAAGACAAATTCTGCAGGCTCTGGGCTTCATGGCATCCTGCATCCTACTAATTCCATTTGCAAGACTGCAAATGAGGAAACTACAATGGCACCTAAAAAGTTTATGGAGTCAGCATTCACAGAGTCTGGAAACAATGATTCCTCTCATCCCCTGCCTGCAACAGGAGTTTCTATGGTGGGCAAAGGCCTTTCACCAAAACATGGGACGGCCCTTCACTCTACCCCCTGCCAGCCAGACCTTAACAACAGACGCATCAGATTATGCCTGGGGGGCCCACATGGCAGGAAGATGCATTCAGGGCATATGGGCACCAAATCAAATGCATCTATATATCAACCAGAAAGAGATGCTAGCTGTTCAAAATGCCCTAATAGCCTTCAAGGACTTACTTCATCCGGGACAGCTACTGATAAAGACGGACAACACTGCAGTCATGTGGTATATAAACAAGCAAGGGGGCACACACACTCATACCCCTTTTGCAGATTAGCCATGGCACTGTGGGGCACAGCTTTGACCTACCAAATAAATCTTCAAGCTCAATTCCTGCCAGGAGAACAGAACACTCTGGCAGATGATTTAAGCAGAAACCTTATGGATCCTCACGAGTGGAAACTAAATCCACAAGTCTTCAGCATGATAGCAAAGAAATGGGGGAGCCCAGGCATAGACCTATTTGCCTCTCCTCAAAATTATCAACTGAAAAGATTCTGCACAAGGACTTATCACAGACAAGCATGGAAAGTGGGACGCCCTATCCTTCAGTTGGAAAACCCTATCAGTTTATGCCTTTCCTCCTCTGCCTCTTCTACCCAAGGTCCTCCTAAAAGTCAGACAAGAGAAGCCAAAGATGATATTAATTGCCCCGGACTGGCCCTGCCAATACTCATACCCAATCCTAAGAAACTTGTCTCAATACCCAACTTGGACCTTGCCACAAAAACCACAACTACTGTCCCAGCAAAACAATCAGATCATGCACAATCAACTACAGACTCTGAACCTGGCAGCATGGTTAATCCTGTAATGATATAGACAACACCTCTCAGTAAAGCTGTGATGGATTTCATTTTGGAAGCCAGAAGGCCTAGTACTTGAAAATCTTATGCTGACAAATGGAAGAGATTCTGTGCTTCGAATCAAGCACAAGGAACTGATACAGCAGAACCGCATATTCCTCAGATATTACAATATTTAAGTGAGATGCTTGACAAAGGCCTATCTTTTTCTTCAATCAAAATCCATGCCTCTGCCATTTCGGCTCATTACAATACAGAGCCACCAATCTTTTCTCATCCTTTACTAAAGCAGCATCTTAGAGGAGCCAAAAATTTAAGGCCTCCTAGAAGATCACCATTACCTGCATGGGACCTCAATTATGTGTTGGAAAAGCTCACCCTGCCTCCATTAGAACCAGCTGCTACCGCTGATGTAAAGTTCTTGTCATGGAAGACAGCTCTGCTACTAGCAATTACTTCAGCAAGAAGAGTTTGAGCTACAGGCCCTCATGGCTGTAGAGCCTTTTATCATATTTTACCCAGACAGGGTGTCTCTGAGGACAAATCCTACCTTTATGCCTAAGGTCGTTTCCAGTGTGGCTCTTAACCAAACAATTCATCTGCCAACTTTTTATCTAAATCCGCAGAACAAAGGGGAGAGAATTCTGCATTCTTTGGACGTACACAGACAGCCAAGATTCTACTTGAGCAGGAATGAAGCTCTAAGACAGACTGAGCAATTACTAGTGTCATATGCTGCAGGATCAGAAGGAAAGGCTATTTCAAAGCAGACCGTTTCAAAGTGGATAAAGCCATTGCATCCGTTTCTGCTACTTACACCATGGCAAACCTGTGCTCAAGGGCATTAAGTTTCACTCCACCAGGGCTGCAGCTACTTCAGCAGCCTTTGTCAGAGGAGTACCAACCAAGGACATTCTAGAGGCTGCTACTTGGAGTTCTGTTCACACCTTTACAAAGCATTACCATTTGCCTCTCTACTCTAAGTTCAGGGCAGGCTTTGCCACTGCAGTGCTGCAGGGCCTTATAGCCTCACATAATGCTGTTTAGCTCCAGCCTCCCAACCGTAGCTTTGGGATTCTACCCAAATGTAATGACTGCAACAGTGAAACATGAAGAACATAGTACAGTTGTGTACACTTACCATAAATGTAGATGTTCGAGTGTATTCACTGTTGTAGTCCAGGTTACCCTCCCGCCATCCCCCTGTCATTCTACAGTTTATCTTTCCTTCTCTATTTTCTACTACCTATGTGGTGTATTTGCTTGTAGATGAAGGCAAAGTTTATATTGATGCATATGTGTATATATATATATATATATATATATATATATATATATATATATATATATATATTTTCTTTTAGACTATTGCTACCTTTTTTGGGGCACCTGACATCGGGGGCAAGAAAAACGGAAGAAAATGGCATCGGCTGCATGTTTTATACCCCTGACGACCTGACGTCATGGAAGAGGAGACGGCAACTGATGCAGGACCCAAGACTTTGGAATTCAGGCAGACTGAGGGCAACCTGCCAGCAGATTACCCAAATGTAATAACTGCAACAGTGAATACACTCAAACATCTACATGTATGGTAAGTGTACACAACTGTACTTTTCCCTCCCCCTTTTATTATCTTTCCTTACAAGGGACTTATTGGTATTTATTTTCCACTGGTGGGGTTCTTCGACCAGATTCCAGCCCCTACTTGGGGACTCCTGACAGGTTAGGGCAAGAAAAAACAATGTAATGGCATTGGCTGCCTTACTTTATTCTACTGATGACCTGACGTCATTCCTGAAGCGACAGCAACCGATGCAGAAATACTAACTCTCTGGTATTCGGGACAGCCGAGGGCTACCCTGGCAGGGATAACCCAAATGTGATGACTGCAACAGTGAATACACTCGAACATCTACATTTATGGTAAGTGCACACAACTGTACTTTCCCCTGGGGGCAGAGAAGGGAGCTCTAATGGAAGATGCCGTCCACACAGCAGAGGCAGTCAGTGCTCCTGAAAGGAGTCACCTCTGGAGACAGCCAGGGATCATCTATCCCTGCACAGGAGAGCTTGCTGGATATTGCAAAAGATACATGGATGCAGAAGATTATTTTCAGAGGTTATGTAATACCCCCCCCCCCCAACAGTAAATAAAATTTCCAATGTTCCACCCAGTTAGAGGAAAGCAGCAGCTCAAGAAATAAAAAAATATGCTAAAAAAGAGACATCCTAGAAGTCCCCCCAGACGAGAAAGAGCCTGGAACTTAATCAAGTTTCTTTAGTGCCAAAGAAAATAGGGAACTGGAGGCCAATTTTGGATCTCAGCAATCTGACAAATCATTTCAGTATACAGAGTTCCATATGGTCACGCTTCAGTTCATTTTGCCCTTCCTGCACAAGGACAACTGGAGATGTGCTCAGTAGATCTTTAGGATGTGTACCATCACATAACAATGAATAGACAATCCAGGAGGTTCCTATGCTTCTGGCAGGGAGATAGTCATTACCAATTCAGGGCCCTGCCCTTTGGCCTCACCACAACCCCCAGAGTTTTCACCAAATGCATGGCAATAGCAGCAGCTCACTTGAGACTGCCGGGATTCTGGGAGTTTCCGTACTTGCACTGGCTCATAACTGCTCCAACCAGGCATCTTCTGATAAAAGCACAAGAATATGTACTGCAGCTTTGCTTTCATCTCGGAACTATCATCAATCGCAACAAATCTCAGGTAGATCCATCTGAGACATTACAACGCATAGGAGCCTTGTTCAATACGGTATCAATGACCGCCTCCCTTCCCTTGCCACAGGTACAATCCATTCAATTTCAAGTCAAAAAGATAATTCAAAGCTCTTCTCTATCAGCTTAATTGATTCTACAAGCCTTGGGGTCAGTGTCCACTAAAATAGTTCTGGTTTCTGTTAGCAAGTTACCAAATAAGAATTCTTCAGTGGACCCTAGCAACTCAGTGGTCCATTTTGCACTAGCTTGTGTTCCACCCAGATCAGAATAACTCAAGCATGCAAAAGGTACCTCTTGTGGTGGATTCACTCAGATCAGTTATTACAAGGCCATCCCTTATATTCTTCCTCAGCTCAAAGCCATAGTGACCATGGATGCTTCCCAAATTGGTGGGGGACACTTCTTGGGAAAGACATTCCAAGGCACCTGATCTCCAAAAGAGGCTAACACGTATGTATGTGTCTTGGAAATGAGAGCAGTATTCCTAGCATTGCAGGCTTTTCAAATCTCTCTCCCTTCTGGTAGTATTGTGATTCATTCAGACAATATGTCAGTGGTATGGTACAACAGCAAACAAGGAGGAACCAGATCTTAACCTCCTGTGTGGAGAAGCTCTGAGTGTGGCAATGGGCGGTCTTATCCATTCAATTTCTGATAGCAACTAACATTCCTGAGAAATCCATCATAAGAGCAGACAAATTGATCAGTCCATTTTATTGCCTCAAGTGGTCTCCCAACATAAGAGTTGCGGAAAAGATATTCTGCCAGTGGAGCCAACCTTGCTGCAACCTCTTTGCATCTCCCCTCAGCAACAAGCCCAGTAAGTTCTTTGTCCTGATCTTTCCACCAGGGGAATCACTGCCTCTATGGTTGGCCCCCTGGTCTCCTCTGTGATTACCCCCCCAACCCTTCTAATCCCTAAGTTTCTCCAGGATGTATCTTGATTCATAGGTTCATAGGTGTTTACTAAGCTAACGACCACAAGGGCCTTTTTTACGCCTAGCCATGGATCCAAAATCTCTGACAAGTTCTGATACTCTTGATAATTATAAGCATGGGCCTGGGGGATGAACCGTTGACAGGTCACCTGTGTCCATTAGTGACATAGGTGCCAAACCAGGGATGAATTTCCAGTTTCCCATCCAGTTGTCCAAGTTGCACTTGAATTGGGTTGGGGATTAACTTTGCTTCACATGGATGGGGGAGCCTCTTCCATAGACTGGGTAGTCTCAGGAATACATACCTATCTCTCCAGTAGGTCCTATTTATATCACAGGCAAGGTTTAAATTATCCTCATTGTCCCTAATTGGCCTCGTCATATTTGGTTCCCCTTTCTTTGGCCTTATCTAGTTCACCCTCCTGGATTCCGGATCAAATTCCGGACCACCTGTCTCTCCTGACAGACACGAATCACAGGACATTTTAGGCCTAAAGTTGACTGCATGGTTTCTCCGCTTACATTGATAGCTAAACAACCCAGGCTTTCCTCCCCTGTCCATCACATTATTTAATATTCCCATAAATTTTCCACTAGGAAGATTTACAGAAATAAATGGGAAAGATTTGTTGTTTTTTTTTCCGGCACAACAGAAAGGCATTAGCCCTTTTTCAGCACCAGTACATCAAGTTCTTGAGTTTTTAGATGCACTTTTTAATGAAGGGGTAGCTCCTCAACTACCAAACTAACTGACATTTCTAATTTTCATTTAGGAATTAACAGTTCCACCTTAGCTTCTTTACTTTGTAAGCCCTTTATAAAGAGTACCTTTCTTTTGAGACCCCCCCCCCCTTTTAAAGATACAGCTCTGCAATGGGATTTGAATTTAGGTTTACAAGTTTTAACTCAATCTCCATTGGAACCATCAGTGAAGTGTGAACTAAAATTTTTACTTGGAAAAGTTATCTTTTTGGTAGCTGTAATCTCTGCTCGAAGAGTCTCTGAACTTCAGGCGTCATCTTCTAAGCCTCTTTATTTAATTTTTCATAAAGGTAAGGTAACATTATGAACCAGCTCATCATCTCTTCCTAATCAGTCTATTATTCTTCCAGATTTCTTTCCAAATTTCACGAACAAAGGAGAATACATGTTACATATGTTGGGTGTTCACAGACACGTTTCTATTTGCATAGAACAAATAATTTGAGAAAAACAGATCAATTTGTTTCTTTTGCAGAATCAAAATTGTGCAAGCCAGTTACCAAAGTAACTTTAGCCAAATGGTTAACTTCATTATCTTTGTCTATAACAGACTGGGTTTGTGTTTGTCAAAACCTTAAAGAGCACATTCAGCCAGGTCCATGGCAACTTCTTCAGCATTTTTATCCAGGTCTTCCATAGACTATATCAGTGCAGCGGTAGCTTGACCTGATCCTCATACCTTTATTACTCAGTACAAATTGGATCCGGTCTTGAGGGGAAGAGCAATCTTTGGCACAGTAGTGCTCAAAAATATCCTTCCTTAGAGTTCTCCCAGGATTCAGGTAGCTCAGGACTCTGTCCTAGTTGAGGAATGAATGAAAATCGACAACATCAGATAAAGAAGTTATGTACTCACCGTAACTTCCATCTGTGTTGTCCATTTTCATTCTTCAACTCTCCTCCCTCTAACCCTGTACCAGTTAGTTTGAGACTTCTGGAATAACGGAAGATAATAATGGAGCCAGTGTTCCTGCCTTTGAGATCCAGATATTGGTTTTTCATCCTAGTGCTGCTTCTAAGTTTCTGTGAAACTGTAAGGCCAGCAAACAAGATCTGAGGTTTGGTAGGGGACTTGGAGCAGGCTTAGTGCAGTATTTTTTACTTATTTGACTTGGAACATGATAGGTAAGGGATGAGCTCAAGAGTTGCCATTATCCACGAGGTGTAAAAAGTGGCCATGTCAGATCCAAACCCAGGTGTTGAGAGAAGAATAAAAATGGACAACACAGATGGAACATTATGGTGAGCACACAACTTCTTTTTATGAGGGAAGAAAGGAATAAACATTTGGAATGTTCTGTGTAACAAGATTGTAAAAGAAGAGGAAGCAGCATGTTGGAAGAAAGCTGTGGTGACTGTATTACCCAGGATGGTAAAGACCCATCAGAGTCAGCCTCATTTAGAAATATTTGCGTTTTAAACCTGAATTGTAATTTTCTACATTAGCTAAGATAATGGCAGAAGTGTTACTCAAGCTAATAACGTGTCAGTATGGTTTTGTGAAAGAAAGACTAACATTTGACAACATTAATAGAACAATGGTGGTGCTCTTCCTTTTCACTGTTACAGTATCCCAAACTGTTGGGTTATCTCACCAAGTAACCTCAGGTTATTTGGCAAGATGACCCAACAGTTTTGGGATACTGCAGCAGTGGGCAGTAGGCATCTACTGTTGTGGCAAATTGTTATACAACTGCACTCTCCAGGGGGAAGCATAGTGTAGAAGAGCACTGTTGTTAGTGGGTTTTGATGCAGGGAAAGTATTTGAGTAGTTCAGTGGTAGCATTTGCATTCCTTTATAGAGTAATAGGGTTACTAAGGGGGACCTGTGAAGGGTTGGTGTCAAACGTTATGATGTGAGGGTTCTTCTGTGACAGGCTGTGTTTTAACAGAGGAACTGTTATTTACTTTACTGTGGTGGTGGTTGCTGTCTCAGTGATGCAACAGGTAACGCACTCACCTTTGGTGCTGGAAGCCCAGAAGACCGGGGTGATCAGATTGCTGATAAGTGTGCAGCATACTCCTAATGCTGTACTGCAGTGAGTGTGTCGTTCTTTGAATGAGGTGTTTAAATTTGTTCCATCTGCTTGCATTGGTGATAGCTCAGGCAGTCGTAAAAGTTTGCATGACACCAATCGGAAAACCTAGAGGACGTTCCGTCAATGCTTCTGGCAAATTTCCCCTAGTAGCAGAAATAACACATGAAGTCTCCCCTGAAGAGAGACCACTAAACCTAATAGTACTTTACCCAGTCAACAAAGGAAAAATGAAAAAAATATATATATGTATTTAGAGCCATTGGCAAACAAAATGAAATTAACAAATTCTAGGATTTAGCTGGTATGATATTCAAGATGAGCATTTGCTATAAGCAATGATATTTTGTACATGATAAATTGAGAAGGGTACAATTTAGTGTTGTACAGCATTTGAGACAGTTTTGAGTCATTTTGGGATAAGACATAAATGAAGATGAAACAAAGGCTTTAGCAGTGAACTTGTGTGCCCACGTATGAGTTGGTTCAACAGTACCCATACTTATGGGGGACATAAGGTTGAATTATTTAGATGTATAGATTTAAAAAGGATTCTGTTAAGGCAGATATGTTGATAATAACTAACCAAAACAAAACACAACAATTAGGAAACTACAACCTCATGATATGAATATGGATAATAAGGTATAAGCAGTGAAAATGTTTTTAGTCCCGTGACTCTTGTATACAGGTCAGGTATATTTCTCTTAACCAGAGAAGCATAATTTGTTAAGAATTTAATTTATTTTGAAGAGAAGAGGGCAAGAGTTCCCCTCAGAACCTTGGAATTAACACAAAAAGCACCTTCCTAATCTTTGGATATTTCTTTTTTTGGCTGAGATGGAGAGGAGCTGTAAGTGGAATCACTTGGACTCCCCATTAGATATTCCTGGGCAAATAAAACAATGATGGAGAAGACTTCTCTTATCCTCTCATGAAGTTTCTTAGTTTGGGGAAAGTGAAGGCCAGTTGGGAGAAAAGGGTGGTTGGTCAGTGGATCCCCTTTCCTCTTCAGAGGAAATTCAACAAGAGACTTTCTGTTCTCCCCTGCATTCATGTTGGGTAAGTCTTCCTGCAGACAAAGTGCTTGTGCTGGTCATGCAGAGGGCCTTGTAAGAGCCCAGTATTCTGGTTGCTATTTTCAAGCAACCAGAGAAGCTTTTGGGCCTCCCAAGGATTGGGATTGTCGGTTGAAGAGTCTTCTGTCATAGTAGGCCCAGTGGAACTGTAACTATTATATGTTCTTCTATTCCAGTGTTGCAGTATTCGACATATGGGTTTACAGTTCTCTCTAGTTCGTTCAGCCAGGTTTCCAAAGATTTTCAGTCCCTATAGGTGCATCGGACGTCTGACATGGCAGCAGATACATGGGCCATAAAAGTGATGTCTGCACACACCAGCCCTCAGAACTTTTCAGCTGCCAGTCGTACGCCAGGTGCTCCTGCTTCTTGTGAACGTCGGATCAAGAAAAATTCATTTAACTACCCCGTTGGGGATCCCTTCAGTCTTACTGTTAATTCTTATAGTCTGTTCATGTCATTCGGAAAGAGCAAGTTTAACTGTGGTTGGCAAATACCCCACAAAGACACCCACGATCAGTGTCTCTTTTGTTTAGGTAGGGAACATGACCATGAGAATTGCACAATTTGTAAATCATTTGTCCCAAAGAACTTACATCACCGCTTACAGGCTTTGCACTTGTACTTAGAGATTCAGTGTTTAAAACAATTAGCATTAGGGATGGAGGCTGTGGCAGACGCCCCATCTGAACCTCCCAAGAATAGGGCCAAGCCTTTGCTGTCTACTTCTGCTGCTGCACCTCTTCCAGCTGTTCCTCAGTCTGTGGCCAACAGCCTGGCTGATGATAAGGCTACCGCCAGTGTGGGTAAAGCGGGTACCTCTGAGGAAGCCGCACAATCTCGAGCAGACAACACGTCCATAGAGGCTACACCGGCATCTACTTTAGACGCCAGGGGAATCTTGAGTTCACTCTGGGTTCTTTGGATTCCGCTGCCACCATCCCTACACCTGACTCGAAGCCTTCTCCCAGTTGGACGCCTGTGAGGCCTCTAAAGAAAAAACAGAAAACAAAGCATGTATCTCCTTTTTCTGAAAGCATACCCGATTGGTAGGCCTTCAGTCAGTTTGTTTAATGCTTTCATGGCCCTTAGGCCTGCTGCCTTAGAAACCACTGGCACTGCCCCCCCTCCCCCCAAGTTCTAGACCTCTCATTCCTGAAAGGAGGGTAGAACTACTACTGGAGGAGGAGGAACTGTCTGATTCCTCAGAGGATTCCCTCTGTTGCTGCTCTCAGATCTCTTCCCCCCTGTGATATGGATCTCCAGAGGAAGGCTCTGTTGAATCTATCTCCCCTGTAGAGAATTTAACCTTTGGGGAAACTATCAATAAAATGAAAGACCACTTTAAATGGGAATCCTCTGATATGACTGAAGTACAAAAGAGGTTTTACTACCTGATACAAACTGACTCACCCAGTCCGCCTGCTGTCCCTCCTGTTCAACCATCCTTCCTGGATGCTTTTCCTTCTACTTCCATCAACCCGGACTCCCAACCCCCAGCCCCACGGAGAAGCGGATAGACTCTACAAAGTCCCTGAGACAGAAACATTTTTAATTAAGTGCCCTCCTGCTGATCCAGCCATTATCTCCATCTCTACTGATAGGGCTTCCAAGCTTCTTCCTACCACTACCATCCTCCCAGCTGACGAGGACAGCAAAACCATGGAGAGGTTAGGAAAGAAAATTTACACCTCTTCTACTCTGTCATTCAGAGCTACTAACTACCAAACTCACATGACCAAATATTTCTTAGCTCTGTTGGACAAGGCCACTAAGGAATTAGCTGACATTCCTGATTGTGCAGCCAAAGCTTCTTTGACTTTGCTGCTACCCCTCACCTTGCAGGTGAATAGACATTCATTAAGATGCAGTTTTGATGCAGCTGAAGCCTCAGCTAAGTCAGCTGCATGAGCTTCTGCGCTCAGAAGATACTCGTGGCTATGCCTTCAGCCTCTCCCCAGTGACTTCATGGCCAAACTTATTGATGCACCTTTGGATCACTCTGCCCTATTTGGTGAAAAAGTGGCAGACCTGTTTACATCCCTACAACAAAAAGGAAAAGTATTACAGGATCTAAAACACCTCCTGGTCTCGTCCTTCCCTAAGTTCCAGAGGAACTACCCGGCTAAGACCCAGTTTATCGGGAGGGTCTCTAGACCTATAGCCCCAAGGTCTAGAAGACAACCTCCTCCAGCTAGAGCTTCTCCTCTGCCTGTCAAGCTTTCAAACCTCCCCCCCCCCTTTCAATGATCCCTTTCCCTGACTGCCCATCTCTTTCGCTGTCTACCTGCATGGTCTCTCATTACCTCAGACAAGTGGGTTCTGCCCATCATACAAAACAGGTACTTTATGTCCTGGATCATCCCACCATCAAAGCTAGGTATACCCCAGCCACCCACCAGTCAATTACCTTTAGGTTCATAGGTTCGTAGGTTCATACTAGGCTATCTGCCCGAGGGCATTTATAAGCCTAGCCCATAGTTTTGTGGCTTACGCCACCCCTTAGTTTGGAGAAACTATACCCATTATTTAGCTGTGTCTCTGTCGAGCAGTGACACTGAGGTAACCCCTGGGGTGTATCTGCGATCTCCCATCCATTGGTCAAGATTCCTCTTGAACAAGGCCAGCGAGGTGCTCTGCCTCACATAAACCGGGATTTTGTTCCACAGCATAGGGAGTCTTTGGGTGATGAATCTATCCCTCCAGCACGTCCTATTAATAACCGTGTCGAGGTTTAAGTCACCCGCCCTTGTGGCTCTGAGGGATCTAGATTTTTTGAGATGAAGCATATTCATCAAATCTGGGTTTGACATGGCCTTGTATGTCAGGCATAGGTCACCTCTGAGCAAGCGGTACGCAACTGAATATAACTGGAGTTCTTTCAGTCGTGCCGCATAAGACAGATTTTTGAGACCCTTTATCCTTTTGGTGAGGAACCTTTGTGGCCTCTCCAGCTGCTGCAAGTGTCGGGTCAGATACATTCCGAATGGGGTATTGTACTCGATCATTGGTCTGATGAGTGATGAGTATAGGGAGACTATGACTTCCCTTGATCTAGATGTGAATCCCTTCATGATAAGGTGGGCAATGTAGAAGGTCTTCCTAACTACTTTAGCAATATGAGTGTCGAATGAAAGGCTACTGTCAACCTGGGTTCCCAGGTCCCTAATAACTTCTTCTGTGTTCAGGGGATTGCCACCTATATGGTAGCTAGGGGTAACCTTATTTTTCCCGAAGGGTATGACTATGCATTTCTTGGCATTTAACTTGAGGCCATGGCTCTGGCACCAGTTATCCGTTTCTGTGAGACCCTTCTGAAGGATATCTGTGTCGGATGTGTTCTCAACTACGGTGCCCAGTTTGCAGTCATCCGCGAGCTTTGTCAGCCATAACCCTCCTGTGTTTGCTTGTACTTCAGAAAAGTAGATGCCAAACAAGAGTGGGCCCAGGACTGAGCCCTGTGGGACACCACTTGTGACAGGCTTAGAGTCTGACATGGCGCCAGCAACTCTGACCCTGTGGGTTCTGTCACTCAGCCAGTTTGCAACCCATCTTGTAATGTATGGGTTTACATTTAGGTTGATGAGTTTTTCAATGATACCCGAGTGGGGTATTGTATCGAAAGCCTTCGCCAGGTCTAGGTAGGCTGTATGGACTGCCTTTCCTCGTCAATGGCCTTGGTGACTGTTTCGAAAAAGTCAACCAAGTTTAAAAGGCATGATCTGCATTTGACAAAGCCAAACTGGGTTGGATCCAAAGTCTGCAAATTCCCTATGTCTTTATTTATGAGATCCATTATGATCCTTTCCATGGCTTTGCAGATCAGGCTTGTCAAGCTAATGGGACGGTAATTTCCAGGGTCGGTGGAGGCACCGCATTTGTGGAGTGGGACCACAGTCACTGTGCCACTCCTGGAGTGTATCCGGAGGTGAGACTGAGATTAAACAGCTGTCCTAGCTGTGGGTTTAATTCCTCGTTGAGTTCATGGAGCACACAGCCGGGGACACCATCAGGTCCCATGGAAGCTGTGTTCTTTGCCTTGGAGAGCAGTTCTCACCTGAGCGTTAGAGATGTTTGGGGGCTACAATCATTTGGTATAGATATCTCTTCTTTAGGCGGGGAGGGTGGGGAGAAGTTTGCACTGAACCTGTCAGCCAGTATGTTGGCAATGTCTGTAGGATCAGTAATCTTCACATCATTTTGAACTAATTCTGAGCATATCTGGGAGTTTCCTCCTAGGTTTCTGACATAGCTAAAGAATGCCTTATGGTTGTCTTTAGAGTCCTTAGCTATTTTTTTCTCAAAATTAGCTTTGGATGATTTTATGAGAGCTCTTAGCTTTTTACTTATAGTGATCAGCGGTGTCTTACCTTTTAAGGATTTTGCTCTATCTTGTAGTAGCTTTCTCCTTTTGTTGTAGAGTTTGTTTATGGCTGGGGTCCACCAGACTGGACGCTTGCCTTTGGTACAAAGAGTCTTTGTTTTGCTTGGGATTGCCTGATCCATGCAGCCCTGCAGGTGCTGGTAGAAGGCATTTGTAAGTGATTCAGCGGTTTGAGTAATGTTAACCGCCGGCTCAGGGGCCTTAAAGGAGACCACACTAGTCTTTAGAAGTGTGAAGTCGGCTTTCGAGAAGTTCTTTACTGTGGTCTGTTTCATTTCGGGTGGAGGCGGGATGAGGACCTCCAGTGAGATTAGTTTGTGATCAGATCTCACCAGTGAGGGGTATACTTCTGGCGTTGAACATTGTGCTCCCATGTTCATGATGATGAGATCAAGTATGTTCTCTCCTCTTGTGGGGATGGTGACTAGTTGTTCCATGGCATTTGAGTTTATGAATTCCAGGAACTTTTGGGCTAGAGTGTTTGGGCTTGAGTAATGTTCCCAGTCTATTTTAGGGTAGTTGAAGTCACCTAGTATGATGGTGTTCGGAGATACATTTATCCCCTCCAGTGTTTTCAGGAAGGCCATATGAGGTTCCTGAGTTTGCGAGGGTGGCCTGTAACATGCTACAATTTGCAGAGCAGTCTTGCCTATGGTTAATTGCACCTGGATGGTTTCCGATGCATCGTGCGATGCCACCAATCTTGAGGTGTGGGTGTCCTTGATGAATATGGATACCCCTCCTCCTTTCTTGGTATTGTCCGGGTTTTGTGGCCGGAACACATGATATGAGGTAAAACCTGATAGTGCTGGGGTGCTCTCAGGAGCCTTGAACCAGGTTTCTGTCACAGCACAGACATCGATGTTCTCCATACTGAGAAGGGCCTCGAGTGCGTGCATCTTGAGGTTGAGACTTCTGGCATTGAGCAGCATTACCCTTAGTTTTTTTTCTTTGTTTTGTTCTAGGGTGGTAGGTTTAGAATTTGAGCCTTGCCTAAAGCCTTGAGCCTTCGTCAAGTTCTGCACACCCTTCTAATACAAGGCAGTATAGAACCAGTACCTACAGAATCAAAATGAAAAGGATTCTACTCAAGAATCTTTTTGGTTCCCAGAAAGGAAGGACTGTGGAGGCCTATTCTAGGCCTGTCACGCCTCAACCCCTTCTTAAAAGCTCCTACCTTCAAGATGCTCACTCTCCCTCCCCTTTTCCCCTTCTGCTTCCTCAGGGATTCATGGCAACCCTGGACATAAAGGATGCCTACCTTCACACACCCATAAAACCCACTTTCAGGAAATACCTCAGATTTCTGGCAGGCTCATCCCATTTTCAGTTCTCTGCTTTGCCTTTTGGGTTTTCTACTGCTTCCAGGGTGTTTACAAAATGTCTGGCTCCAGTCATCACTTACTGCAGGACGAAGGGGATTTAGATATTCCCCTATCTAGATGACCTGCTAATCCAGGCAGAGGATTCTACGTCTTTACACCCAGACCATTATGCTCCTCCTGCAGTCCCTAGGATTTCTTATATTCTTGCCAAATTCCCATCTGAAGCCAGCACAGGACATTGTCTTCCTGGGATGCAGAATTTGGTCAGACCTTATGAAGGCCTTCCTACCACCAGAAAAGGTGGTGTCCCTGACGCACCACCTACTCATTATCCTCCAATCCTCAGTGCTGACAGAAAGACAATTTCTGAGACTTCTGGGTTACATGGCAGCCACCATCCCCATGTTACCCTTAGCAAGAATGCACATGAGGAAACTACAATGGTATCTATGATCAGTGTGGACTCGGTACTTTCACCCTCTAAAGTTCAGGGTCCCCCTCTTCCCTGTTTAAAACAGGAATTGAGATGGTGGGTGGCTCAGGTAGCCCAGAACCCAGACCTCCCCCTATAAACTCCCAATTCCTCCCAGACAATGCACACAGATGATTCAGATCTGAGATGGGGAGCAACTCTAGGGCATAGAATAGTGCAAGGTTTGTGGACAGACAGACACAAACTAGACCACATAAACGTCAGAGAGGTGAGTGATCCTCCTTGCCCTACAAGCCTTCCTACCCTATCTAGAGTGGGGCCCTCTCAAGATATTCACAGACAACGCAACAGTCCTGTGGTATCTCAACAAACAAGGAGGGACAAACTCATACCTTCTATGCAGACTAGCACTGCAGGTGTGGGAACTGGCCACCTCACAGGGAATTACCCTACAGGCAGTCTACAATACCGTCCCAACACAACTCCCAGGCAGATCTTCTAAGCAGAATCATCTCACAACCATGAATGGATGCTTCATAGAGATGTCTTCCTAAATCTGGTCTACAGGTGGGGTATACCACAAATAGACCTGTTCACTTCCTCCATAAACAGACAACTTCCTGGGTACTGCACCAGGACACACGACCCCAAGGCACTGGCAATAGATGCCTTCTCGATGAGCTGGAAGGGGAAATTTCTGTATGCATTCCCACCCTTCCCCGTAATACAAAAAGTGTTGCTGAAAATTCAGCAGGACTCACCAAAAGTCTTGCTGGTGACCCCCTACTAGACAAGACAACACTGGTTCCCCTTCTCATTCATTTGTCCAAAGGCAGTAACCACAAGTTACCCCCTCCTTCAGTGGACCTGTTCACACAGCACAAGGGGACTCAAATACACCCACAGTGGCAATCCCTGCACCTTACCCTATGGCTGATAAGATTCTGATCCCCTTCAGACACCTGTACAACGGGAACGTTCTCAGTGTCCTGCAGGAGGCCAGGAAACACAACCCAAGGAAATCATATCTCTAAGTGGAATAGGTTTTCTATCTGGTGTCAGAAAAGACGAGCTGAACCCGCTGGAAAGCGATATTCCTCTAACTCTCTTACCTATGTGAACTAATGCAGACAGGGCTGTCATACTCCTGTCTGAAAGCACATTTATCTATCTCTGCCTGCCTCCCTCTGGATCCACCCCTTGCATCCAGACTCCCCGCTAAACTGTTCCTGAAATGTGTACAACACTTAAGACCACTCAGGAAACCTTCCCCTCCCCCGGGACCTTAACTGTTTACTAGAAAAACTCACTCTAGCCCCCTTTGAGCCAGCAGACAAAGCTCCCATAAAATTCTGCACGTGGAAAACAGTTTTATTGGTAGCTGTGACCTCTGCCAGAAGGGTCTCAGAGTTGCAAACTCTTACGGCCACAAAATGTGTACAACACTTAGACCACTCAGGAAACCTTCCCCTCCCCCGGGACCTTAACTGTTTACTAGAAAAACTCACTCTAGCCCCCTTTGAGCCAGCAGACAAAGCTCCCATAAAATTCTGCACGTGGAAAACAGTTTTATTGGTAGCTGTGACCTCTGCCAGAAGGGTCTCAGAGTTGCAAACTCTTACGGCCACACCTCCAATTTTAGACTTTCACCTGTACAGGGTGACTCTCAGGTTTAACCCTTCATTCATCCCCAAAGTAGTGAATGACCTATCCCTGAACCAGGCCATCCACCTGCCTACCTTCTTCCCCAACCTGCAGGGGGATATTGAGAGAGCACTTCATTCCCTAGATGTCCAGAGACAACTTAGATTTTATCTTCATAAAACCAAACCTTTTAGGAAATCTGACCAGCTGTTTGTCTCCTTCCACCGCAGAGCCCTGGGGAAAGCTGTAAGCAAACAGACCATTTTGGCCTGGATCTCCATGGAAAGATGTTGCAGGGCAGTATCAAAGCCCACTTCACCAGACCCATGGTGTCTTCTGGGGCCTTTTTTAGGGGGCTAGACACTAACTCTGTACTTGAGGCAGCTACTTGGTCCTCAGTGCACACCTTCACCAATCACTGCAAACTGAACCACATCTCCAGAGCAGGATTTGCCAGGGCTATCCTTCATGGGTTCCTGTAAACAGCATCTAAGCCACCTCCCAATCCTCAGTGAGCTTTGGCACTCACCCATATGTCGAGTACTGCAACACTGGAATAGAAGGACTTAGGAAAGTTGTGTAAAATCTTACCATAACCATAGATGTCCTCCTCTTCCATGTTGCAGTATTCCTTCCCTCCCACCTTCCCCTCTTGTCAGACTGCACTTGCTCTCCTGGGTGACACTGGACAAGCTATGCCCTTGTAGAACTGGCTCTGATGGGGGGCTTTCATATGTTCTTATGGCTGGTGCGTGCAGATGTCACTTTTATGGCCCACGTACCTGCTGCCACGTCAGACGGCCGACGCAGCTAGAGGGACTGAAAATCTTTGGAAACCTGGCTGAACGAACTGGACAGGAGAAGGGTAAACCCATATGTAGAATACTGCAACATGGAAGAAAAGGACATCTGTGGTTATGGTAAGATTTTACACAGCTTTCCTTTCATCACAAAATCATGAGAGAAATAGGAGGGCTGAGGCTGTCCTACTATGGCTGGGTGAGGGATTTTGTATGCCATGACTAATCCTCTTACATGTTGAAATGTGCCTTTGGGGTGCAGGGAGTAGTGAGGGACAGACCCCTGCTTATGCAGCGATGTCATCTCAATCCTGATCCCTGTAAAAGGTGATATTCTTAAGGCAGCTGTCTGTGTGCTTTAATGGCTGAATGCTGTATTCATGTCCCCAAGCATAAAACCTCAACCCCTCAGCTCGAAAATTGTCATCAGTCATAGCACCTTAGTTCCTCCCACCCATGTCAGCTTTTCCAGCCCCTGTGCCACTAATCAAGCTAAAGTTATCTTGGTTACAGACAGAACTTCCTTCCTTAATGCATTGGAGAACTAGAAACTGCAGTACATTGGCAAATGAGAAAAAGTAAATGGTGTGAATGAATATTGTGTAGGTTTTGTAAGGAAGACATCTGGGAAGAGTTGCATCTTTCAGTGCAGATTTCTGTAATAGGAAATTCCTTATTTGTTTATCTATTTATGGATTTAGTCTGACTAGGTCAGCAAAAGCAATCCCTTTTCAACTGTGGATCAGAGAAAAAAGTTCCATACATCAGTATGAAAAACACAAAGTACACAAGAGTTAAAAGTTTTTATAGTTGCATAACATAATACAGAGTAAGCTTGTTAACTAACAGTAGCAAAAGCAGGAGATAATCCCACTGATTTAAAATTACATTGATAATTTTCGCATTTATATATGCAAGGCAGATGCATGGTAGATCAATTTTAAAAATCAGTCACATTCTTGTACAGTTTTATATTGGTATCTGAGCGCAATAGAGGTAATAGTTGCAATTCAGTACAGAGAAAAAAATAGTAGTAATGAAAAGTTCTTGGGTAATAGCCTAGTAGATTTTGTAAAGATTAGATAAAGTTTGGAGGGTGGCCTAATGGTTAAGGTGTTTGCCTTACAAACACAAGGTGCAGGGTTTGAGTCTCACAAGGGATAATAGGCTAGGCTTAAAGTGGGTCACAAGGGCAATTAGCCTAGTACTAATCTATGAATGTATGAACCTATGAAGAAGAGAAGAATTTGGGTCTAGAGAAGTTAAGCAGATTTTAAAGAGAAAGTATGGAATATACAGTGGGTTAAATTAGGGAAAGCAGTAAGCACAGACAACAGAATAGTAGAACTGGAGAAGAGAGAAAAGGATGAGTAGAATAAAGTAGCTGGAAGCATTTTGTGTGGAGTGTGATTGAATAGAGAAAGGGGAAGGAGAAATAGAATAAAGAAAGGCCTGCTGTAAGTTAAATTTAATAGTTTTATAAATTGAGTTAGGGAAGGAGGAGGAAAAGCTTCCTAGAAAGGAAGGCGATTGAGAGCTAGTTAACCGTGGGATTTTTTTAGGTGATGCCCTCTGCATGCATTCCTGTGAAAGGTCAAATGAAGTTTATTCTGTGACGGAGTGAGTGATTATGTAATCAGATGGTAGAAACATGGCTGTGCATATTTGTTGTAAAAGACTAAAAACGTCATCTCACGCATTACAGGTGAAATTGGAAATAGAATGGTTAGTTTGGTGTAATGAAAATGTTATTACATATGGATGTTATGAGGGGGTTGAGTGGTTTAAAACGGGAATATGATATAAAAATAAAATATTTTTTTCTATATAGAAGATAAAGGAGCGAGAGATATACCTTGTTATGGAGTTACTTTTTGAGACTAAAGGGATTCCTAATCTCTCTGTTACATTGGTTCCTTTGAAAGGAGAAATGTAAGAGGTATATTGTTGGAATTTTGTATAAATTACTGTTTAATGTGAGAATGAAGCTGATGAAAATGTTTTAGAAATTTTCTTTTAAAATATTGATGATAATTTGAACTTTGTTAAATGTAAATATTGAAGTATGTTATACTTGAAGTGTTTTTTTGTGCTTTTAGGTTACAGTTCGGTGGTAGCAGAGAGCACGACAGAACCCACGCTCAGTAGTAGTAGCAACCAGTTACAGAGTAGTCAACAAGTTTCCCTGATCCCTCCGACCAGCACTGTGTAAGTAAGATAACCGTTGAGAATGCAGAGAAGTAAACATGTTGGTTCTGTCTGTCTTTGCTTCTTCAGAGTATACTTGTGATACACAGGTCTTTCTAACCAGCACAGCCTGTAAATAGATTAACATATGATTGTCCAATGTTTTTAGTGAGGGGGCCACAAACCAAGTTTGGGAAGGCTTGGGGGGGGGGGTGCATTAGTATTATCCAGTGTGCATGATTTTTGTGCCAACATCTGACTCAGTACTGTACTGATTCATAGTTGACTGATAGGAGTGCCAAAGTAATGGTGAAGGAGCTCCTTTTCGCATCTTCGATTACAGGATCTCCTTCCATTGGTTTTCCATTTTTAACAAGGAAACCTCAGACAAAAGTGAAGACAGACAAAGATATATAGACTGGAAATACAAGAAGGAATACAAGGATAGAGAGAAAAAAAGGAAATCAGAAAAAAAGATCACCTGAATGCTTCGCTTCTGATAATTCTGCTTCCCCTTTGGATCCAGCTTCAGCACCTTCCCATTCCCAATTCCTGGTGTTTACGGCACCATTGTCAGTGCCACTTCAGTCTCAACTTTTGGATGTTCTGAGTCTCTTTCTGGCTGTGGCACCAGAGTCCTCTCTGTACTGCTAACCTGTTCTTGCTACCTTCCCAGATCCAGTGTTCTCACAAGAGCCTTCACTTCCTCAGTTTCAGTTTTCAGCAGTTTGGGTACAGGATTTGGACAGACCTCTACACCAATCCACTTAACCACCCTCAACAGCTTACTTAAGGTCTGTGAGGTCCTCTTAGAGCCTTAGGGAGGTCAATTTGGACAAGTCATTCTTGAAGGCTCAATGTGACTTGGGGATTATTATCTCCCCCTCCACCCAGAGGGTAGAGAGAGATGGTTCTTCTGCCCCCTTTCTAGTTCTCCTTCTATAGTCCACTCTTTTGGGATCTGTGCTTCTAGACCCAGTGTGTGTGTCAGTATGGTTACTTTGTTTACACTGACAGCTTAGCTGCATTTGGCATCATTTTCAACCTTGATGCACTCTGCTCCAGTCCTTTCTGAGCTGTCTGCATCCTGGAGCTGAGGTAATTAGGTCAAGTGGTCTGGGGTTGACTCTGGGGCATTCTTTGCCATCCCTGCCCCTCAGAGCCCTGGCCTTGTTCAGCTGTGCTCCAGTGTTAGCCTTGGATCTGGCCAAGTTGGCTGCTAGCATCAGTGTTTTTCCTAGACTCATGGATCAGGGAAGGCCTTTCCCCCAGTCATCCGGTGTCTGCATCAGCATTTGAGGTTGTGAAAAGACTTCTGTCATATTCATGGGCTGCAGAATCTAACTCTGTCAGATCCGTCTCCATTCCTCTCACCTAGCTGGACCTTCAGTCTTGCATTACAGTCTACATCTCAAGGTCTCAAGCAGTCCCAGACCTGGGGCTTCCTTGAGGCTTCGAGCACATTGATTGTGTGTAGGAAGGTGTGGAGAGAATTAGCACGGTGGAGCCTATCCCTTGTAAGCCAGATAGGATTTTAGTTCCAGATAAAGATCTGGCACATTGGAGCAAGGGGCCTTAGGTTGATACCATTAGAACTGCTATAGCTCCCAAAAAGCTGTTAGGGGAGAATGTATCTGTCTATCCTCCAAACAGAGTCGAGCACTGCACAGATTTAGGATGTGCACTTATGTTTTAGCCACCTTTGCCCTCTGTGCATTGAATTATATGACACACCTGACCAGGTTTGAAAGAGACTTGGTTACCAAAGTTTCCAAGTCACTGGCACCCCAATCAACATTCAGAACCCTTAAGTCTGTGGAGGTTCAATTGGCTACCATTCCATCCATTTCCAATGTATTTATGTATCTCTTATCAAACACAGGATGGTATGGCCAAGGCAACAGGCACTGGCATTACTGTTTGCCAGCATGCCTAGATGCTGCTCTGTAACTTTGGTGAATGCTTCTAGGCATCCGTTTTAAACACTCCATTTGATGGCTCTACCTTGCTTTGGACCAAAGGTTAAGAGCACCCTGACCAGAAGCAAACAGGATGACAAGACACTGTCTGCCCTGGGTGTCCACTTTTCTACCTTTCAGTGGAATTTCTCTCACAACTACAAGGGAGAAAAATGGTTATTGCTTCGAAAGTCCCAACAACTTAAGGCAATTCAGGTGATAGTAACCCCCTTCGGCAGAGGGGGTGGGCTTCAGCAGACTCCTGCCCCCCCCCCCCAAGCATAGGAGTTGTCCACAGAATAGGGTTTCAGGAGCCATTTCTCTGGCAAGCACTTTCAGCACTCCTTTAAGGCTTGCCTGGCTACTGCACTCTGGATGTAATCGGGGGGGTGCTTGTCTCTCCACACTCAAGCTTGAGAGACCATGGCGGCAGATTCCTGAGTGTTGAGAGTTGTTACTAGAAGCTACACAATCCCCTCCCAGTTTTTCAAAAGCAGCAGGGGAAATACAAAAGCTGCTAGTAAAAATGAGTCACCTAGGAGGTTTCACCGGAATGCTTATATGAACGTAGCAGGGCATTCCAGGAGGTTTCTGCACTTCCAACAATGAGCCAGTCACTATCAGTTTTGAGCACTGCTTTTTGTTACTCCCCACAGCCCCACTAGTATTCACCAGGTGCAAAGCAGTGGTAGTATTTCAGTTCAAACTGCAGATATTCCGGTTCTTACTCTACATAGACAAATGGCTCCTTGTGGTGATTTTAAAGGCATTACTGATATCCAAGCAAGACTTCCTGCCCCATCTGTGAGTCTTCTTGAGGATTATGGTGAACATCAAGAAATCCAGTCATGAACTGGTCCAGGCTGTAGAGTTTATTTGTTGTCATCTGGACATGACTATTCAGGCTGTCAAACTCCCTCTCTCAAGGTTGTCACTATGTATTCAGGTCCTTTAGGTTCAGAGTCTACCTGCTTCTCCAGTCCTTCATTTCTTCTGTTTAATGACCACTGCCATATTGTTAGTTCCACATGCCAGGATTTGCATGAGGGTTCTTCGTTTGACTTTCAGTCAAGTGGTCATTGACAACTCATCCTGTGCTGTTCTCATTAGAGGTTTGTCATCACATCTCATGGAGGTTGACATCTGTCATGTGTTCTCAATATACCCCTTTGGTCTTTCGCAGCCCATGGCCACAGTATACATGGACGCTTCTCTACTGGGGTGGGAGAGGGAGCGTTACGGAGTGAAAACAGTTTGAGGTACTTGGTTCCAATTAGAGGCAACCTGCACACTGTTTTGGACATGAGAGTTGTCCTCCTGTTGTGATAGGCTTTTGACAACGGACTCCTCAAAGATGTAATTTCGGTCCAGACTGACACTATGGCTGTGGTCTGGTCTAGTGTATATCAACAAGCAAGACAGAACGTACACTTGTGTACACTTACAATATATGTAGATGTTCGAGTGTATTCACTGTTGCAGTCATCACATTTGGGTTATCCCTGCCAGGGTAGCCCTCGACCGGCCCGAATACCAGAGGCATAGTATTTCTGCATCGGTTGCTGTCGCTTCAGCACTGACGTCATGTCATCAATAGTATAGAGTAAGGCAGCCAATGCCATTACATCATTTTTTCTTGCCCTGTCAGGATCCCCCAAGTGGGAGCCAGTATATGGTGGAAGAAGAACCCCACCAATAGAAAGTAAATACCAAAAAGTTCCTTGTAAGTAGAGAGAGAGAAGGAAAGGGGGATGGAGTGAGGGAAACTAGGACTGCAACAGTGAATACACTCGAACATCTACATTTATGGTAAGTGTCCACAACTGTACTATGTTCTCAGTGTTTCACTGTTGCAGTCATCACATTTGGGTTGATTCCCAAAGCTGAGGAAAAGGGTGGAGGCAGTCAAGAAGACTAGGAGCTGGCTATGATGCCCTGCAAGACTGCAGTGGCAGTCTGCCCTGTATTTGGAGAAGATAGGCAGGTGGTAATGCTTGGTGAAGTTGTGAACAGATGTCCATGTGGCAGCCTCCAGGATGTCCCTGGTGGGGACTTCTCTGAGGAAAGCTGCAGAGATGGAGGCTGCTCTGGTAGAGCGAGTCCTGACCCCCCCTTAGGGGAAGGTTTCCTGTGTTGCTTGTAACAGACATGGATGCAAGTGTGTTATCCATTTGGAAATGGTTTGTTCGGATATGGCTTTATCCTCTGCCCCTGCAGCAAAGCTGACTAGCAATTGATCATTTTTTTGAATTATTTAGTCCTGTCTAGATAGAATCTGAGCTGTCTGTGCACATTTAGAGAGTGCAGGATCCTTTCCCACTTGTTTTGTGGGTAAATGAATGGATTGGTTGAGAGCCACACTGGACACCACTTTGGGCATGAAGAATGGGTTAGTCCTGAGGGACACCCTGTCAGCGTGGAAGATGATGAAGGGGCGTACAGCCATGAGTGCTTGTAGCTCGGAGACTCTTCAGGCTGAAGTGGTGGCCAGAAAAAAAGCTGTCTTTCAGCAGAGAAATTTTAACTCTGCTGAAGATGTTGGTTCAAAGGGGGGGGGGGGCAGGGTGAGCTTTTCCAACACAAAGTTTAGGTCTCAAGCTGGGGTAGGTGCTCTTCTGGGTGGCCTCAAGTTGTTAGCCCCTCTTAGGAACTGTTTGAGAGTGTGAGAAAAGCAGGTGCTCAGTGTTGAAATGAGCAGAGATAGCAGAGGCATAAATTTTACTAGAGGAAAAGGAGAAACCACTTTGTAACAGGTCAGCTAAGTAAACCAGGATGAGAGGTAGGGAGGGCTGTGACGTATTGGCTCCCTTAGCCTGCATCCAGGTGCAGAACCTTTATCATTTGTCAGTATAAGACTTTCTAGTGCTAGGGTGTCTAACCTCACGTATGACTTCTAGAGCCTGTTTACTGAGATTGGCAGCTTGATCAGTGGTCAGGGAATAAGCCAGGCAGCCAAATTGAGGGTCTGCAGTTGGTGATGCATGAATTCTCCTTCTGTCTGGGTCAGGAAGATTGGGGTCTGAGGAAGATTCCATGGTGGTGAGGCCAGTCTGGAGCATTCAGAATTGTCCTCTGTTTTTGCTCCCTTATTTTGAGCAGTACCCTGGTAATGAGAGGTAGTGGGGGAAATGCATAGACCGAGAGGTTGACCCAAGGGAACGCTAGGGCATCCACTTTCCAGGCCCTGCAGTGAGGCTTCCTAGTGCAGAACTTGCTGAGCTGATAGTTGGAGTGGGAAGCAAAGAGGTCGACCTTTGGAGTGGCCCATTTCTGAGTTATTAGGGTGAAGGTTCTTTGGTCTAGCTGCCACTCATGTGAGTCCAGACGATTTCTGCTTAAGTTGTCTGCCAGAGAGTTTACAGAGCCCCTGGCAGGAATTGTGCTGACAGGTGTGGTTGCATGGCTGAGGCTGTGTGCCAAAGGGTCATGTTGAGCCTGCATAGAGGGTAGGAGTGAATCCCTCCCTGCTTGTTGATATACCACATCACAGTGGTGTTGTGTGTTTTGATCAGGAGAGCCCCTGGGGAGAGAAGAGGCCTGAAAGCTGTCAATGCGTGTTGGACAGCTAACATCTCTTTTTGGTCGATGTGCAGATGTCTTTGCTGGGGGCTCCATTGGCCCTGTATATACACCTGCCGTCTAGGTGTGCACCCCAGGCATATTTTGATACGTCTGAGGTGAGGGTCTGGGTGGCAGGGGGTGGTGAGAAAGGAAGTCCCTTGTTGTGGTAGCATTCTGTTGCCCACCAAAGAAAATCTTTCCTTAGGCAAGGTATCATTGAAATAAGAGTTTCCAGGTCTTGAGAGTGTTGACACCAAAGACTTTTTAGGTACCATTGAAGTTTCCTCATATGCAGTCTGGCATATGGAGTGAGTAGAATGCAAGATGCCATAAACCCCAGAGCTTGCAGGATTTTCCTTGCGGATAACTGGGGTCTGGTGGCTAGTTAAGAGAAGTAGGGTGTCGGGTAAGTTTGCTTTTCTGGTGTCAGGAATGCCATCTGGGATGATGTGTCCCGGCTTGCTCCCAGGAATATAATCCTTTGGGTGGGTACTAGTTTGGATTTCTTTTTGTTGATAGTGTACCCTAGGGAGGTCAGTAGGGACTTTACAAAGGCCAGGTGCTTGAACAGCTTTTCCTGTCTGTCTGCTTGAATTAGGCAGTCGTCTAAGTATGGGTAAATTTGTATATTTCTTTGTCTGCAAAAAGCATTAGCGGGAGCCAGACATTTTGTGAAAACTCTGGGAGCAGTAGATAAGCCAAAGGGAAGCACAGAGAACTGAAAGTGCAGTGATCCTGCTCCAAAGCAGACATCCAGGCAACCTCCACCCGCCAACACAAACCATGAAACACATACTTTACAAAACCATTGTGCCACGCAATCACAGCCTTAAGGCAAAATAACATACTAGTAGTAGGTGACTCTATAGTCAGGCACACTGCCGTCCCACTCACTAGGCTGAATAACGAGAAGGTTACTGTTAGCTGCCTGTCAGGTGCCAGGATCCGCCACTTAACAAAAGCAGTCAGGTCACTCCAGAACAAGTACAAATACGATTCTGTCATTGTCCATGTTGGTGTGAACGACCTGAGCTGTACCTCCCTGGACTACATGAAAAGAGACATGGAATACCTCTCTGATCACGTAGCACAGGGCCGGTATGACCCTGACCCTGAGTAGCATCCTGCCCTCACCAAGAATGATACCACGGTATAAAGGGGATCCAATGTCTTTCTGCCTGGGATGACATGCTCGACAAGCCACGCTGCTTCTCTAGAGACGGCTTGCACTTGTCACCCTTAGTCTTTCGAATACTACCCAAGGCTCTTGCCCACCCCCATAGTGCCTTTTTTAGGCAAGGCTCAAAAGACAAACCCACTGCCATAAATAGCACAAGAAACAAAAATCTGAGCTTAATGCTAATCAATGCCTGAAGTCTAAACCTCATAATGCACGGACTCGAGGCACTCCTCATTATGAGAAAATCGATATATGTGCAGTAACAGAATCCTGGTTTAAGGCTCCAGAGAGCACCCCAGCACTACCAGGCTACAACTCATACCATATATTTCGGCCACAGAACCCGGCCCGAAATACAAAAGGCGGGGGCGTATCCATGTTCATCAAGGATACTTACACCTCCAGGTTAGTGGCACAGCACGATGCTTCAGAGATCATCCACGTGCAACTAACAACTGGCAAAGCTGCAATTCGAATTGTAGCTTGCTACAGATCACCCACCATGTCCCAGGACCCCCATTCCGCGTTTCTGGAAACACTGGGAAAAATAAAGGTCCTACCAAACACCCTAATATTGGATGATTTCAATTACCCAAACATTAACTGGGAGAACTACTCAAGTACTAAGTCCCTTGCCCAACAGTTCCTAGAATTTATAAACTCAAACACCCTGGATCAACTGGTCAACACTTCTACCAGAGGTGACAACATATTGGACCTGGTCATCATCAACATCATCATCCACACCCAAGGTCAACCCCTCGCTGGTTAGATCTGACCATAAACAAATCACTTTGGCTATCCACATCCATCACGACACCCCCGGAAAAGGAAACCACCATTAAAAACTTTTCAAAAACAAACTTCACGTTACTCAAGACCGAGGTGGAAAGTTTCAAAGCTCCCATGCTAAGGGATAATGCTGTCCAAGATGCAAAATCCTTTACTAATGCATTCTACAGGCACCTACAAGAATGCATGGATTGTGCTATCCCAAGCAAAACCAAGACTCACTCCTCCAAGAAAGGGAAACCAGTCTGGTGGACCCCTGTCATAAACAAGCTGTATAATAGAAGGAGGAAACTAGTACAGAAAAGAGTAAAATGCCAAGAAGGAAAGGCATCCCTGATCAGTATCAGAAAGAAACTACGATCCCTCATAAAATCTTCCAAGTTGAACTTCGAAAGAAAAATTGCCAAGGACTCCAAAGATAACCACAAGGCATTCTTTAGCTATGTCAAGAATCTAAGTGGCAATGCTCAGATCTGCTCGGAGTTAGTGTAGAATGGCACAAAATACACTGAACCGACTGATATCGCCAACATCCTGGCAGACCGGTTCAGTGCAAACTTCACCCCCCTCTCACCCCTATAAGGGCACATAACCATACCAGAAGAATTTAGAGCCCCTGAAATCACAGACACTCAGGTTAAAACTGCCCTCTCCAAAGCCAAAAACACAGCATCACTGGGACCAGATGGTGACCCAGGTTGCATCCTACACAAGCTCAAAGACAAACTAACCCCTCACCTAAACGCACTGTTCAAACTTAGCCTCTCTACAGGCTACGTACCCATAGAGTGGCACACAGCAACGGTTATTCCGCTTCACAAAGGTGGAGCCACAACAGACCCCAGGAACTATTGCCCTATAAGCCTTGCTAGCTTGGTCTGCAAGGCTATGGAGCTCATCATCATATAACTCATTAACAGAGACATTGGGAACCTCCAAACACTGGAACCTACCCAGTTTGTCTTTAAGGGCAGATCATGCCTCCCGAACCTGGTGGACTTCTTTGAGACAGTTACCAAGGCTATAGATGACGGAAAGGTGGTACACACAGCCTGCCTATACCTCGCAAAGGCCTTTGACACCATTCCCCATTCTGGTATTATAGACCAGCTCACCAACCTGAACATAAACCCCCACGTCACAAGATGGATTGCCAACTGGCTCACGGACAGAACCCACATGGTAAGAGTTGCGGGAGCTAGGTCCGACTCTAAACCAGTTACAAGTGGCACTCCCCAGGGCTCAGTCCTAGGACCCCTCCTGTTCGGCATATACTTCTCAGAGGTACAGGCAAGCACAGGAGGACTATGGATGACCAAGTTCGCAGACAACTGCAAACTAGGGGCTATAATTGACACTCCGGCTGATAACAGACATCCTCCAAAAGGGTCTCACTGAGACAGATACCTGGTGTCAAAATCATGGCCACAAGCTAAATATCATAAAGTGCATAGCCATCCCCTTTGAAAAAACAAAGTACCCACAAACTACCACATAGGTGTTAGTCCCCTAAGTACGGAAGACTTAAGGAATCTGGGGACCCAAGTAGATAGTAATCTCTCCTTTGATAATCACATTGCCAGAGTGGTTAGAAAATCCTTCTGTGTGGCCCACCTAATCACAAAATGGTTTGCATCCAGATCAAAAGAGGTCATTGTGCCCCTCTAGTCATCAGACCCATCATAGAGTACAATGCCCCATGACCACAGAACTACCTCACCAAGAGGATCACTGGTGTCAAACAGATGCCCTCTGCAGCTTGACCGAAGAAACTCCAGCTGTACTCTGTTGCATACCGCCTACTCAGAGGTGATCTCTGCCTGACATACAAGGCCATGTCCAACCCAGAATTGATGGACATGTTCCACCTAAGGAAAACCATATCCCCTCGAGCCACACGCTCTAGGGATCTAAATCTCACCACAACAATAAATAGGACGTGCTGGAGGGATAGATTCCTGTCCCAGAGACTTCCCATGTTGTGGAACAAGATTCCAATCTACATTAGGCAGAGCTCCTTGCTAACACTCTTCAAGAGAAACCTTGATGAGTGGATGGGAAATTAAGTTTACCTAGGGGATCACTTCGGTGGCTGTACTGGACAGTGGCACAGGGAACTAATCTAAAGGGGTGACGAACGCCAACACATTCTGTCTAGGCTTATAAATGCCTTTGGGCAGATAGCCTAGTACCTACCTATAAACCGTAGATATTTTCTGCACGATTCCCTGATTGGGATGTGGAGGTAGACCTCTCTTTGGTCTAGGGTGGCTAGCCAAGCATTCTTGGAGAGCAGAGGTAGTAGTTGCTGGAGGGTGAGCATTTTGAATTTTGGTATCACCAGGAAGGTGTTTAGGCTGGATAGATCGAGGATGGGGGCCAGGTGCCATCTTTTCTGGGTACCAGGAAAAGCCTGGAGTAGAAACCTTGGTCTATCTGTTCTGCAGGAGACATGCTCTATTGCCCTCATAGAGAACAGGGAAAGGACTTGCTTTTTGGCCACTGCCCACTGGAGGAAGATCTGGGAACCCTTTTTGGGGTTGGAAGAGTGTGGAAAGAAAATTTGTATCCTTGGGACACTATGTTGAGGACCCAACCTTAGTTGGTAATGGTGGCCCAGGTGCTTGCGTGGAAGGAGAGTTTTCCTTTTAGGGGCAAGTGCAGGTGGGCAGAGGGAGGGGGTGGAAGTGGAGCGTCACTGTGAGTTCTTACCATGAGGGGGGTGGCTTTGCACTCCCTGGATTTGAAGTGGAGGAACTCCACTGCTTTGATCTCTACATTCCCTGTGGCTGTTGTCTGGGGGGACTGCTTCCCCGTGGTCTGGGTTGAACTGACCTGGAGGGGGCAGGAAAGGACCAGTACTTGGAGGGGCAATGCCTCCTGAACCTTGAGTGGCTGGACCTGTAGGAAATCCTTAACTGTCTGCATTGATTTAGCTTTTTCTTCCATCTTTTTTAAGATCTCCTCCGCCTTGGTGCCAAATAAGTTGTCTTTGTGCAAGGTTGCATCCAATACTTTATAGGTTCATAGGTTGGTACTAGGCTATTGGCTCTAGGGCCTGTACAAGCCTAGCCATAACAATTCCCTGTCTGTTTCTTCCCACACTGTGTACTTCCCTGGACCCCTGTCTAGCAGGGTGACTGATGTGATCCCTAGGGTGAATTTCCTTTCTCCCATCCAGTCATCAAGGTTCCTTTTGAAGAGGGCCAAAGAGGTGCTCTGCTTGACATGTGTGTGCAGTCTATTCCAGAGTCTGGGGAGTCTCTGGGTCAGGAACCTTTCCCTCCAGCATGTTTTGTTTATTGTGATAACAAGGTGTAGATCCCTGGAGCGTGTGGCTCTGAGGGATTGGGATTTCTTTAAGTGTAGCATGTCCAACAGCTCTGGGTTTGACATGGCCTTGTATGTTAAGCAGAGATCGCCTCGGAGTAGACTATATGCGACGGAGTATAGCTGGTGTTTAAGGCGGTCCGCATAGGGCATCCGCTTTAGGCCTGTGATTCTTTTAGTGAGGTATTTCTGCAGCCTTTCCTTTAGATTTGACATGGTCTGGCAAGGACTGTTCTTTAAGCTAAGCATGCCTTCTAAAGATGGAACTGGTGACTACTGCCCTGCATGAAGCTTCTGTGGCATGAAAACCATAGTGTAAGGTGTGCTTAGTTACTTGACTTGCAGAATGCATTAACTCTCGTAACTCTCTATTTTCTGCACAAGCAGGAAAGGATGGTACTTTTTGTTTGAGGAGTTCCATGGTATGTTGCTGAAATTTTAGCATATGGAACTGACAATTTAGTGCTCTGATAGCAAGAGTAGCAGAGGTGTATACTTTTTTACCCCATCTGTCTAGTGCTCGGGAATCCCTATCTGAGGGGGTGGGATTCATAGCAGAAGTTGCTTTAATTTCTTTAGGCCCTTGAGAAATAACCTCAAGATTTGGAAAGAAATTTGAGAGACAGGAACTGTGTAATACCTGTCAGGTTTCCTTGGAGCCGGAGGGTGAGGGTGTCAGGAGTCAAACTAGATTCCATGAAAACATCATCCAGGACAGGAGGAAAGGCCAGGGGTCTGTGCCGCAGAAGATCTAAGAATTCTCTGAGTCTCTTTTTACCTATAAACCGTTTAGGCTGGATAGTCCTGATATTCCCATTGGAAATGCTCCCTTAAAGTATGAAGGGTTTCCTCAAAGGAAAAATTCTCGGGTGGAGAGGCTGAAGAATGGATTCCTCTGCATCATATTCGTGATGAGCAGAGAGGGGGGGGTTACATGTCTTCATATTCAGATGCATCAGAGTCATCAGACTCCTGTTCAACTAAAACTACTGGGGACAGATCTCTCTTTCTTTTGGAAGGGGTAGCTTGGCTTCCCCTGGTCAGCATTATAAGGTCTTCCACCATTTTAAGCATTTGCGACTGAGGCAAGGAAGCAGGTGCCTGAGATTGGGTCGTTGGTTTCTTGGGCATGATTCGTACCCTGGGCCTTAGAAACACGGTAGTGCGAAGTACTTCCTCAGAAGCCGGTGCCTGCTGAGCGGCTCTGGACCCAGCCAAGGTAGAGACAACTGCAGGATCCTTAGTCGAAGAAGAGGTTTGCAGCATACCAGTCTCTGAAAGGGTCTCTGCTTGCAAATCCACAGTAGCGGGCATCAGGGGCTGCAAAAGCATCTCACTGGGGACCGGAGAACTGAAGACTAGCTTAACGGAAGCGTCGTCAGTAGGTTTGGACCTGTGTGGTCTGGGTCTGTCTCTGTCTTTATCCTTACATTTTTTTCAGAAGATATGCTGTCTTACCAAAGCGATATTGGAATTCGAGATCTGTGAACGAAAATATCTAGCTACAGTAAGGGCCCTGACGACGTATAGTTCTGACGTTGAACAAAGCACAAAAGCCACAGCGAGGGACGTTGTGGTCTGAGCCTAGGCAAGTGACGTAGTAAGAATGAAATTCTGTGTGTGGTATTTGCTTTCCACAGGTGAGACAATTGTTAACTTTTTCTGACATCGGTTAGAGCAAGAAAAAAGGATCCCAAACGGGGTACTTGGCTTTAGAAGACTTCAGCTTCAATTCGGAAGACAAAACTCAGGTAGCGGCCGACTGGCACTCGTGCGGACTGCTTCTGCTTCAGGCTCCTTGGCAATAAAGACTGATGTAATGGCATTGGCTGCCTTACTTTATACTACTGACGACCTGATGTCAGTCCTGAAGCGACAGCAGTCAATGTAGAAATACTGTGCCTCTGGTGTTTGGGCCGGCCGAGGTCTACCCTGGCAGGGATAACCCAAATGTGATGACTGCAACAGTGAAACACGAAGAACATCTCTGTCTTAACCTGTGTGTCAAGAGCGTTCTGAAACCTCACAGATGATCCTTCACACCATCAGTGCCAACAGAAATTTTCAGGCATTGGGGTCAGTTTTGTTGCATCCTGTGTGTATACCCTTACAGTACAAAGTGCAGCAGCATTTGTCCTGATCCTTCTCAAGAGACAGTCACCAAGAGGTACTCTAGTCCATGCATGACCCCAGGGTCTCGTCTACATATACCCTCCAACTTCTCTGATAATACATATCTTACAGAAAGCAGCTTGCTGCAAGGTGGCCATGATCCACGTAGCCCTTTCCGGCCCATACTTGTTTGTTTCCCCTTCCTCTGCCCTCACATTGTTCACCTTCCATGTGTCCTGAATCCAGTTCTAGATCTAATCTCTCACACCCCTTAGGCCAGCTTCCGCAGGATCAGAACTCCCTTAAGCTTAACTGCTTGGTTCCACTACTTCCAGTGATGGCCAGAGATCCCAGGCTGTCTGCCAATGTTGTGCGTATTCTTTTTTTTTTTTTTTTTATTAAATTATCACATATGACATAGGCAGTCTTAGATTTGTATAAATAAAAAACAAACCACATTAGTAAAATTTTAGTTGCAAACATTATCCATGGATACCGTCAGTGATTTTAGTAAGTGCTGTCTTGTTTTGTCTTATCTTTATACCTCTTCCAGTAAACTCTTTTTCCAAGTCATTTCTGTTTATCAAATTTCTTCTAGGGGCATGCAAACCAGACACAAAGCTGCTAAGGGTACATTGGTTACCAGAAAAAAGCCTTGCAATATTTAATATTCTTTTTCATTTACTTGCTTGCTGTTAAAACTTGTTGCTGGATAAAGCCAAGGGCCTTGACTCAGATGTTCCCCTATGCAGGCATGAGAAAAAGCACACACATTTTTCTTTTGTCATGCTGACATAACCAGACCCTTCCTCTCTCCCTTTTTTCTTTTATTTATTTATTTGTTTTACGTTTCAGTGCCTACATTTCTTAAAACTGAACAAGGAAAAAGAGAGAAAGGGAGGAAAAAAGTACCTGTTTATATTAGTATTCCCATTACATTTAAAAATAACTGAAAAAAACTTTGTAGCTTGCAAAGAAAGTCATGCAGCATTAAAGTAGTAACCTTAAGAAGAATTTTTTTTTACTTAACTTTCTCCCTCCTATTCCCCTCTCCCAAGTATTTTTCTGAAGATTAATGACATGAAATGGGGCATATGATGTAAAGTTCTCTATAAGTTTAACAGTCTGTAAAAATCCAGTATTTCCATATCCGCTTGTTCTGCCATATTTCAGAAGTATAATTATTTATTTTGTAGTCCACATTTGTTAGTTTCCAAGTTCCTGATTTTATTCTCTGAGCAAATGAAGTAAGGCATATTCTTTAAAGTCCTCTGCAAGTTTAACAAAGTCCAGGGAAGTTCAGTGTTTTCAGATTTTCTTGTTCTGTTATGTTTCAGAATGTAATTATTGCTTTATTACCCCACGTTTGTCAATTTCCAAGTTAGTAGCTTTATTCCTGTTCACCACCATCTACCAAATTCTCTGTTTCATTTCCAATGTATACTCTGTTCTTCTAGTTGAGTCTTACGTTTTCTTCTTTCTCTAAGGCATTTTCCATTGAAACATTGAAAAAGATGTCATGGGCTCAATCTCTCTGTATTCCTTACCACCAGAAGGACACTGAGCAGAACCTCCTCTGGTTGCACAGTTCACCCTTTGATGGACGACCTCCTTAGAATATACTTCATCAAAAAATGTTGTTTCTCCAGGGAAAAATATTTTGAAGAAAAATATTTTAAAGATGGGGTGGGTACAGCAGTTTTGAATCTTGCGCCTGCTTCTCGACATTCCCTAAATAATGGAATGTGTTTCCTTCTCTTCTGCAAAGAGTAATCATTCTCCACACTCTATCTCCCACTTTTATTGCTTTGTTGTTCTGCTACAATTTTGTCAGAATCAACTCCTCCTTGCCGATAAGTCTGCATCTTTACTATTAAAAGTGTAGGTTGTTTTATATTAACCAGGTTTGAAGCATACACATGATGTGCCCTTTCAATTAATTCCTGTTGTGGAATACCAGTCCAGTTGCTTATTTGGATTTCATAAAATTAATGCAGTCTGTTCCTTCCAGCTTCTCTGGTACATCAGAAAATCTCAGGATGTTTGTTGTGTTTCACTGTTGCAGTCATCACACTTGGTATGTTCTTCATGTTTCAGTGTTGCAGTC
The DNA here is from genome assembly GCF_019279795.1 of Protopterus annectens. Lineage (NCBI taxonomy): Eukaryota > Metazoa > Chordata > Ceratodontiformes > Protopteridae > Protopterus > Protopterus annectens. The sequence goes on along the minus strand of NC_056726.1, from coordinate 995,030,925 downwards.
ATTACATTTGGGTAATCTGCTGGCAGGTTGCCCTCATTCGGCCTGAATAACAAAGTCTTGGGTCCTGCGTCGGTTGCTGTCTCCTCTTCCATGACGTCAGGTCATCAGGGGTATAAAACATGAAGCTGATGCCATTTTATTCAGTCTTTCTTGCCGTGCAGTGCCCAAAGCCGAAGCAGTTCGCAAGTGCCGGTCGACTCCTGAAATTTTCGCATTCGAGTTTCAGAACCGAAGTCTTCAAACTAAAGCCAAGTACCCCGTTGGGGGAACTTTTTCTTGCTCCTTACCGATGTCAGTAAAAGTTAATAATTGCATTACTTAAAACTATGGAACAATTTCCCCACACCACTACGTAATATACCTAACCACAACAATTTCAAATCCATGCTTCTCTCCCATCTCTCCTCCAAATGGGGATGTCCTTCACATGCTCCCACCTAAAACTCCCACACTACTAACTCCACACCTGAATCATCATTTCTTTGCCTACTTTAACTTAATTCAGAGATCTTGCTCAGAACACCTTTTCATAAATCTTTTGCATGCATGCCTCTGGCCTACCTTACTCATATTCTCAAACTTTCATTGTTTGTTTTTCTTATCCATTTTACCCATAATATTGTTTTCCTATGTAATATTGTTAATTTGTCTCTATTCGTATGTATTTGTATGTTTGTTTGAGGCTTTTCCCCTCGGGTCTCCACTGAAAAAGGGTAATTCTTACCCAGCTGGACCAACCCGGTTAACAAATGCAAATAAATAAATAAATATAATAAATAAATACTTGTGGGAAGCAAATACTTCATAAGGATTTTCATTTGTACTGTATTCCTTGTCTAGGCCCAGATCATAACGTGCCTTGCTGTCAGTTTTGTGCTAGATTTAACCAACGCACTATTAAGCGTCGGTATATTTTTGCTTCTAAATATTTTGAATCAAGATTCAGTTATCCTGAAATGTTGTCGGTTAGTAATCCGACTACCGGGGTTCACAAAAAAACGCAAAGAAAAAGACAGAGACAGACCGTCAAGGTCCAAATCCGATGAAGCTTCTCCTAAGCCAGTCGCCAGTTCGCCTGTACTCAGTGAGGTGCTTTTGCAGCCTCTGATACCCACTACTTTTGAGTCACAGGCCTCTACCAAGACCCATTCAGAGTCCGGTATGCCGCGAGATTCTCAGAGTATTGAACCCGCGGATGTCTCTTCCTTGGATGGGTCCGGAGCCGCTGAGCAGACACTGGCTTCTGAGGGTGTTTTCAGGCCTCAACATTTCTATATTAAACCGACGCCAACCTCAAAAACAATCTTCTATGTTAAACGATGTGTGAGCCACATGCTCAGACCCCTATGCCTGAAAAACAGATTATCAAAATGGCTGAGGACTTCATTACCTTGGACAGGGATTCCCAAATCCCCCCCCCCCCCCCCTGCTAAGAGGCCTAGGCAAGGCACTGATTATGAATCTTCAGATCAGGTTTCCATTTCTTCTGATTTCTCTTCTGATCATGAATTTTCTATTCACCCTACGAGGATACTGATGCAGAGGAATCCATCCCTTCTACATCTCCTCCTGGGAATTACTCTTTTGGAGAGACTTTGCGTACTTTAAGGGAACATTTTCATTGGGAGAGTCAGGACTTCTCCGAATCAAAAAAGAGGCTTAGGGATTTCCTTCTTCTTCCTCAGCATAGGCCTTTGGCAATACCTCCTGTTTTAGACATTGTTGATGAAGTGTTTTCGGAATCAAGCATGGCTCCTGATTCCCTACCTCCGGCTCCTAGTAAGCCAGACAGATATTACAGGGTTCTTGACTCCCACAAATTGCTATTCAAAAATCCTGCTGCTGATCCTGAGACTATTTCACAGGGTCCCAAGAGTTTAAAGACCTCTACAGCCAAAAATCGTACCCCCTCTGATAGAGATTCCAGGGCGCTGGATAGATGGGGAAAGAAGGTTTATATGTCTGCCACCTTGGCAATCCGGGCCTTAAACTGCCAGTTTGATATGCTTAAATATCAACAGCATGTTATGGGCTTACTGAAACAGAAAATTATGTTGATTTCTGATTGTGCGGAAAATAAAGAGTTACAGGAATTATTGCATTCAGCAGAACAAGTTGGAAAGCATACTTTGCAATGTGGTTTTGATTCCTTGGAGGCCTCTTGCAGGGCCGCAGTTACTGGATCTGTGATTAGAAGGCATGCCTGTCTCAAGGAGCAATATCTGTCTGATCATGTTAAAGCTAAATTGTTGGATGCCCCCTTGCAGCATGATACTCTGTTTTGTAATAAGGCAGAAGAGGTTTTAAAGAAAATGGAAGACAAAGATAAATCTATGCAAACTGTAAAAGATTTCTTGCAAGTGCAGCCACCCAGGTTCAGTAGGCACTGGCCTACTAAAAATTTGTCCTTTCCTGTATCCAACAAAGCCACTCAAGGCAAATCTAGACGCTCAAAAGGCTCCAGATACCAATCACAGGGTTCTTACAGGTCAAACCAGTGGGGTGCCTCCACCTCCAAATCTGGAGGAAACAAAGCACAACCCTACAGTAAGCAGTCTCAATGACTTTCCTCTACCTTCACCAAGCACCTAACTTTTGGCAACCCCCTTGGGGGAAAACTAGCACTTCATGCTCAAAATTGGCAGTTAATTACCCAGGACAAGTGGGGAATTAAACATAGTATCCCAAGGGTACAGATTTCATTTCCATACTGGTTGGCCAGATCTGCCACAAAATCAGTGGGCAGAGGCTCAGAAACAAGTCATGTCCCTCATGGATATGCGGGCCATTCAAAGAAACAAACAAACGTAGGCAGAAAACAATTTAATATATCACAGCAGAGCTTTCGGGTGAAACCCTTCTTCAATACTAACAATCATTAAAACAAAAACAGCTTGCTTTAAATAGGAGCAAAAAACAGTCACATGATAGCAGCCAAAATCGCATGACCGACAAACACAATAAAATATAACATATGTACAAAGTGTAAAAATATTTAAAATGCAAAAATATTTAAAATAGCTTAACACGCTGAATTTTACTTAAAACAGGCTTTAGGCTAACAGTAGAATTTAATCCAGGTGAAGAATCCGCTGCTAGTCTTAAAATCCATTCATATTCGTTAATATCTAAAACATTATTAATATCACCACCCCTACTATGAGGTTTAACTAAATCTAGGCATCTAAATTTAAAGCATTGCGTATTCCCGTGTGTTTTAATATGCTTGAAAAGAGCATTATTCTCAGCCTCCCTTCTAACCTCTGACATGCTCAATTATTCTGTCTTTAAGTTTACGTGTGGTCTTGCCCACATAGAATGCTGAACAGGCATTACAAGTAGCCAAATACACCACATTTACACTGTTACAAAATGCTGCTGATTTAAAGTAAAACTCTTTTAAAGTAACAGGATGAATAAATGCATAATTAGGGGTAGCAGCAATGTCTATACAACAAGAACAGCTCATACATTTAAAAGTACCAATACGATCAGAGAAAGCATTCAGCTTTAAGCCAAAATTAAAATCTTTATAACATAATAAGCTTTTAATACTTCTCATATTCCTATATGAGTAGTAAGGCTTTTCACCTAAAATTTGCCTAACCTCTGGACAGGCCATCAACACAGGCCAGTATTTGGCTATGATGTATTTAACCGAACCTGTTCTACTACTAAAGGTCATAACATATCTAGTTCTAACTATATTTCCAATGTTAGATCCTGATGTAATGATCACATGATCATTCATACACGCGTCTGTCCTAAGGTAAGGTTTATATGTAGTATCCCTATTAAGTATTACCATTCTCTTCAATTCTTCCAATATATCCAAGTCATAGCCATTCTTAACAAACTCATTGAACATTTCATCTAACTGTATATGAAACAGAGTCGATTGTATTTAACCTACTGACTCGTGAAAATTTAGCATAAACAATTCCTTTAAAAACATGGGGTGCATGCATACTATTATAATGTAAGTATCTACTAGTATGCACATCCTTCTTGTGAATAGTAGTTTGTAAAGTACCCTCTTCTTTATTTACCTTAACATCAAGGAAAATTGCTTCATGTTCAGATATAATCTCCTTAAAAACCAAGAAGCTCATACTACTGTTTAAATATACTATAAAATCTTGCAGAACAGAGCGTGATCCCTTCCAAACCATAAAGCAATCATCCACAAACCTCTGGTACAAGCAAATATTACTGTTCAAAAATTTTACACCATCATGTATAAACTCTAATTCCCATTGATACAAGACTAGGTTAGCATATGTATTAGCAACCGGTGTTCCCATCGCAACACCGGTTAGCTGTAGAAACAAAAGTTGATCAAACATAAATACATTGTTGCTCAGAACTAAGTCTAATAATGCACATATATTTTGAACATCACCTGTAGGTATATCTATTTTCTTACTCAGAAACTGTCTGATAGCCTCAATGCCATACTCATTTGGTATGACAGTAAAAAGAGAATTTATATCCAAGGTTACAAATAAATAACCTGAATCGAGTTTGTTACGTAGACTGTTATACCAAATTGAAAGTTTGCTTGTAAATCACCTGTGTCCTTTAAGATATTAGGACACTCCAATAATAAGGGGTACAATCGCTTTTGTAAATAAACAGATATCGGTTCAGTTATGCACCCACCCCCAGAGACAATGGGCCTCATGGGTGGGTTATCTAAACATTTATGAAGCTTTGGTAACCCATATAATAAGGGAATGGTGGGACAGGGTACTGTAAAAAAGTGAAACAAATCTAAATCTATCTCACCATTAGTTTGTAGCTCATATATATACATATTGACATTACTAATGCATTTCTTAGCATCATTATATGATATTCTTCTGAAAGCATTCTCGTCTTGAAGAAAATTGAGCATAAATGTCTTATAGGTATTACAATCCATAACAACAATAGCACCTCCCTTATCAGCTTGTTTCATTACAATAGTATTGTCAAATTGCAGTTTCTTTAAGGCACAATGTTCATCATAGTTCAAATTGTATACGGTCTCTTCTTCTTAATTGTAGTGCCATATAACTTTTTCAAATCAGCTTCATATAAATTATGGATAGCAGTTGTCACAGGCAAATTAACTGGTATAAAGGTGCTACGTCTTTTGCAAGTATTATATGATGTCATAGCATTATTTGAACCAAAAAGAACCTTTAAATTTATATTCCGAATAAACTGTTTTAAAACTGTCAAAGCTGAGGTTAAGCCATCCTCTGCTGTAGGAATAAAGCTAAGGCCTTTGTTTCAAACAGAGACACATGGTCCATCTAAGGGAATATCAGAAAGATTCAAAATACCTTGTGTTATCTGCGACTCACTTTCCCATGCTTGACAGGGCTGTCGTTTTTCCGTTTCACAGGACCATGGACCATGTGTCGCAGGCCACTACCGACACCTATGTGGAGTCCGGCATGCCGCAAGATACTCCAGGTATTGGACCGACGGATGCATCTCCCTCGGATGGGTCCAGAGCCACTGAGCAGGCACCGGCTTCTTAGGGTGTATTCAGACCTCAACATTTTTATATCAAACCGACAAAAGCTACAAAACCAAAGGCAGAGACACCACCTAAAACTAAAAAACTGACGTCTGAGCCACGTGCACAGGACTCTATGCCTAAAAAAACAGATGATCAAAATGGGTGAAGACCTTATTACCTTGATCAGGGGTACCCATCCCCCTCCAGATAAGAGGCCAAGGCAAGACACTGGCTGAATCTTCAGATCAAGTTTCTATTTCTTCTGATCAGGAATTCTTTACTTCCATATGAAGATTCTGATGCTGAGGAGTCTTATTCCATATGCGTCTCCTCCTGAGGATTATTCATTTCGAGAAACCTTGCATACTTTGAGGGAGCATTTTCACTGGGAGAGTCAAGACTTCTCAGAATCAAAAAAGAGGCTCAGGGATTTCCTCCTTCTCCCTCAGCACAAGCCTTTTAGCCATTCCCCGTGTTAGACATTGTGGATGATGTTTTTCAGAGTCAAGCCTGACCTCTGACTCTTTACCTCAGGCTCCCAGTAAGCCTGACAGGTATTACAAGGCCCCTGACTCTCACAAAATTTTATTTAGAAACCTTGCTGCTGATCCTGAAACTATTTTGCAGGGTCCAAAAGGAGTTAAGGCCTCAACAGCAAAAAAAATACCTCCAACAGAGATTCAAGGGCACTGGACAGATGGGGAAAAAAGGTTTATACTTCTGCAACCTTGGCAATTAGGGCCTTAAACTGTCAATTTCATATGCTTAAGTACCAACGACATGTTATGGGATTGCTGAAACAGAAAATGATGATGATTTCAGAATGTGCAGAAAATAAGGAATTGCAGGAATTATTGCATGCAGCTGAACAAGTTGGAAAGCACACTTTGCAATGTGGTTTTGATTCTTTATAGGCCTCCTGCAGGGCCGCAGTTACTGGATCTGTGATTAGAAGGCATACCTGGTTAAAGGAACAAAATGTGCCTGATCATGTTAAAGCTAAATTGCTAGATGCACCTTTACAGCATGATTCTCTGTTTGTTATTAAGGCAGAAGAGTTTTTAAAGAAAATGAAAGACAAAGCTTAAGTCTGTGCAAACTGTTAAAGATTTCTTGCAGGTGCAGCCACCTAGATTCAGTAGACACTGGCCTACAAAAAATTGGTCCTTTCCTGTGTCAGACAGAGCTCAAAGGCGCAAATCCAGATGCCCTAAGGGTTCCAGGTACCAGGCTCAAGACTCATACAAGTCAAAGCAATGGGGCGCATCCACCTCCAAATCTGGAGGAGATAAAGCGCAAACCTACAGAAAGCAATCCCAATGACTGCCCTCTGCCTACACCAAGCACTTACCTTTTGACAGCACCCATAGGGGGAAAATTAGCACTTTTTGCACAAAATTGGCAGTTAATAACCCAGGACAAATGGGTACTGAACATTGTATCACAGGGATACAGATTCCATTTCCACCCTCTGCCAATGACAAATGGTTGGCAGGACCTGCCAAAAAACCAATGGGCAGAGGCACAGAAACAGGTTATGTCCCTCATGGATATGGGGGCCATTCAGACAGTACCAGAACAGGAAAAAGGACAAGGATGTCCTTCAAGAATGCAACTGCAGTCATAACGTGGGTTGTCCTGCCTCAGGCAGCCCTCGGTCGGCCGGATTCCAAAGTCTGGGTCCGACGTCGGCTGATGTCGCATTTCTCTCCGACGTCAGAGCGGCTGGAGTACATAAGCATCAGCCGATGCCATTTTCTTCAGTCTTTCTTGCCGCGCGGTGCCCGAAGCAGAAGCAGTTCGCAAGTGCCAGTCGGTCAGCTCCTGTATTCTTCGATTCCGAAGTCATCAAAAAAGCTAAGTACCCCGTTGGGGACCTTTTCTTGCCTCAGCCGATGTCAGAAATTACTGAAAAAGTTAACAATTGTCTTTCTTGTGGTAAACAAATACCTCATAAGGATTTCCACTCTTACTGTCTTCCTTGCCTTGGCCCAGACCACGACGTCTCGGCCTGTGTAGCCTGTGCTCGCTTCAACAAGCGCACTCTCAGGCGCCGGGCAGAGTTCGCTGAAGATTTTTTCGGCGATAAATTTGCTTACACCATGCCGTCGGAACTTCCGACATCGCAAACTCCCAAGAAGCGAAAAGACCGGGACCGACATCCTCGGCCCGCGTCTACCACTGACTCCACGCCAAAACCTAGCGCGAGTGCTCCGGTTCCCTCTGAGACTGTCTCTCCACCGCTCCGAACTGAAGACACCGCATTACTGATGACTCCGATTCCGGACATCACTCCGCCAGTTATCGATTTTCCTCCAGATACCGAAACCGAGGAAATGCCCAAGACCATTGCTGTAGACAAGGTCACTCCTGCACGTGGAGCTGCCAGGCCTCCTATGGCCATGTCTATTAAGGCCTACACTAGGGCTAAGGCAGCCAGCAAAACAAAGCATCTTACTACAAAAACCTTACCTCAGCCTGCTCCAGAGACACAAATTATGTCCATGGCTGCTGACTTAATTTCTATGATTAGAGGTTCACAGGCCCATCCTGAGAGAGGATCCCAGCCACCTTCTGATAAAAGGCCCCGGATTGAACCCTCTGACCCTATTCCTTCAGATGAAGATTCTGAGGGCTCTGTCCACTCTGATAGCCAGGAAGAGCTCTTCCAGACCTATGAGGACTCGGATGCAGAAGATTCCATCCCCTCGGCCTCCCCTCCTGAGGATATTTCTTTTGGGGAAGTTCTGCATACCATGAGGGAGCATTTCAGGTGGCAAGGACAGGAATATTCTGATTCCAGAAAACGCCTTAGGACTTTCCTCAAGAAGCCCCAGCACAGGCCCTTAGCTATTCCTCCTGTACTTGATGTTTTGGATGATTTATATTCTGACTCTAGTGCTACCTCTGATTCTCTTCCTCCCGCTCCAGCCAAGCCAGACAGGTATTACAGGGTCCCAGAAACACATTCCCATTTATTCAGGGCCCATACTGCTGATTTGGAAACTATTTCACAGGGTCCTAAAGGAGTTTCAGCTTCCACCTCTAAAAATCCATTGCCCTCCAACAGGGAAGCTAGGTCTTTAGAGAGATGGGGCAAAAAGGTTTACACATCCACTACCTTATCTATGAGAGCTTTGAATTGCCTTTTTCATATGTTACAATATCAGGATTTCCTGTTAGAAGATTTACAAAAAACATTAGCCACACCTGATCCTTTAGACAGGAAAGCTTTGCAGGAAGCTGTACATAACACTCGGCAAGTAAGCAATCACTTCCTGCAGTGTGGATATGATGCACTGGAAGCTTTATGTAGGGCAGCTATGACAGGGGCAGTCATTCATAGACATGCGTGGTTAAAAGATCAACATCTACCAGATCATGTAAAGGCAAAACTTCTGGAAGCACCTTTGGAAAAGAACAAGCTTTTTGGTGCTAATGCTAAGGATGTGTTAAAGACCATCGAAGAAAAAGCAAAATCAGTTCAGACGGTGAAAGATTTCCTCCAGGTTCAACCCCCCAGATTCAGTAGGAATTGGCCTTCAAAAAACTGGTCCTTTCCTAATACAGAAAATTTTCAAAGGGGTAAAAATAGACGTGGCCGAGGAAGAGGCCAATACAGAGGCCCTTACAGGGGACGACAATGGCAGCCAGGAAACCAAAGAAGTGACACGGGGGTTTCACCTGCCCCACAGCCACAATCTCAATGACTTTCCTCTACTTCCGCCTACCAGGGAACAAATAGAAGCTCCCTTGGGCGGGAAATTATCTCTGTTTGCAGAAAATTGGCACAGACTGACAAAGGACAAATGGATTTTGGACATTATAGACCGAGAGTACAGGTTCCATTTTCATACCTTGCCAAGAAAACAAGGCATGCCAAACCTACCACAAAACCAGAGGGTAGAGGCTATCAAGCAAATCACTCTGCTGACTCGAATGAAAGCAATAGAAAGAGTTCCACAAGAACAAGACCAGGGGTTTTACTCAAGACTGTTCCTTGTTCCAAGAAAAGAATCTCAATGGAGACCAATACTGGACTTGTCCGCATTAAACACCTTTCTCATAGTACCAAAGTTCAAAATGCTGACTTTACAGCAACTCCTTCCCATGCTGGGCAAGGGGTCTTGGCTGATTACTCTGGACCTCAAGGAGGCATACCTGCATGTCCCTATCAGACACAGCTGCAGAAGATACCTCAGATTTCTTGCAGGGCCAGAGCATTATCAATTCTCAGCATTGCCATTTGGCTTATCTACTGCACCCAGAGTATTCACAAAATGCCTGGCTTCAGTAATTGCTCATTGCAGGCTCCAGGGGATACAAATTTACCCGTACATGGACGACTGCCTCATACAAGTGGACGACAAATTGATGTTGACAAAAAACTTGGACTATGTCTTACGATTACTTCAAGCTCTGGGGTACACAGTCAACTTCCAAAAGTCAAGACTGCAGCCATCCCAGCAAATCATCTTCTTAGGAGCCAAACTAGACACAGCCTCTCAAATGGCTTACCTGACAGAAGACAAGCAAGAGAAGTTAACTCATTACTTCAAAGGTTTAGCAAAACTCACCCAGATGACTGCAAGGAGATTCCTACAGGCCCTGGGTTACATGGCATCCTGCATTCTCCTGGTTCCATTAGCAAGACTACACATGAGAAAGCTTCAATGGTACCTAAAAAGCATTTGGTCTCAACACAGCAACAACTTGGAGACAATCATACCGCTCATTCCATGCCTACAAAAGGAATTCCTATGGTGGGCCTCGGTGAGCCAGGCAAACACAGGTATGTCATTCAAAAAACCACAGATAACACAGACCATGACCACAGACGCCTCAGACCTTGGATGGGGGGCGCACATGGAAGGCAGATGTATACAAGGACAATGGTCTCCAAAGGAAACTCATCTGCATATAAACCAAAAGGAAATGCTGGCAGTAATGCATGCCATCGAGGCCTTTCAACACCAACTTCAGCAAGGCCATTTACTGATACGGACAGACAACACCACTGTGATGTAGTACATAAACAAGCAAGGGGCACCCACTCTTACCCCCTTTGCAGACTGACAATGCATCTTTGGGAAAAATCACTGAGCCTAAACATCCAGTTACAATCCCAGTTTGTTCCAGGCAAAGACAATGTGTTGGCGGACAGCCTAAGCAGGAATTTCACAGGTCCACATGAGTGGAGGTTACATCCGAAGGTCTTCACACAACTCACTTCGACATGGGGCAGGCCAGAAGTGGACCTATTTGCCTCTCACCTCAACCATCTTCTACCAAAATTCTGCACAAGGACATACCATCCAAAAGCTTGGAAAATAGATGCTCTCTCATTCAACTGGAACTTCCTAACAATCTATGCATTCCCACCTCTGCCACTGATGACCTCAGTATTACTAAAGATCAAAGCAGAGAGACCCAAGGGAATCATAATAGCTCCGGACTGGCCAAGACAACACTGGTACCCACTACTACGGAGCATATGTCACACCAGGAGGTGGGCCCTTCCCCAATGGCCTCTACTTTTGACTCAACACAATTTCGAAACAGTGCATCCAAACATTCAGTCACTGCAGCTAACAGCCTGGGAGATCCCATAAATAACCTCAACCTATCTCTCTCCAAGGAAGTTCAGCGGATACTAACAGAGGCTCGAAGACCATCCACCAGAAAGGTTTACTTAGCAAAGTGGAAAAGATTCAGCAATTGGAATACCAGCAAGGGACATGATGCAACATTGTTGAACATCCCACTCATCTTTGAATATTTGGCAGATATGCTAAAGAACGGCCTCTCATATTCTTCCATAAAGATACATGCATCAGCTATTTCAGCTAGATACAACACTGATCCTCCTGTTTTTTCACACCCTTTGCTAAGGCAATTCCTCAGGGGAATCAAGAACATTAAGCCACCAAGAAAGGCCCCAGTGCCAGCCTGGGACCTCAATTTTGTCCTAGAAAAACTGACTCTACCTCCATTTGAGCCAGCAGCTTCAGTTGACTTGCAATTTCTCTCATGGAAGACAGCTTTCCTGTTGGCAATTACCTCAGCAAGAAGGGTTTCGGAACTACAGGCCCTAATGGAAATACCACCGTTCATAATTTTTCAGAGACAGGGTTTCATTAAGGACAAACCCTACTTTTATGCCAAAGGTGGTATCTAGGGTTTCTTTAAATCAAGCCATTCATCTGCCTGCTTTCTTCCCCAATCCTGAGAATAAAGGGGAAAGACTGTTGCATACCTTGGACATTCACAGACAACTTCGGTACTACCTGGACAGAACCAAGGCCAGTAGGAAGTCTGAACAACTTTTTGTAGCTTACGCCCCTGCAGTCCAAGGAAAAGCAATTTCAAAACAGACTATTTCAAAATGGATTGGCCATTGCATCAGATTCTGTTATTCCTTTCATGGAAAGACTGTTCCAGACAATGTCAGACCACATTCCACCAGAGCTACAGCCACCTCTACAGCATTCTTAAGAGGGGTGCCTACTAAGGACATTCTAGAAGCTGCTACATGGAGCTCCGTGCATACATTCTCCAAACACTACAATCTCCTCTATACTCCAGATCCAGAGCAGGCTTTGCTTCGCAGTCCTGCGGGGTTTGATTGCCACACCATCTTTTCCTAGAGCATTCCTCCTCCCCAGCTAAGCTATGGTATTCTACCCACATGTTATGACTGCAGTTGCATTCTTGAAGGACATAGTACAGTTTTGTACCTACCATAAATGTAGATGTCCGATAGACATGCAACTGCAGTCATTTTCCTCCCTCCATACCCCTCTATGCCTAGGGTCCACTCCTATCCCTCTTACCCTTAGCTGGGGATATCTGTTATGGTGTATTTGTTTTATTGCTCATTTATTTGTCTGGAATCCTGTTTTTGTCTTCCAATTTGATTACAGCCTTCCTTGGAGGGCATCTGGGGCAAGAAACACTGAAGAAAATGGCGTTGGCTGATGCTTATGTACTCCAGCCGCTCTGACGTCGGAGAGAAATGCGACATCAGCCGTCGGACCCAGACTTTGGAATCCGGCCGACCGAGGGCTGCCTGAGGCAGGACAACCCACATGTTATGACTGCAGTTGCATGTCTGTCGGACATCTACATTTATGGTAGGTACAAAACTGTACATTTTTACTCAAGACTCTTTTTGGTACCCAGAAAGGACAGGGCCTGGCGGCCAATACTGGATTTATCGATTTTGAACACATACCTGGATATTCCAAAATTCAAAATGCTCTCTTTGCAACAGCTTTTGTCCATGCTGGGCAAGAATGCATGGCTGGTGACTTTAGACTTGAGGCATACCTGCATGTCCCAATAAGACAGTCATGCAGAAGATACCTCAGATTCAAGGCTGGCTTGATGCATTACCAATTCTCTGCACTGCCCTTTGGCTTATCTATTGCGCCCAGGGTCTTTACAAAGTGCCTGGCACCAGTAATTGCATTTTGCTGACAAAGAAGTATTTAAATATATCCTTACTTGGACGACTGTCTCGTTCAAGCAGAGAAAAAGGACACTTTTCTACGACACCTCACGTTTGTGAAAAGGCTTCTAGCATGCCTAGGATACACAATAAACGAAAAGAAGTCACAACTGGTACCCTCTCAAAAGATAACATTCCTGGGTGCAAGCTTACATGCAACTGCCCAGATGGCTTACCTCACGCCAGACAAACAAAGGCAACTGACTACTTACTTCAAACTGGCAACAAAAACCCAGACTTCTGCAAGACAATTTCTGAAGGATGTGGGCTTCATGGCATCCTGCATCCTACTAATTCCATATGCAAGACTGCATATGAGGAAACTTCAATGGTACCTAAAATGTTTATGGAGTCAACATTCACAGAGTCTGGAAACAATGAATCCTCTCATTCCCTGCCTGCAACAGGAGTTTCTATGGTGGGCAAAGGCCTGTCACCAAAACATGGGACAGCACTTCACTCTACCCCCTGCCAGCCAAACCTCAACAACAGACTCATCAGATTATGCCTGGAGTGGGCCCACATGGCAGGAAGATGCATTCAGGGCATATGGGCACTAAATCAGATGCATCTACATATCAACCAGAAAGAGATGCTAGCAGTTCAAAATGCCCTAACAGCTTTCAAGGACTTACTTCATCCAGGCTAACTACTGATAAAGACGGACAACACCACAGTCAATTGGTATATAAACAAGCAAGGGGGCACACACTCATACCCCCTTTGCAGACTAGCCATGGCACTGTGGGACACAGCTTTGACCTACCAGATAAATCTCCAATTCCTGCCAGGAGAACAGAACACTCTGGCAGACGATTTAAGCAAAAACCTTATGGATCCGCATGAGTGGAAACTAAATCCACAAGTATTCAGCATAACAGAGAAATGGGGGAGCCCAGACATAGATCTATTTGCCTCCTCTCAAAATTATCAATTGAAAAGTTTCTGCACAAGGACTTATCACAGACGAGCATAGAAAGTGGACGCCCTATCCTTCAGCTGGAAAAAACTGTCAGTTTACGCCTTCCCTCCTCTGCCTCTTTTACCCAAGGTCCTCCTAAATGTCAGACAAGAGAAGCCAAAGATGATACTAATTGCCCCAGACTGGTCCCGCCAATACTGGTACCCAATCCTAAGGAACTTGTCTCAGTACCCAGCTTGGACCTTGCCTCAAAGACCCTAACTACTGTCCCAGCAAAACAATCAGATCCTGCACAATCAACTACAGACTCTGAACCTGGCAGCATGGCTAATCATGTAATCATACAAACGACACCTCTCAGTAAAGCTGTGATGGATGTCGTTTTGGAAGCCAGAATGCTGACACATGGAAGAGATTCTGTGCTTGGAATCGAGCACAAGTAACTGATACAGCAGAACCACATATTCCTCAGATATTGCAATACTTAACTGAGTTGCTTGACAAAGGCCTATCTTTCTCATCAGTCAAAATCCATGCCTCTGCCACTTTGGCTCATTACAATACAGAGCCACCAATCTTTTCTCATCCTTTACTAAAACAGTATCTTAGAGGAGCCAAAAACCTAAGGCCTCCTAGAAGATCACCATTACCTGCATGGGACCTCAATTATGTGTTGGAAAAGCTCACCCTGCCTCAATTTGAACCAGTCTCTACCGCTGATATAAAGTTCTTGTCATGGAAGACAGCTCTGCTACTAGCAATTACTTCAGCAAGAAGAGTTTCAGAGCTACAGGCCCTCATGGCTGTTGAGCCTTTTGTCATATTTTACCCAGACAGGGTGTCTCTAATGACAAATCCTACTTTTATGCCTAAGGTGGTTTCCAGTGTGGCTCTTAACCAAACAATTCATCTGCCAACTTTTTATCTAAATCCGCAGAACAAAGGGGAGAGAATTCTGCATTCCTTGGGCGTACACAGACGGCTAAGATTCTACTTGAGCAGGACTAAAGCTCTAAGAAAAACTGAGCAATTACTAGTGGCATATGCTGTAGGATCAGAAGGAAAGGCGATTTCAAAGCAGACTATTTTAAAGTGGATAAGCCACTGCATTTGTTTCTGCTACTTACACCATGGTAAACCTGTGCCCAAGGGCATTAGGTCTCATTCCAGCAGAGCTGCAGCTACCTCAGCAGCCTTTCTCAGAGGAGTACCTACCAAAGACATTCTAGAGGCTGCTACTTGGAGTTCTGTTCACACCTTCCCAAAGCATTAACATTTGTCTCTACTCTAAGTCCAAGGCAGGCTTTGCCACTGCAGTGCTGCAGGGCCTTATAGCTGCACCTAATGCTGTTTAGCTCCAGCCTCCCAACCATAGCTTTGGGATTCTACCCAAATGTAATGACTGCAACAGTGAAACTTGAAGAACATAGTACAGTTGTGTACACTTACCATAAATGTAGATGTTCGAGTGTATTCACTTTTGCAGTCCAGTTTACCCTCCCACCATCCCCCTATCATTCTACAGTTTATCTTTCCTTCTCTGTCTTCTATAAACTATGTGGTGTATTTGCTTGTAGATGAAATTCAGGTCGACTGAGGGCAATCTGCCAGCAGATTACCCAAATGTAATGACTGCAACAGTGAATACACTCGAACATCTACATTTATGGTAAGTGTACATCACTCTACTTTACTCAACATTTAAACCCGTTTCATCCAGTACAAATCAAGTTTGAGTGTGATGTAATAATTGGCATTAATTAATACAAATGTACAAAAAAAATGTGTATATACATACATATATATATATAACTTGTAGTTACTGATATGCTTGGACTGATGGACGAGAATAAATATAACCATCTCATTCATAAAAAAGCATGCTTACATATTTGGTTAACTCAAACATCCTAATAAAAAACCTTAATAAAAATTGTTTGACTACAAAACATCTTGCAGAAGATACCTCCGCTTCAAGGCAGGTTTTTTGCTTTACCAATTCTCTGCACTGCCCTTTGGCTTATCTACTGCGCCCAGGGTCTTTACAAAGTGCCTGGCACCAGTAATTGCATTCTGCAGACAAAGAAACATGCAAATTTATCCTTATCTGGACGACTGTCTCATTCAAGCATAGAACAAGGACACTCTTCTTCAACATCTGGCATTTGTAAAAATGCTTCTAACATGCCAAGGGTACACAGTAAACGAAAATAAATCCCAACTGGTACCCTCTCAGATAATTACATTCCTGGGTGCAAGCTTGAATACAACTGCCCACATGGCTTACCTTTGCCAGACAAAGGCAGCTGACAACATACTTCAAATAAATGGCAACAAAAACCCAGTTCTCTGCGAGACACATTCTGCCGGCTTTGGGGTTCATGGCATCCTGCATTCTACTAATTCCATATGCGAGACTGCATATGAGGAAACTTCAGTGGTACCTAAAAAGTTTATGGAGTCAACATTTTCAGTCTGGAAACAATGATTCCTCTCATTCCCTACCTGCAGCAGGAGTTTCTTTGGTGGGCAGAGACATGTCACCAAAACAAGGGACTGTCATTCACTCTACCCCCTGCCACCCAATTCCTAACTACAGATGCATCAGATTATGCTTGGGGGGCCCTCCTGACAAGAGAGATGCATTCAGGTCAAATGGAGCCCAAATCAAATGCATCTGCATATCAACCAGAAAGAGATGCTAGCTGTTCAGAATGCTCTGACAGCCTTCAAGGACTTACTTCATCCAGGACAACTACTGATAAAGACGGACAACACCACGGTTGTGTGGTACATAAACAAGCAGGGGGGTACACATTCCTACCCCCTTTGAAGACTAGCCACGGCATTGTGGAACACAGCTTTGACTTGCCAGATACATCTTCAAGCTCAATTCCTGCCAGGAAAGCAAAATACTCTGGCAGACGACCTAAGCAGAAATATTTTGGACCCGCACGAATGGAAACTGGATCCACAAATCTTCAACATGTTAACACAGAAATGGGGGAGCCCAGACATAGATCTGTTTGCCTCTCCCCAAAATTATCAGCTGGACAAATTCTGCACAAGAACTTATCACAGAAAAGCATGGAAAGTGGATGCCCTATCCTTCAGTTGAAAAAACCTATTAGTCTATGCTTTTCCACCTCTGCCTCTTCTCTCCAAGGTCTTACTAAAAGTCAGACGGGAAAAACCAAAAATGATCCTAGTTGCTCCGGACTGGCCTCGCCAGCACTGGTACCCAATTCTAAGGAATATGTCTCAACTTCCTCCTTGGTACTTGCCTCAAATACCTCATCTACTATCTCAGCAGAACAATCAAATTCTGCACACTCTGCTCCAAACTCTGAATCTTGCAGCATGGCTGATTAATTATTCAAACAACACCTCTCAGTAAATCTGTGATGGATGTCATTTTGGAAGCCAGAAGGCCTAGTACTAGAAAATCTTATGCTGATAAATGGACGAGATTCTGTGCTTGGAACCAAGCACAAGGAACAGACACAGCAAAGCCCAATATTCCTTAGATTTTACAATATTTGACTGAGATGCTTGACAAGGGCCTATCTTTTTCTTCAGTAAAAATCCATGCCTCTGCCATCTCGGCTCATTACAACACAGAGCCTCCCCACTTTTCTCATCCTCTGCTTAAACAGTATCTTAGGGGGGGCTAAAAATTTAAGGCCTCCCAGATCATCACCAACTCCTACATGGGACCTCAATTTTGTGCTGGAAAACCTCACCCTGCCTCCTTTTGAACCAGCAGCTACTGCGGATATAAAATTTCTGTCTTGGAAAACAGCTTTTCTCTTGGCAGTCACTTCAGCAAGAAGGGTTTCAGAACTACAGGCTCTCATGGCTGTGGAGCCTTTTATTACATTTTACCCGGACAGTGTGTCCCTCACGACCAATCCTTTTATGCCTAAGGTGGTATCCAGTGTGGCTCTTAACCAGACAATTCACCTGCCAACATTTTATCCAAATCCGCAGAACAAGGGGGAGCGGATTCTGCATTCATTGGACATACACAGACAACTAAGATTAAACAGGACCAAATCTCTAAGAAAATCTGAACAACTACTGGTGACATTTGCTGCAGGGTCAGAGGGGAAGGCTATTTCAATGCAGATTATTTCTAAGCGGATAAGACACTGCATTAGTTTCTGCTACTAGCACCATGGTAAACCTGTGCCCAAGGGGATCAAGTCACATTCCACCAGGGCTACCTCTACCTCAGCAGCTTTTCTCAGAGGGGTTCCAACCAAAGACATTCTAGAGGCTGCTACTTGGAGCTCAGTTCATACCTTCACAAAGCATTATCATTTGCCTCTCTTCTCCAAATCCAGGGCAGGCTTTGCCACTGCAGTTCTGCAGGGCCTTATAGCCGCTCCAAATGCTATTTAGTTCCATCCTCCCATACATAGCTTTGGGATTCTACCCAAATGTAATGACTGCAAAAGTGAAACACGAAGAACATAGTACAGTTGTGT
Source organism: Protopterus annectens (assembly GCF_019279795.1). Classification (NCBI taxonomy): domain Eukaryota; kingdom Metazoa; phylum Chordata; order Ceratodontiformes; family Protopteridae; genus Protopterus; species Protopterus annectens. Next base: position 995,012,491 of record NC_056726.1, on the reverse strand, counting down.
ACACTTACCATAAATGTAGATGTTCGAGTGTACTCACTGTTGCAGTCTGGGTTACCCACCCGCCATCCCCCTTTTCTATAACTTTTCTTTCTTTCACTATATTACTAAACCCTTTGTGGTGTATTTGCTTTTAGATGAAGGTCAAGTTTATGTTGCAAAAAGCGCATTTACATAAATTTGTTTATATATATATATATATATATATATATATATATATATATATATGCTCCCTATTTGGGAGGCACCTGACATCTGGGGCAAGAAAAACTGAATAAAATGGCGTCGGCTGCATGTTTTTTACCCCTCTCGACCTGACATCATGGAAGACGAGACAGCAACTGACGCAGGACCCAAGACTTTGTTTTTCAGGCCGACTGAGGGCAACCTGCCAGCAGATTACCCAAATGTAGTGACTGCAACAGTGAATACACTCGAGCATCTACATTTATGGCAGATAGCCCTCAGTCGGCCCGAATTCCAGAGACTTAGTATTTCTGCATTGGTTGCTGTCACTCCAGGACTGATGTCAGGGGTGTAAAAACAGGCAGCCAACGCCATTACATCAGTATTTCTTGCCGAGGAGCCCGAAGCAGAAGCAGTTTGCCAGTGCCGGTTGTCCGCTACCTGAATTTTCGTTTACAAATTGAATAACCCTGAAGTCTTCTAAAGCTAAGTACCCCGTTAGGGATCCCTTTTTTGCTCTAACCGATGTCAGAAAAAGTTAACAATTGTCGTGCCTGTGGAAAGGAAATACCACACGCAGATTTTTATTCTTACTGCATCACCTGTTTAGGCCCAGACCACGACATACCTCGCTGTTGGTTTTGTGCTTTGTTCAACGCCCGAACCATTTGTTGTCTGTGTCTCATTGTTGCTAAATTCTTTTGCTCTTGATCTCCGTATTCCGAAATGGCTTCAGTAAGCCATCCGACTACCGATATTCTGAAATAACATAAGAATAAAGACAGAGACCACATAGGTCCAAAGCTGCCGCCTTCGCTTCCACTAAGCTAGTTGCCAGTTCTCCGGTACTCAGTGAGATGCTTTCACAACCCCTGATGCCTGCTTCAGTGGATTTGCAGGCCTCTAATGAGACCCATTTAGAGATCAGTATGCCGCGAGACTCTTCGACTATGGAACCTGCGGATGTCTCTACCTTGGATGGGTCCGCAGACGCCTTGCAGGCACCGGCTTCTGAGGCAGTTCTTCGCACCACCGATATTTGACTCAATCTATCTAAAACTACCAGGTTTCTTAGGCCTAGAGTACACACTATGCCTAGAAAACTGATGACCAAAGCTCATGCACATCCTCCCATGCCACAACGACAAATGCTTAGAATGGCTGAAGACCTTATTACGCTGATTAGGGGAAGGCAGCCTTCCCCTACTAAGAGGAAAAGAGACCAGTCCCCTGCAGCTTCAACAGACCAGGAGTCCGATGACTCTGAGGTATCTGATTATGAAGACATGCCCTTATCTGCTTATGAGGATTCAGATGCAGAGGATCCATTCCCTCTGCCTCCCCTCCGGAGGATTTTTCTTTTGGTGAAACCTTACATACCTTAAGTGAGCATTTCCACTGGGAATTCCAAGACTATCCCCAGTCCAAAAAGAAATTCGAAGAATTCCTATATTTGCCACAGCACAGGCCTTTAGCAATACCCCCATTCGTGGGAGGTTGTGGACGATGTTTTCATGGAATTCAATCTTACTCCTGATACTTTACCTCCTGCCCCTAGGAAACCAGACAAGTACTACAGAGTACCTGACACACTCAAATTTATTTTCAAGAATCCTACTGCTGACCCAGAGATAATTTCCTAGGGGCCTAAAAGTATCAAGGCAACTACAGCCAAGAATCCCACCCCTTTGGACAGGGATTCCATAGCTTTTGACAGATGGGGTAAAAAGGTATATACCTTTACTACTCTTGCTATTAGGGCATTAAATTGTCAGTTTCACATGCTGAAGTACCAGCAACGTATTATGGAACTTATTAAACAAAAAATAGCAACCTTTACAAACTGTGCAGAACATAAGGCATTGCAGGAGCTCATGCACTCTGCAAGCCAAGTCAGCAAGCATACTTTGCATGTGGCTTTGATTCCCTTGGAGCATCTTGCCGGGCAGCAGTCACTGGTTCTGTACTGAGAAGACATGCTTGGCTCAAGGAGCAGACCTTGCCAGACCATGTCAAATCAAAGTTACTAGATGCTCCTTTGAACAAGGACAGTTTGTTTGGCACCAAAGCAAAAGAGGTTCTTAAAAAGATAGAAGAAAAAGCTAAGTCTATGCAGACTGTTAAAGAATTCTTACAAGTGCAACCCCCTAGAGTCAGTAGGCATTGCCCTTCCAAACACTGGTCCTTTCCAGCCCCCTCCAGGCCATCTCAAACCAGACCTAGGGGAAACAGACCACCCAGATTACAGTCTCAGGGTATGCAGAGATCTAAGCAATGGAGTGCTCCCACCCCCCCAAAGCAGGGAGTGGTAAGCCACCTCCCTATGGAAAATCTCACAATGACTTCCCCACTCCACTCCCACCTCTGCCCAATTGCTTGTGCCCCTAGGAGGAAAACTTGCCCTTCATGCAAAGAACTGAATGTCCATCACACAAGACCAATGATTCCTCAACATTGTATCCCAGGGGCACAAATTTTACTTCCACTCACTGCCAACCCCAAGAGGGATCCCAGACCTTCCTCCAAACCATTGGGCAGAGGCTCAAAACTAAGTTCTATCCCTGCTGTCCATCAGAGCTATTCAGCCGGTTCCAGTGGAACAGATAGGTCAAAAATTATTTTCCAGATGCTTCCTGGTATCCAGAAAAGAGCGCTGTTGGCACCCAATCCTGGATCTTTCAATTCTCAACACCTTCCTGGTGGTACCAAAATTCAGAATGCTTACCCTGCAACAGCTTCTACCCATGCTAGGAAAGGATGCCTGGTTAGTCACCCTAGACTTCAAAGAAGCCTATCTGCACATCCCTATAGGGGTGTCTTACAGGAAGTATCTTCATTTCAGGGCCGGATCATTGCACTATCAGTCCTCTGCACTTCCCTTTGGCTTATCCACTGTGCCCAGAGTATTCACAAAGTGCTTGGCTCTAGCACTTGCATACTGCAGACAGAGAAATATCCAAATGTACCCATACTTGGACGACTGTCTATTTCAGGCGGACAGTCAGGAATTGCTGTTGCAGCACCTGACATTTGTGAAAAACCTTCTCACTTCTCTGGGGTACACCATCAACGAAAAGAAATCAAAACTGGTACCTAGTCAAAAGATTGTATTCCTGGAAACAAACTTGGACACAACATCCCAGATGGCATTAAACACTTCAGAAAAACAAGTTTATCTGACAGCCTACTTCAAACAAATGGCCACCAGAACCCAGCTATCTGCAAGAAAAATTCTGCAGGCTCTAGGGTTCATGGCTTCATCTATACTGCTAATTCCATATGCAAGACTGCATATGAGGAAACTTCAGTGCTATTTAAAAAGTCTTTGGTGCCAACATTCTCAGGACCAGGAAACAGTCATTCCTATCATACCCTGTCTAAGGACAGAGTTTCTTTTGTGGGAAGACGCATGCAAACTCAACCCCCGCCGCACAGACCCTGACCACGGACGTATCAGATTATGCCTGGGGGGCACACATGGACAGCAAGTACATTCAAGGCCACTGGGGCCCAAGTCAAATTCATCTGCACATCAACCAAAGAGAGATGCTAGTGGTGCAGCACGGTCTACTAGCTTTCCGATCCCTACTCTCTCCAGGACACCTGCTAATAAAAACGGACAACACCACAGTTATGTGGTACATCAACAAGCAGGGGGGAACACATTATTACCCACTCTGCAGGTTATCCTTGGCCCATTGGAACACGGCCTTGGACATGCAGGTCCATCTGCAAGCTCAATTCCTACCAGGCAAACAAAACTCACTGGCAGACGACTTGAGCAGAAATCTCTTAGACCAACACGAGTGGCAGTTAAAGCCCAGCACCTTCGGCCTTCTGATTCAGAAATGGGTGACCTCAGAGGTAGATCTCTTTGCCTCCCCCTGCAATCACCAGCTCAGCAAATTCTGCACCAGGACACCTCACAGCAGGGCCTGGAAAGTGAATGCACTATCCTTCCTGTGGGTAAATCTCTCAGTCTATCCTTTCCCCCTCTGCCCCTTCTCTCATTCCACTAGGGCAACTTCTACCTCTGCAGCGTTCTTTAGGGGAGTCCGTACCAGGGACAATCCTGGAAGCTGTTACCTGGAGTTCTGTACACACCTTCACTAAACATTACCACCTGCCTATCTTTTCCAAATCGAAGGAGGGTTTAGCAACTGCAGTCCTGCAGGGCATATTAGCCAGACCCAATTCTTCTTGACTGCCTCCACCCTTCTTCAGCTTTGGGAATCAACCCAAGTGTGATGACTGCAACAGTGAAACACGAAGGACATAGTATAGTTGTGTACACTTACCATAAATGTAGATGTTAAGAGTGTGTTCACTGTTGCAGTCCTGGTTTCCCTCCCTCCAGCCCCCTTGTCTCCCTCTGTCATCTCTGTATGTCTTTTACTCACCCCTTTCTGGTGTTTTGGTATTGGTATTTACTTTTTGCTGTTTTTTTTCTCTCCCCACCATAACTTTTAGCTCCCTATTTGGGTGGGGGGGGGACTCCTGACATTTGGGGCAAGAAAACCTGATGTAATGGTGTCGGCTGCCTGTTTTTATATTCCCTGATGACCTGACGTCAGTCCTGGAGCGACAGCAACCAATGCAGAAACACTAAGTTTCTGGTATTCAGGCCGACTGTGGGCTATCTGCAGGCAGATAGCCCAAGTGTGTGGACTGCAACAGTGAATACCCCCTAACATCTACATTTATGGTAAGTGTACACAGCTATACTTTTTCCCCCCAAGTGCTCTGTCCTCTAATAGATTTTGAGACCTTTCTTCTTGTGCAGTCTCATATTCAGCCAACCTTTTCTTCATTTCAACCTCTGAGTTTTGCATTTGTCACCTTATCTGAATATCTGTTTAAAGCTTCTTCCATTTTTCCAGCTTTTTATTGTTTGTGTTGATATACTCTTATCAGTGTTTCATTTATTTTAACCAGTTCTGTGTGCAGCTGCTTTATACTTTCCTCTAGGTTACTGGAAGCAGCGACTCTTGCTGAACAACTGTAGTACTTCTCCCAGTCTGTTTTTTTTTCCCTCACCTTTTGTAGCTGATTTTCCGCCAGGTCCTTTATATTTCTTTTTTTTCCAGGCTTCCAGCGAGTGCACTTAATAGTTAATTGAAATTTACTCAGAAATCTAGGTCCAGCTATTGCCCAATGTGCAGCAATCTTGGAAGTCTCGTGTGTAATTTTTTTCTCTTCTCAGAAGTCTTACTTCTGGAAAATTTATGGAAGTAAATAGAAAATAAATAGATATTTGTGTTTTGAAAAGCATGGCCCTCTTTTTTTTCTTCTCATTTAGATGTGATCTTGGACAACTTCTCTGTCCCTTTTCAGTCTGGGGTAAACTAGTCCCAATCCCTCAGAGCCACATGCTCCAGGGATCTAAATCTTGTCATCACAATAAACAAAACATGCTGGAGGGATAGGTTCCTGACCCAGAGACTCCCCAGACTCTGGAATAGATTTGCCCATACATGTCAAGCAGAGTGCCTCTTTGGCCCTATTCAAAAGGAACCTTGACGATTGGATGGGAGATAGGAAATTCACCCCGGGGATCATGTCAGTCGCCCTTATAGACAGGGGTCCAGGGAAGTAAATAGTGTGGGAAGAAATAGCCAGGGAATTGTTATGGCTAGGCTTGTATAGGCCCTAGGGCTGATAGGCTAGTACCAACCTATGAACCTATGTTAAGGTTCAGCTCTTATTCATTTCTAATTTTTATGTTGATCGAGGCAGTCTTCCTGTAGCTCCCTTAAGATTATCTAAACCTTTATTGAAAGTGAATTTTCTCTTCAGACCTTCCTTAAGGAACCTGTTTCCACCTTAGGATGTGTCCTTTTTATCATAGGTTCTAACCTGGGTGTCTTTTGTGCCTGCTGCTATGGTGGATCTCAGGTTTTTATCTTAGAAAACACTCTTCTTGATTGCAGTAACTTCCACCAGACAAGTGTCAGAACTTCAGGCTTTGTCATATAAGCTTCCTTGTCTGATCTATCAGGACAGGGTTTATTTCAAGACCAATCTAACTTTTTTGCCTAAAGTTGAGTGAGTCTGTTCATTTGCCAAGTGCTCATTCCAAAATCCATTAATAAGGCAGAGTACATTCTTCACTGATGGGATCTTTAACAGCAGTTGAGATTTTACTTCAACAGAACCAACTGTCCTTTTCCATGGCCAAGTTAGGTAAAGGAGTATCTAAGGTCATCTTGTCTTGTTTTTGACTGTAACATCTTTCATGTACAAGGTTATTGGAGTACCGTTGCTATCCAAACCTAAAGCTCACTCTACAAGAGCAGTATCTACCTCAACAGCCTTTTTCAGCCAAGCTTTTTTGGATGATGATTGTTGTACAGCTGCTACTTAGTGAAACACTCGTGCCTTGGTGTCTCATTACAAGCTTGATATCCAGTCGAGGTCCAGGACCATGTTTGGCTCCTTTATTCTTTGGAATGTTTTCTCTTAGTTCCCTCTGGTTTAGCCTGTCTGGGAATTGTGTCCCACAGGATGAGGAGGATGGAAAAGACAGCATTGGATACAAAAGTTATGAAATTGTTACACTAGATCAATGTTGTCTTCAAATATCTGTCTCAAGAGCCCCTCCCTCAGTCCCCCTTTCTAGTCACTTGTGTGTTTTGGCTTAAATTGGACCATGTGGGCCTTCCTGAAGTTAAGCTCATAGATAAGTATTAGACAATCTGTCTGCAGACCATTTCAGACCTGGCAAAAAAACTCTGTTCAAAATTTTCCTGTAGTCTCAAGGAGGGCAAGGCAAGATAGAATGAGAGAATTAGAGGTTGCCCATCCAAATATCTAGATTTGCCTTAAACATGGCAAGGGTGCTATTCTGCTCAACACGTAGTGGAAGTTTGTTCCAGAGCTGAGGGATATGTTTGGGATACGAGTCTGTCAAGTCTGTATGACTTAACTGTCTGCTGATAAGAGTTTACTTCCTTTAACAGATTATTTCATGTACCATTAGATGTTCATTGTGTTACACTGCTGCAGTCATTACACTTGGGTTATCCTGCCATCAGGCTGTCCCGCTGTCGGCCAGAGTTCCAAAGACTTGGTCCAGCATCAGTTGCTGTCGCTTCTTCCCTGACGTCAGTGCGCCAGGGGAATATAAGATGCATCCGACACCATTTTCTTCAGTCTTTCTTGCCGCATGGTGCCCGAAGCAGAAGCAGTTCGCAAGTGCCGGTCGGCCGACTCCTGAGATTTTCGAAGTCGCATTTCAGATCCGAAGTCTTCAATAAAGCTAAGTACCCCGTTGAGGAAACTTTTTTCTTGCCTCAGACCAATGTCAGAAAAAGTTAATTGTATTTCTTGTGGAAAGCTAATACCTCATAAGGACTTCCACTCTTACTGTATTCCATGCCTAGGCCCTGATCACGACGTCACTAGTTGTCGGTTTTGTGCTAGATTTAACAAACGCACTATAAAAAGACTTTTTGATTTTGCTTTCCACTACTTTGGCCGAAGGTTCAATTATACTATGCCATCAGATCAACCGACAACCGCAATACCGAAGAAACGCAAGGACAAGGATAAAGACAGGCATCCAAGGTCCAAAACCGACGACGAAACCTCTTCTAGGCCAGTCGCCGGTTCTCAGTGAGGCGCAGCCCCTGACACCCGCTACCTCAGAGCCACAGGCCGCCTCCGACTCCCACGTGGAGACAACTAGGCCTCTGGAAACTCAAGGTATTGGGCCTACGGAAACTAATCCCTCAGATGGGTCTGGAGCCGCTGTGCAGGCATCAGCTTCTGAGGGTGTTTTTAGACCTTCATAACTTACCATTAAAACAACAGCCAAGACAAAAGTACCATTAAAGACAAAGAAACAGGTACAGCATGCTCCTGGACAGTCGTCCATGCCTAAGAAACAGATGCTTAAAATGGCCGAAGACCTCATTACTCGAATCAGGGGTTCCCATCCCCCTCCTGAGAAAAGGCCTAGGCAGGATACAGACTATGATTCCTCTGATCAGGTTTCCATTTCCTCTGATTCCTCTTCAGACCAGGGATACTCTCTACCCCCCTGTGAGGATTCTGATGCTGAAGAATCTATCCCTTCAGCCTCTCCTCCTGAGGATTATTCTTTTGGGGAAACTTTACATACCATGAGGGAGCATTTCCTTTGGGAAAGTCAGGATTACTCAGAATCCAAGAAAAGGCTCAGGGATTTCCTTTTATTGCCTCAGCACAGGCCCCTGGCTATTCCGCCTGTGCTAGCTATTGTGGATGATGTGTTCTCTGAATCCAGCTGATCTCCCGATTCCTTGCCCCCTGCACCAGCCAAGCCAGATAGGTACTACAGAGTCCCTGACTCTCACAAGTTTCATTATAAAAACCCTTCTGCTGATCCAGAAACTATTTCCCAGGTTCCAAAAGGGGTTAAGGCTTCCATTGCAAAAATTCCAGTACCCTCGGACAGAGATTCCAGAGCTTTGGATAGATGGGGGAAGAAAGTATACACTTCTGCAACTTTAGCAGTAAGAGCTTTAAATTGCCAGTTTCACATGCTCAAGTACCAACAATATTTAGTGGCTCAGTTAAAACAGAAAATACTTGCAAGCTCAGAAGCTCCTGATTGTAAAGAAATGCATTATTTATTGCATGCAGTTGAACAGGTTGGAAAACATTCTCTGCAATGTGGTTTTTATTCTTTAGAGGCCTCTTGTAGAACTGCAGTTACAGGTTCTGTGATTCGAAGGCATGCTTGGTTAAAAGAACAGTTTACCTGATCATGTTAAGGCCAATTTATTGGATGCTCCTTTACAGCTTGATACCTTGTTTGGTGTTAAGGCAGAAGAGGTGTTAAAGAAAATGGAGGATGAAGCTAAATCTATGCAAACAGTCAAGGATTTCTTACAGGTACAGCCACCTCGATTTAGCAGAAATTGGCCAACAAAAAATTGGTCCTTTCCAGTGTCAGACAGGCCACAGAGAGGCAGATACAGACGCCCAAGAGGCAGATCTCAACCCCAAGGCTCCAACAGACAATGACAGTGGAGCACCTCAACCCCAAAAGGAGGTGAGGACAAGTCTAAATCTTACAGGAAACCGTCACAATGACTTTCCCCTTTGTACGCTAAGCACTTCCCTTTTGGAAGCCCCATTGGGGGGAAAACTAGCACTTTTTTCTCAAAACTGGCAAACAATCACCCAAGACAAATGGGTTCTGAATATTGTGTCTCAAGGTTACAGGTTCCACTTTCATACTTTACCAAGGCTAAAACGAATGCCAGACCTGCCACAAAATCAATGGGCAGAGGCACAAAAACAAATTTCAGCACTCATGGACATGAGAGCTATTCAAAAAGTACCACAACAGGAACAAGGATTTTACTCAAGACTCTTCCTGGTCCCCAGAAAGGACAAGGCCTGGAGGCCCATACTAGACCTTTCAATTCTAAATACTTACCTGGATATTCCGAAATTCAAAATGTTGACATTACAGCAGCTTCTACCCATGCTGGGCAAGAACGCTTGGCTTGTTACTCTGGACCTCAGAGGCATACCTTCATGTCCCTATCAGACAAAGTTGCAGAAGATACCTCAGATTCAAAGCTGGTACAATGCACTACCAGTTCTCTGCACTGCCCTTTGGCTTATCTACTGCGCCCAGGGTCTTCACAAAGTGCCTGGCACCAGTAATTGCTTTTTGCAGATAAAAAGGAATTCAAATATATTCATACCTGGATGACTGCCTCATTCAAGCAGAGACAAAGGACATTCTTCTACAGCATCAGGCGTTTGTAAAAAGGTTGCTAACTTCTCTAGGGTACACAGTAAACGAAAAGAAGTCAAAACTAGTGCCCTCACAACAGGTTATATTCCTGGGTGCCAGCTTAAATACAGTGGCCCAGATGGCTTACCTCATGCCAGACAAACAAGTTCACCTAACTCAATATTTTCAATTACTGGCAAAAATGTCCCATCTACCTGCAAGAAAAATTCTGCATGCCCTGGGATTCATGGCATCCTGCATACTACTAATACCATATGCCAGACTACATATGAGGAAATTACAATGGTACCTAAAAAGTGTTTGGACTCAACACTCTCACAGTTTAGAAGCAGTAATACCAAGGATTCCCTGCCTACAACAGGAGTTTTGATGGTGGGCACAGGCATGTCACCTAAACAAGGGTCAGCCTTTTACCCTACCCACAGCCAGGCAGACTCTAACAACAGATACTTCGGATTACGCCTGGGGAGCACACATGGCAGGAAAATGCATTCAGGGCAAGTGGACCACAGACCAGATGCATCTTCATATCAATCAAAAAGAGATGTTGGCTGTTCAAAATGCCCTAACAGCTTTCAGGGACCTTCTGCATCCAGGACAATTATTATTAAAGACAGACAACACCACAGTAATGTGGTACATAAACAAGCAACTGGGCACTCATTCTTATCCCCTATGCAGGCAAGCCATGACCTTGTGGAACACAGGTCTAACGTACCAAGTTCACCTGCAAGCACAATTCCTGCCAGGAAAGAAAAATACTCTGGCAGACAATCTAAGCAGAAATATCATGGACCCTCACAAATGGAAATTGAATCCACAAATCTTCAGCATGGTAAGGCAAAAATGGGGATGCCCAGACATGCCTCCCCACTGAATTGCCAACTACAACAATTCTGCATAAGGACTTGTCACAAACAAGCATGGAAAGTGGATGCTCTTTTGTTCAGCTGGAAAAACCTAAAAGTTTATGCCTTCCTGCCACTGCCTCTCCTTTCAAAGGTACTCCTAAAAGCCAGACAAGAGAAACCACAGATGATCCTGATTGCTCCAGACTGGCCACGCCAGCACTGGTACCCTATCTTAAGGAACTTAGCTCAGGGCCCACCATGGATTTTGCCTCAAATTCCACACCTTCTGACTCAACAAAACAATTGGATCCTGCACAGTCAGCTCAAAACCCTAAACCTGGCTGCATGGCAGATTCATTAGTCAAACAGGCAACACCTCTCTCGAAAGCGGTTATGGATGTCATTTTGGAGGCCAGGAGGCCTAGCACCAGGAAAGATTACTCAGAAAAATGGAAGAGATTCTGCGCCTGGAACCAGGCTCAAAGCCCTTGACCCTCTAGTTCCAAACATTCCTCAGATTTTACAATACTTAACTGAGATGCTGGACAGAGGCCTATCCTTCTCATCAGTTAAGATTCACGCCTCTGCCATTTCAGCACATTACAACACAGATCCTCCTTTATTCTCTCATCCCTTGCTAAAGCAGTACCTCAAAGGGGCTAAAAACATAAGACCGCCCCGGAGAGCACCAACACCAACTTGGGACCTCAATTTCGTTTTGGAAAAACTGACCCTGCCACCTTTTGAGCCAGCCAATACAGCCGATCTAAAATTTTTATCATGGAAAACAGCTCTGCTCCTGGCAGTAACTTCAGCACGAAGAGTCTCAGAGTTACAGGCATTAATGGCAGTGGAACCTTTTACAATTTTTCATCAGGACAGGGTTTCTTTAAAGACAAACCCTACCTTTATGCCAAAGGAGGTATCTAGTGTGGCTCTTAACCAAACCATCCTTTTGCCAACTTTTTATCCAAACCCCCAGAATAAAGGGGAGAAACTTCTGCATTCCTTGGACATACACAGGCAGCTACACTTCTACTTGGACAAAACAAAAGCTTTCAGGAAAACTGAGCAACTGTTTGTAGCATATGCTGCAGGATCACAGGGCAAGCCTATCTCAAAGCAAACTATATCCAAATGGATAGGGCACTATTCGTTACTTCTGAACACAGCACGAAAAATCAGTCCCAAATAACATTAGGCCACATTCCACCAGGGTTACAGCCACTTCTACAGCCTTTCTCAGAGGAGTACCTACCAAAGAAATTTTGGAGGCTGCAACTTGGAGTTCAATGCACACCTTTAGCAAGCATTACCACCTGCCTCTTTACTCTAAATCCAGAGCAGGATTTGCCACTGCAGTTCTGCAGGGCCTCATAGCCAATCCTAACTCTTTGTAGACCAGCCACCCAACCTTAGCTTTGGGATTCTACCCAAGTGTAATGCCTGCAGCAGTGTAACACGACGAACATAGTATAGTTTTGTACCTACCATAAATGTAGATGTTCGAGTGTTCACACTGCTGCAGTCCAGGTTACCCTCCCTCCATCACCTCTGAACTAGCTGGACTTTATCTATACCTTTCTATCCTATACAACCTTTATGGTGTATTTCCTTGTAACTGAAGGTATTGTTTTTATTTTATATGTATACTTGTTATTAGCAATATGTATTGCCTACCTACTTGGGGACACCTGATATCTGGGGCAAGAAAAACTGAAGAAAATGGCGTTGGATGCATCTTATATACCCCTGGCGCACTGCCGGCAGGGAAGAAGCGACATCAACCGACGCCGGACCAAGACTTTGGAACTCTGGCCGACTGCGGGACTGCCTGACGGCAAGATAACCCAAGTGTAATGACTGCAGCAGTGTGAACACTCGAACATCTGCATTTATGGTAGGTACAAAACTGTACTTTCTGCAGAGGAATAGATGTCCTTCTGTTCTCGTGTTGCAGTATTCTCAGTTGTGGGATCCTCCGCCTCAGGCGCCCCGAATGCCCGGCTCCTCTACCAAAGCTTAAGCCTGGTTGCTGTCAGGTTCATGGACTGTCACACCCAGGGTCATAAACTGTGGGCCATAAATGTGACATCTGCACACACAGACCGTAGAATTTCTCTGCCACAGTTACAGATAAGTAGCATTCGGGAACCTCTTTTATTTTTCTTAAAAGCTTTGGTTGATGTTGCTCTCTTTGTAGCCAATGTCATCTAGAAAGGGAAGATGCAAGTGTGGTCGGCAAATTCTGCACAAAGATACTCTCAAACTCTGCCTTTTCTTCTTAGGCCAGTCCCACAAACATACATCCTGTAATATCTGTTAGTCATTTGTCCCTAAGACCATACACAGTCCTCTGGCATCCCTTAAACTGTTTGTGGAGAATCAGCGACTTAAGTGCCTGATCCTAGGTATGGATACTGAACAGACAGTCTAGGTGGAGCTGCCCAAGAAGGCGGCCAAGGTTGCAAGGCCTGCTACTGCTGCGCCTCTGACATCGGACGCCCTGCCTGCTACCGGTCTAGGGACTGTGGGACATCTGAAGAACTGGCGACTTTGGCGGGTACCATGTTGGAAACCGCCCAAGCTTCTCCAGTTGGCATGTCGGTGGAGGTTTTTGCGACATCGGCCTCTGCCGATGTTGAGGGAGAACCGGGCTTGACCAGACAGCCGCTTTTGGTTTCAGAAAAGGGTTCCTTGACCACAGCCCTGACACCTCACTTTAGGCCTTCAGATTCTTAAATAATTACCAAGACCCCTTTTCTGAAGATAAAACAGAAAACCAGGCATTTGTCTATCCCGTTGGAAGATCAGCCAGACTGGCAAACATTCTCCCAATCCCTGGTTCAGGCCTTTATGGCCCTCAGGCCCACAGCCTCCCATACTCCAGCTCTGCCTACCCTTACTCCTAGGCCCTGCCTCTGCCAGTTCCATCCTCCTTCCTCAGACTCAGGAGGAAGACTCCCCTGGCTCCTCCTCTGATGAGTCGCTCATGTACACTTCTCAGCTAGCCTCTCCTCTGGAGTACTGTTCTCCAGATGAAGACTCTTTGGAAGGAGATTCCCCACCTGAAGGTATCACCTTTGGGGAGACTGTCTCCTAAATGAGAGAATATTTCGTGGGATCCCACACAAATGACTGAGGTACAAAAAGATATTTTGAGCTACTCCCGATGGAGTGTCCCTGTCCCTCTGCTATTCCCCCTGTGATTCCAGCTTACCCAGATGCCTTTGCTTCTGTCTCCATGACCACTGAATCCCAGCCTCTTGCCCCTAAAATGCCAGATAGATTCTGTAAAGCCCCTGATGATCAGAAGTACCTAATCAAACCACCCATGACAGACCCTACTGTCATTGCAATGCCACCTGACAAGCATTCCTTCGTCTTCCTTCCTGCCATCTGACAACTATAGTAAAGCGATGGACAGACTGGGAAAAAGGATCTATACTTCCTCCACCCTAGCCTTTAGGGCCATTAATTACCAGACACACATGGTAAAGTATGCTCTAGATCTAGTCTCCCAGGCAGCTACATTGTTCTCTTCCATGCCTGATTCCCCTACAAAGCCCGAGGTGGCCTCTAAGCTGTCCTTAGCAGCACATGTAGTCCGGCAATTTATTGAATGCAACTAAGATGTTGCTGAAGCCTCAGCCAAGATCAGCTGCCTCTCCTTCTGTATTACACATGTACACCTGGCTCAGACTTCAGCCACTCCCTAATGAATTCAGGAACAAGATCCTGGATGCCTCCCTAGACAGTAAGTTCCAAAATAATGTAGAAACTACCCTGCAAAACCCATCTTGTTAGGAGGGCACCAGCTGCTTCCACTTCTTCCTCAAAACACAGGAAAGGGGCTAGGAAAACCTAGTCCCCTAGGACTACTTCCTCTCAATCTACCCCCATGCAGTCCTTTCTAGATGGGCCAAATAATGCATGACTGCCCAAGTCCCCTTCACCATCTCCCCCTCTCTACCCACCTCTCTCACTGTTCCACCCTATGGCAACAGATCACCTCAGACCGTTGTGTCTTATCATTAGTGGAAAAAGGGTACTTTATGACCTGGCAGGAAAAACCCATACCATGAGGCGTAACCTCCCTCCAAAAAAGCACATCCAGCTGATACCCCACCTCACAGGTTCATACTAGGCTATCTGCCCTAGGGCATTTATAAGCCTAGCCAGAGTGTGTTTGGCTTTTGCCACCCATTTTAAATGAATTTTGCTATGCCCTTTTTCGAGGTTCGTATACTGTGCCTCTGTCTTAACAGTGACACAGAAGTGATACCCGGGGTAAACCTGCTATCTCCCATCCACTCATCAAGATTCCTCTTGAAAAGAGTCAATGAGGGACTTTGCCTAACCTGGACTGGGATTTTATTCCAGAGTGAAGGGAGCCTCTGGGTTATGAATCTGTCCCTCCAGCATGTCCTATTTATTTCAGTGCTGAGGTTCAAGTCTCTCGAGCGCGTAGCTCGATGGGATTTGGATTTTCGGAGGTGCAGCAAGTCCATTAATTACGGGTTGGACATGGCTTTATACGTCAGGCACAGATCGCCTCTGAGCAGGCGGAATGCCACTGAGTAGAGCTGGAGTTTCTTTAACCGGCAGCATATGTTTGAGCCCTTTGATCCTCTTGGTGAGGTACTTTTGGGGTCTTTCCAGTTGCTGCAGATGTCTGTTAAGGTACATCCCAAAAGGGGCATTGTACTCAATTATGGGCCTGATGAGGGATGAGTAAAGAGGCACGATGACCACCCCTGATCTAGATGTGAATCCCTTCATGATTAGGTGGGCTATATAAAATGTTTTTCTAACCATTTTGGCCACGTGGTTGTTAAATAAGAGATTGCTATCAACTTGGGTCCCCAGGTCCCTAATTACTTCTTCCGTACTTAATGGATTACCACCTATGTGGTAATTTGTGAGCACTTTGTTTTTGCCAAAGGGGATGACTATACACTTTTTGGCATTTAGCTTGAGGCCATGGCTCTGGCACCAGTTGTCTGTTTCTATGAGGCCCTTTTGTAGGATGCTTGTGTCAGCTGGAGAGTCTATTATGGCGCCCAGTTTGCAGTCATCTGCGAACTTGGTCAGCCACAGTCCTTCCGTGTTGGCCTGTACCTCCGAGAAATATATACCGAACAAGAGAGGTCCCAGGACTGAGCCTTGTGGGCCGCCACTTGTAACTGGTTTTGAGTCTGACATGGCTCCAGCAATTCTAACCATGTGGGTTCTGTCCTTGAGCCAGTTTGCAACCAATCTAGTGACATAGGGGTTTATATTTAAGCTGGTGAGCTTATCTATAATGCCCCGAGTGGGGTATTGTATCGAAGGCTTTTGCAAGTTCCAGGTAGTCTGTGTGGACCACCTTCCCCTCGTCAATGGCCTTGATGACTATTTCAAAGAAGTCAACCAGGTTTAAGAGGCAGGATCTGCCCTTAACAAAGCCGAACTGGGTAGGATCCAGTGTCTGTAGGTCCCCAATATCTTTATTTATGAGGTCCATGATGATCCTTTCCATAGCTTTGCAGACCAAGCTAGTCAGGCTTATGGGGCGATAGTTTCCAGGATCTGTTGAGGCACCGCCTTTGTGGAGAGGGACCACTGTTGCTGTACGCCACTCTTTGGGTACATATCCTGTATTAAGGCTGAGATTGAACCGTAGTTTTATGTTTGGGTTTAGTTCTTCTTGGAGTTCATGTAGGGCAGCCGGGACACCGTCTGGTCCCATTGATGCTGTGTTTTTGCTTTGGAGAGCGGCTCTTACCTGAGCATCTGAGATGTCAGGGGCAGCACTCTGCTGGGATAGATATTCCCTTTTGGTGGGGAGGGTTTGCGCTGATCCTGTCAGCTAGGATGTTGGCAATGTCTGTGGGTTCGGTGTATTTTTTGTCATTTTGGACTAATTCTGAGCATATCTGGGAATTCCCACCCAGGTTCCTAACATAACTAAAGAAAGCCTTGTAATTATCCTTAGTGTCCTGTGCAATTTTTCTCTCGAAGCTGGCCTTAGACGATTTTATGAGTGCCCGTAGTTTTTTGCTAATACTGATCAGAGATGCCTTCCCTTTTTGGGATTTTGCTCTATCATGTAGTAGCTTCCTCCTTCTATTGTATAATTTGTTTTTGGCTGGGGTCCAACAGACATGATGCCTAATTTTGGAGGATTGGGTCTTGGTTTTATTTGGGATTGCATGATCCATGCATTCCTGAAGGTGTTCATAGAATGTGTTTATAAAGGATTCTGCAGTCTGGGCCGTATTTTCCACAGGCCCGGGTGCTTTGAAGGATTCCACCTCGGTTTTGAGGAGTGTGAAATTTGCTTTAGAGAAGTTTTTCACTGTGGTTTTCTTGGCAGGGGCTGGTGTCGGGATGTGAATATCTAGTGAGATTAGTTTATGGTCTGATATTACCAGTGAGGGATACACCCCTGGTCTGGAGCATAGAGTCCCCATGTTGGTGATGATCAGGTCCAGTATGTTTTTCCCTCTTGTGGGAGTGGCAACAAGTTGTTCCATAGCATTTGAGTTTATAAATTCTAGGAACCTTCGGGCTAGGGTGTTGGAGCTAGAGTAATGCTCCCAGTCTATGTTAGGGTAGTTGAAGTCACCCAATATAATGGTGTTTGGAGAGACCTTCATATTTTCCAGTGTTCTCAGGAAGGCTGAGTGGGGTTCCTGGGTTTGGGAGGGTGGTCTGTAGAAGGCTATAAACTGCAAGGCAGTTTTACCCACTGTTAGTTGCACATGGATAGTCTCTGATGCTCCGTGCTGTGCCACCAACCTGGAGGTGTGGGTATCTTTGACGAATATTGATACTCCCCCTCCTTTTGTGGTTCGGTTCAAGTTTTGGGGCCGAAAAACATGGTATGAGGTATAACCTGGTAGTGCTGGGGTGCTCTCGGGAGCCTTGAACCAGGTTTCTGTTACTGCACAGATATCGATGTTCTCCATGCTAAGGAGTGTGTTGAGTGCGTGCATCTTGAGGTTTAGCCTTCTGGCGTTGAGTAACATTACTCTTAGTTTCTTATCCCTTGTGATACCTATGGAGGTGGGTTTGTCTTTTGAGCCTTGCCTAAAAAAGGCACTATGGGGGTGGGAAGAGCCTTTGCCAATATCTAAAAGCCCAAGGGTGACAGGTGCAAGCCGTCCCTAGCGAAGCATAGTGGCTTGTCGAGCATGTCATCCCAGGCAGACAGGCATTGGATCCCCTTTGAATGACACCAATACTTAAGCCAATTGTTGAAATTGATCATCTTGTCTTCATATTGTGGCATCATTCTTGGTGAGGGTAAGATGCTACTCAAGATCAGGGTCATACCGGCCTGGGCTACATGCTCAGAGAGCTCCTCTGTGTTTCTTTTCATCTAGTCCAGGGAGGTACATCTCAGGTCATTCACACTAGCATGGACAATGACTGAGTCATATTTGTACTTGCCTGGGAGTGACCTGAGTGCTTGTGTTATGTGGCGGATCCTAGCACCCGACAGGCAGCTCACCGTGACCTTCTCCTTGTTCAGCCTGGCGAGTGGGACGTCAGTGTGCCTGACGATAGAGACACCTATTATAAGTGTATCAGGTGTGTTGTTTAGCCTTAAGGGCTGTGACTGTTTGGCACACTGGCTTTGTGAGCTATGTTTTGCAGGTGTTTTGTTTTGGGGTAGCGGTTGCTTGGGTGTCTGCTTTGGAGGTCTCTGCTGCTTAGTCAGATTTTTATTTAGAGCCTCTGAGTATGTTTTTGTGTTTGTGTTTGGTTTGCTGTCGTGGTTGGTGTATGTGAGACTGGAATTGTAGTGAGTGTGGTTTCCTTCTCTTCCTGACTGGTTACGCCAGTACTGAGTTGAGAGAGCTTAGCCTCCAGTTTGGCTATATGGTTGCATCTCTCACATGTGTTGGAATTTGTTGGGAGGAGGAGAGGGTTGTCTGTGTACATGAGGCAGTTGTAACATTGCCTCAAGATTCCCAGATTCACCAGCTGGACCGGAGAGGAGATTGACAACTGACAATTGGACATGCTAGACTAGTATTGGGAATTCCTTTATAATTGAAAAAAATGGCCAATGGGGAACAAGTACTCAAGGAGAGTTTGTGAGGGTGTAGTGCTTTTAATTTTTTAGTGCTGACTTATATAATTGCTTTAGTGAGCAAGTGCCAGGCTTTAGAGTGGGAATAGGGTGTTTATTATGAGAACTAGATCAGTTCTAAAGGAAAAAGTGAAGAGCAAACTTTGTGGAGTCGAGAATGGTTTAAACCCAATTAAGCGGAGCTGCGCTATGCGCAAAATCCCGCAAAGCCGCGCTAAAGCGGGTTTTATACAGGGGGACTTGAAAGAGCTAGAAATTGCCCCAAAACGGCCAATAGACTACCAGATTCTTGTGCTGGGAACACTCCTCCAGGGATAGATAGGCTGCTCCAAGCTCCCCACTGCCACTGGTGAACAAAGAAGCCTCCCTTTATCCAAGAAAGGAAATGGGCAACACAGGAACTTTCCAAAAGTCCAGAATACAGCAAAGCCTGCATTTGGACTACTCTAGGTCAGGAAAGACGGGAAACAAGGAATTTTTTTTTTTCTTTTTTGCAACAAACAGCAGGAAAATGCAATAAATATGTAACACAGGCTAGTGCAGGATTTATTGTCACAGGGCACCATAGAAAGGGTCCCAACAGGGCAAGAGGATCAGGGGTTTTTATTCCAGGTTATTCCTGGTCCCAAAACAGGAGGGCCCTTGGAGGCCTATACTAGACCTGTCCCTGTTAAACCCTTTCCTGCATGTACCCTCTTTCTGCATGCTATCCCTTCAAACCCTTCTTCCACTGTTGACACCTGGTGCCTACATGGCCACTTTGGACCTGAAAGAGGCATACCTTCATATCCCTATCCACCCCGATTCAGCAGATTTCTACACTATGCTGTGCCATCCTCGTGCTATCAATTTACTGCCTTGCCCTTTGGTTTGTTCACAGCACCAAGGGTTTTTACAAAGTGTCTAGCCCAAGCACCAAGGGTTTTTACAAAGTGTCTAGCCCCAGCTGTAGCCTACTGACAAACAAAAGGTGTACAGATTTACCCTTACCTGGTCGACAACGTCATCCAAGTAGAAGAGGCAAGTACTCTTCAGGCACACTTGCAGTTCAGTATTACTATCCTAGGAAGTTTGGGGTTTGCACAAAACTACTGAAGTCCTCCCTCACTCCATCCCAAGACCAGATCTTCTTGAAATGCAAAATAAGGACAAACTTGATGAAGAAATTCCACCCACAAGGCAAGGTCACTTCTCCAACCAGCTTCTTCCATGACCTACTTCTAGTCACCCACATCTCTGCCAGGGAATTTCTCCGTCTTCTGGTCTTAATGGCAGCTACTCTTCCTATGCTGCCCCTTGCCGGGTTGCACATGAGGAAGTTCCAAGGGTACTTGAAAAATGTCTGGTCCCAACACAGTCACCCCCTGGATTTTCAGGTGCCCTTCCTGCCCTGCTTGTAAAAAGAGTTGGGGTGGTGGATCCAACAGGTAAGCCAGTACCCAGGCCTCCCTCTATAGCCCACCAAGCCAGTCCAGTTCATGCACACAGATGCCTCAGATCGGGAATGGGGGACCACTATGAACTGTCTCAAGGTACAGGCTCAATGGGAGCCCTCCCTCCAGAAAAAAACATATCAATATGAGGGAAATAACTGCTCTCCTTCTGGTTCTTAAGACCTTCCTCCCGCATACAACCTGGTACCCTACACAGGCAACACCACAGTGATGTGGTACATGAAAAAGCGGGGGGCGGGAGTGCAGATCCTACTTGCTTTGCAGGCTAGCAATACTGGTGTGGGAGGTGGACTCTCAGTACAATGTAACACTGCAGGTGGTCTGCATCCCATCACAAGACGACCATCAGGCAAAACATTACAAATGGATGTTGCACAGGGATGTTTTCTTAGACATTGTCCACCAATGGAGCACCTCCCAGATGGATCTGTTTGCCTCCCCTTAAAACAGGCAACTACAGCTATTCTGCTCTAGGCTCCCCTCCCCACTAACGTGGAGAGTGGATGCCTTTTCAATCTCGTGGAAGGTGCTGTTCCTCTGTGCTCCCCCTTCCCACTCATTCAAAAGGTCCTGCTGAAAATTCAGTGGGACAAACCAAAAATCTTGCTAGTGAAGCTCTGTTGGCCAAGGCAGCATTGAATCCCTCTGCTATCTCTTGCCAAGGGCAATCACCACAAGTTACCTCACAAGGTGGACCTTCTCACACAACAGATGGGATCCCTTATCCATCCTTATCTGAAGACCCTCAGCTTAACCCTGTGGGTGATAAACTTCTGATCCCTTTCAGACACCTTTACTCTGGGACGTGCTGTCTGTCCTGCAGGAGACCAGGAAACCTACCACTAGGAGATCCTATGAAAAGGTTCTCCATCTGGTGTCTTCAAAGGCAACTAGTCCCCTTCCAAGAGGATGTTCCTCTAGTTCTAGCCTGTGTGTAAGAGCTCTTAAAATGAGAACTTTCATACTCTTCAGTGAAAGTCCATTTGTCAGCTATTTCAGCCTGCTTACCTATTGATCCACCCCTTTTACCGAGATCGGAGGTGAAACTTTTCCTTAAGGAGGTTCTCCACATCAGACCACCAAGGAAACCTATCCCTCCTCTGTGGGACCTGAACTTTGTTCTGGAGAAACTCACCACTGCCCCCTTTGAGCCTGCACCTTCTGCCACTTAAAGATGTGTACCTGGAAGACTGTCTTGTTAGTTGCCCTCACTTCAGCTTGGAGAGTCTCTGAGCTGCAAGCACTCATGGCTACTCATCCCTACAATATCTTCCACAGGGACAGGAATTTTCTTTGTACTAACCCCTCATTCATGTCCAGAGTGGTCAATGAACTGTCCTTTAACCAATCTAGCCATTTACCAACCTTCTTCCCTTTGCCACAGAATAACAGTGACAGAGTGCTCCATTCCCTTCATGTTTATAGGCAACTGAGGTTTTATCTGGACAAGACCAAGGACATTAAAAAGTCTAACCAACTCTTTGTATCCTTTCACACCAGGGCCCTGAGGAAAGCTGTATCCAAACAGACAATATCCTCCTGGATATGCAAACTTCTGTTACTCCTTCCATGGTAGACAATTACCCTATGCAGTTAAAGCACACTCCACTAGAGCAGTGGCCTCTTTAGGGGCTTTTCTCAAAGGCCTGGATACGACCTGTATCCTAGAGGCAGCCACATGGTCCTCAGTCCACACTTTTACCAATCCCTATGAATTGGATTACCTCTCCAAAGCCAGGGCAGGATTTGCAAAAGCCATCCTCCACTGATTCCTTGAGACTGTTACCTCTTCCTCCACCCTTTGCTCTGCTTGAACTGTGGTATTCTCCCACAAATGAGAATACTGCATTACAAGAATAGAAGGACATAGATTAATTGTGTGAAATCTTGCCATAACCAGTAGATGTCCTTCTCTTCTATGTTGCAGTATTCCTTCCCTCCCTTGTATCCCCCTAAAGGACCTTTTCCGTTTCTGGATGGCATCCTTCCTTTATCCTTAGACTATTGTCTGACTGGGCAGTCATTTCTGAGTTTGTGCATGTGGATGTCACATTTATGGCCCACAGTTTATGGCCATACATGTGAGGTCCCATGCACCTGACAGCAACCAGGCTTAAGCTTTGGAAGAGGAGCTAGACATTCAGATTGCCTGAAGCAGAGGTTCCCGCAAGTGAGAAAACTGCAACATGGAAGAGAAGGACATTTGTGGTTATTGTAAGATTTTACACAACTAACAAATAGGGTTGAATGTTTCATGGCACACACGTCTAGACATAGCTCTCCACGGAGGAGTCTCTGAGAGGCTGAGTACAAATTAAGGGCCACCAGTCTGTCCTGATAACGAAGATTTTTGAGGCCTCTAATCTCTTTAGTTATGAATCTCTGAGATCTCTCAACTTGTGTGATATATTTAGGTAAATACAGGCCAAAAAGTGCATTGTATTCAATAATGAATCTAAGATATGAATAAAGGGGAATTAAGACCTCTTTTTATCTAGTGGTGATGCCTTTGGAAATTAGATGGGCCAGATAAAAGACTTTCTGAACTACTGTGGAGATGTGATGGTCAAGTAAGGAATTAACAAGAGTACCCAGATCCCTTACAACAGTGTCTGATTGGAGGGGTGTATCTCCTATATTTATTTATTGACATTTGTTTACCTGGAAAGTCCACTGGGCCTAGAAGAGCCCATTTTCAGTGGAGGCCTGGGGAGAAAAGCTCCAGTACAGAGAAAAACAAAATAACAATGTGACAATGATAACATAAGCAGAAAAAAGTAGAGACATCTCAAAAGTGTCCATACAAATTTACAAAGTATAATGATGTAATGCACAAAAAAATAGAAGAAACTCAGTGTAACCATAGGAGGAGTTTGAGTGAGTGAGACTCATCAAAGTATATAGATAACAAGAACAGTTTTTCTGACTATAGTATATAAGTTGTGGGAAGTATAGAAATAAAAGCAGAGTGAATACAGATTTGCAATGGCACTTTAAATAGTGACAAGGCAAATAAGGTTAGCAGCAGGGGAAAACTGGTTAATACAATTACAGCCTCCAACGAGCAAGGTTCAATCCTAATCTGCAGTCAGTGCTACAGCAGTTACCTTTGTGGAGTTTCCATGTTCTTCCCATGTCACTGTGGAGTTTCTCCCAAAAACATACTAGGTGCTTCCACCTCACACCCACCCGAAAATTTAATGGGGTCAAGGGCAGCAGCACAGACTCTAGGTGGTGTCTATTGGGAGAAAAATTGTATAAGCCAACTACTTTAGGCATCACCTGTGGTGTGCATTGTCCTCTAGTTAGGAGAGCACAGATCGTAGACTACGGTGTAAAAATTGACTCTAGGTGATCTGGTCACATTAGGATTTGCTAATGATGACTGAGTTGAGGAGCCATCATATTCTGACCTACACCTAGTACCCATGCCAACGATGGGAGTGGTCTGTGTGCCTCTTGGCTATTGTGTACCTACAGTAAATCCCAGCAGCCCTGGGTCAGGAAGCTGCTGACAGGCCGATGTACAGTTACCTCTGTTGAGTGAAAGTGGGTGTAAAAACTGATCAACTTGCAAAACATGAACTAAAGATTGTGCACTGTATATCTATTCTCTGATAGGATCCGGACTGGATGCTTTTTAGTGGATGACATGATTGAAAGTGGAGGTTAGGCATCCTGTGCATCCAAGATACTAGATGGAAGGGCAGTGCCACTTTATTAATTTATTTACTGACATTTGTTAACCGGGTTGGTCCAACTGAGCTTGTGGCCCATTTTTAGTGGAGACCCGAGGAGAAAAGCTCCATTAATAGGCTCTAATAGTACATTATAATGCTAACAATTTTTGAGTTAATACAGATATAAGAGACAGAAGAGATTAACATAAATTGTCATACAGGAAAAGATCTGTATACAGAGTAGAAAGCATACATAAGGCAAAATCACACATAATGTTTTACATCACACAATATTTTACATGGAGAGTATATTAACGTACAAAGTTAGAAGAAACTTTTTTTTTCATTGTCTTTGATTGACATTAGTATATGGCAATTTACATGGAGTTGTGCATAGTCGTGGAGTAAAAGTCATGTGACTTGGATTAGGATCCTGAGTGTACTACTTGGGGAAGACAATAAATGGTGTGGGAATTTTGAAGGAACTTTTCTGAAGACATTGAGGGATGTCATCAGAATTAGTGATAGACTTGTAGCAGTCATACTCCAGGAAGTGTCTATCCCCAGTAGTGGCCCACTGCAGATTGAAGAGTATCTAGTTTTTTCCTTATGTAGACTGTCGCTCTTTGAACCTGTCAGGCTGACTTTAAGGTTCATTACCTGGAAAACTTTTGCTCTTATTGCTGTTACACCTGCAAGAAGAGTACCCAAATTGCTAGCTGTTATGGTGTGTGTACCCAGTCTGGTTTCCACAGAGAGAGGATGACTCTGTGTCTAAATCCTTCTTTTATGCCCAAGGTTGTTTCAGAGTTTGTTAAATCAAGCAATCAATCTTCCTGTTTTTGATCCAGAAGCAAAAACAGGGGAGAAAAGATTCTACACCCTCTGAATGTTCATAGGCATTTTGGGTATTATCTTAACAGAACCAAGTTCTTTAGTAAAGCTAACCAGCTCTTTGTTTTATATTATGGGACTGAGAGAGATCAATCAATGTTTTTTTGTTATTGCCGCCATGGAAAAATCTGTTCGGACAGTGTTAAGGTGCATTCTACTAGGGTCTTTGCTTCTACGATGGCATATGTGAAAGGGGTGGAAGTATTCTAGGAGCAATAACTTTGTCATGCACTCATACATTTGCAAAACGCTACAAGCTGGATTATTTTTCCAGATACAGAGCTTCATAGGTTGGTACTCTGCTATCGGCCCTAGGGCCTATTCAAGCCTAGCCATAACAATTCCGTGGCTATTTCTTTGCTGAAGCTTGCTTTGCTATGACTGTTCTCCAGGGGTTCCTGGACCCTTAGATGTTCCTCCTCCCAAGTTGGATAAGCTATGGTAGTGCACTGATAGGCTACTGCAGCAGTGAGATTGATGCACATAGGATCATAGGACGTTACTAGGCTATCAACCCAGAGGTCATTTTAAGCCTAGCCATTTCATCCCAGTGTAATACCATAGATAATCTAGTCAGTACCCAGAACTGTATTTAATGACTGCCCAAGTCCAGGAGGGTTATGGGCACTATCCCCGGTTAGAAATTATGGTGCTGTATCCACTCATCCAGGTTCCTTTTGTGAACAGTGTCCTGGAGTTGCTCTACTTCACATGAATTGGCAGCCTATTCCAAAGACACAGCAGTCACTGGGTGTCAAATCTGTCCCTCCAGCACGTCCTGTTCAAGTCGAAGGTCATATTTAGGTTCCTGGAACAGATAGCTGTAGTCCCACAGTTGTCTAAGTTGCACTTTCCTGTAATAGCAGATGTTCAAATTCTTCACTGCTGCAGTAGACACCCACCATTCCCCTTCGTGTACATTTTTGTGTGTGTGTATATGTATAGACATATACCTACACACACACACACACACACACACACACACACACACACACACACAGTATGTTTATGGTTGTTTAGGATGCATTCACCATTTTCTTTACAGAGGCAAGAAAGTACTGAAGTGTTTTGGTCACTCTGACTGTTTATATAGCTCCCTCCAAAATGGGTTCAGCCTGTAATTAGCCAGATTGACAGTGTAGGAGGGGATGAAAGCTTTTGGAAGCTGGCCTGTAGGCAGGATGCAACCCATAAGCTACTGCAACAGTGAAGAATTCAATCAACCGTTAGGTGCAGCTTGCTGTACTTTCCTGTACTCCTTTCCCCAATCCCAGAGTCTCATCTGATTATCCAGTGGGACAGTCCAAAATCTTGCATGTGATTTGCTTTTGGCACAGGCAGCATTGGTTCCCCTTTCTTCCTCATTTGGGCAGGGGCAATCACTTTGATCTGAAGTAGTTAACTTCATTTGATCAGCAACCTGTGGGTTTTGGATCCGATACGGATCTGAGCTAGCAGCATACCAAGCAAAAGATCCAAGTTCCTCCCCCCTACCCATACTGCACTGCAACCTCCTTCCAATCCTTAGTTCTCGTTTGTCGCGGCTTTGCCAGCATGGGATTCTTGAGCTCCAGGCAAGTGTCAGGGGTTTTCCTCTAAAACTTGGTCTGTGTGTGCCCTTTTTGATAATTTTGAGGCAAATTATTAGTTATTCACGATACTTATTGGGTTTTTCTTTGTTTGAAAGTTGAAAACTTTCAGTTAGTGAAGGCCTCCCTTCCCGCCTGTTGTCGTTTGTGTGTTCTCTAGGATGTCAGAAAGTCAGAAAGTGACTTTCTCTAAGTGCACAGTGTGGCCACAAGCTGTCACCAGCCTATAGTCACACTCTGTGTATAGTTTGCTTGGGGGTGGCCCATTTGTCTTCCGGCTGCAAGATTTGTGCGGCATTCAACCCCCGAGCCCTGCAGGATCGCAGGAATAAGTTGATTCTGGCTAGTCTTCTACTCGCAGAATCAACTTCTGCCTCCTCTTCAGCTTACTTACCAGCCACGGCTGTGGCTATTCAGCCTTCTGGCCCTTCTCCCCGGTCTGGGACTCACCCTCCCACCTTACCACAGGGAGAGAGAGAGGCCAAGAAGATTAAAGAAAATCACAGGGATACAGAGAGACATGTGGATAAGTATAAAGATAGAGAGAGGGGCCGCAAGCGACAGGCCGAGTTAGATCCAACGGCCCCTCCCGCTAAAGTAATGTTGTCTCCAGTAAAAGTTGCCAGGCCATCCTCTCCTCGGCTCCGTTCACCACATTTTTCTCCAAAGCCGGAGGAGGAGGCTAGACCACCCTTGAGGTCGTCTTCGCGTCAGCTCTCCCGGCCGGCATCGGTGGCATCCTCCAGATCAAACAGAAGCATCTCTGAAGCAGACATGGATCGGATGATGCGAAGGTTTCTACAAACTCAAATGCAGATGGGGGTATTGCTGGCTCCCCCCCTTCCCGGTGCGGGGTGTTCGGCTCCTTTTTTCACCCCGATAGCTTCTTCTCCGATCCACCATAGGATATCGGAGTCTATAGATCCGAGGAGCCCCGGAGTCAGGGGGTTGGCGCCGATGGTGCCTTCGGCCTCAATGTCAGCCATGCCCTCAAGTCTGTCAGATCCGCTTTCGGATCCGAGCTCTTGGAGCTGAGAGGTGGCCGTCAGATCCGAGGGTTGTGTGTGTCATTGGCTCCATTGTGGTCGGGGCATACCATTCCTTCGGGTCTGACTGTTCCAGCTTCGGCTCCAATCCCTTCGTCGGATCCAAGGGTCTCAGCTACCAATTTCAGGGAGGTCAGGTCTCCCTTGGCATTCGACATCTTGGAGAGGGTTCTCTCTGGAGGATCGAGACCCCTCACTCTGTCCTCGGGGTCCATCCCTGCTCCCTCGCAGTTGAGTTTGTCTTCCATCATCCAGTCCCCCCAGGGGACAGCCTGTGTCCATTGCGCCCCAGACAGTTCCCTTGGAGAAACAAGAAACCATTTGTGAGCCCTCCTCGGAGAGTCCACTCGAGGAGGTTCCTCACAAACGCCAATGTAAGAGGAGGCACGTAGCCTCCTCAGAGTCCCTCACCGAGGGTACCGACTTGGAGGAAGGGGAAGGTTCACCCAAGTCACCCCCTGAAGACATCTCCTCTGGAGACATTTTCAAAATCCTTCGCCGGGGGGGGGGGTCCGCCGAAAATTTTCCTCTGACGAGTCGCTGTTTCTGGAGGCATTTGACACAGGCCCATCTACCTCTGGGGTGGGCCCCCCCCCCGGCCGACCCTCTGGTGGACCTTATCGCCACCAGAGCTTGGAGGAAGCCAGACACTGTGGAGCCTATACACAAAAGACCCGACAAAATTACTGAGTCCACTTGCGGATAGAGCTTCTTGGAACAAAGGTTCCCCGGTTGATGCCATGGTGGTAGCGGCGGCCACAAAAGAACTCGCCCAAGAAAGTTCCTTGGTCCACCCCCCAGATAAGAGTCCAAGGCTATGGACCATCTTGGAAAGCGGACTTTTGCTTCAGCCACCTTTACTATAAGAGCGCTGAATTACTTGGCCCATGTAATTCAACTGCAGCGGGACCTCGTGAAAGAGTACGCTGAGTCTCCCCCGGAGTCCATGTTGGCCGAGGATAAACTGGCCTTTTCGGCTCGTATGGCCACACTCAAGTCTTTGTCCAATACGTCCATGCGTTTACTCCCACATGCCACCAAGGGAGCCACTAGGGCTAGCGGGGTCCTGCATCGCCTTAAGGCGTCATGCCTGGCTCCGTCTTTGTGACTTCTCGGAACCCTTCAAGGCGTCCTTCGCTAATGCACCCTTTGACGGTTCCACCATGTTCGGGAAGACTGTCTGCGATACGCTTGTCCAGAGCAAGAAAGATGGGAAGACGCTGTCACCCATCTGGATCCGCTTCTCTAACCCTCAAAGGTCCTTCTCCAGGAACCAGCAAGGGCAAAAGAAGCTGTGGTTCCGGAAAACTCAACAGTCCCGGAACGCTCAGGACTCCTCTTCCCCCAGAGGCAGATGGGGACAAGGTGGGTGCCGGCCCAGAGGCAGAGGGGGGCCAAAGAATTTCGGGTCATGTGAACATTTTTCAGAGCGACCCGCGCAGCAACCCTGACGGGTTTACCCGACTGCTCCTCTCTGGAGGCAGTCGGGGGGGGGGGGGCATTTTTCGATGCACCGAGCCCAAATGGAGTCCATCACAACAGATCGCTGGGTGCTTTAAATAATATCCAGAGGCTATTCTGTTCCCTTCATAAACAAGCCCCATTACACAAGGCACCTCCCGGACGTCCCACCCACTCAGAGGGAGGCCGTGTCCTTGGAAATACAAAAGCTACCAGAAAAAAGAACCATCCAAGCAGGTACCCCCAGACCAGTCCAGATCAGGCGTCTATTCCAGGTTCTTTTTGGTGCCAAAAAAGACAGGGAACCTAAGGCCGATTCTGGACTTGTCAACAATGAACCTGTTCCTTGCCAAGGAAACGTTCCGGATGGTCACACTTCAATCCATCCTGCCCTTCCTGCAGGAGGAAGACTGGTTGTGCTCAATAGACCTCAAGGATGCGTACTACCATATTCTGATGGACAGGCGATCCAGGAGATTCCTCTGCTTTCGACTAGGGGCCAGTCATTATCAATTCAGGGTCCTACCCTTTGGTCAAACAGCCCCCAGGGTGTTCACCAAGGTCATGGCAGTTGTAGCGGCCCACCTGAGACTTCAGGGCATTCAGGTCTTTCTGTACCTGGACGACTGGCTTCTCACCGCCCCCACCAGGCATCTACTCTTACTAGCCAGAGATTTCTTTCTCCGGATATCACCTCGGCTAGGGATTACCATAAACCTAAGGAAGTCTTCCCTTCAACCTGTTCAAGTGTTAGACTTCATAGGGGCGAGAATAGATTCTCGCGAGGCCAGGGCATTCTTAACCCCAGACAGACTACACAGCCTGACACTTCATGTGTTAGCGCTTCTGCAGTCCCCTGCACCCCCTGCAGAATTAGTCCTGAGAGCCTTGGGGTCCATGGCAGCAGCTATCAACCTGATCCCTTGTGCTAGTCTACATATGAGAATTTTACATTGGATGTTGCAAGTTCAGTGGTCGATTCTACATCGACCTCTAGATTTTCCGATCCCTCTGAACAGAGTGTGCAGAAATGCTCTCACGTGTTGGCTCCAATTTTGGAATTTGCAGGAGAGACGTCCTTTTCTTGCGCCCCAACCCATGGTGACTACGGATGCCTCCCACCTGGGGGGGGAGGGGGGGGCATTGTTCAGGCAGGATTGTTCAAGGTACATGGACTCAATGAGACCGTTCTGCATATAAATGTCCTAGAGATGAGAGCGTTCCTTTTAGCGTTGCAGACCCTTCATGCTTATTTACCTCTGGGAACTATTGCAATCTAGTCAGACAATATGTCATTGGTCTGGTATATCAACAAACAGGGAGGAACCAAGTCTTATCCCCTTTGTCGAGAAGCCATGAGAGTCTGGGAATGGGCGATCTCCACCAACCACTTTCTGATCGCAACGCACATTCCGGGTCGGTCCAACATCTTGGTGGACAAATTGAGCAGAATTATCCTTTCTCCTTACGAGTGGTCTCTGAACCCTTGTGTAGCGGAACAGATCTTCCTCAAGTGTTGTCAGTCTTGCTGCGATCTCTTCACATCACCTTTCAACGCGAGGTGCAGCGAGTTTTTCGCTCTAATCCCCCCGAGGGGGGGAAGCCCCAGAGACGCTCTTGTTCATGCTTGGTCACCCGGTCTTCTTTATGCATATCCCTCGCTCCCACTCATGGTAAAGTTCTTACAGAAAGCTTGCCGCTTAGGGAGCAGATTGATCCTCATAGCCTCATTCTGGCTTCGTCAAGTCTGGTTCCCCTGCCTATGGTCTCATGTCATAGCTCCACCTTGGATATTGGATCCCATTCCGGATCTACTTAGTCAACCCTCGGGAATGCTTCCTCCGAATCTGGACAGACTGAAGCTCACAGCTTGGCTGCTCCAGTTCCACTAGTGGCTAGGACTCCCCGGTATCTATTCCCCTGTTAAATCTATCTTGGTTGCGGCACATATATCCTCTACCAGGAAAATGTATTCTAGCAGATGGAGACACTTCTCCATTTGGGCTTCACAGAGAAATCTAGATCCTTTTACCGCTCCAATCCCAGTGGTATTAGACTTTTTGTCTCATATCTTCCAGCAAGGAGCCAGTTCCTCCACAGTGAAAGTCCAGCTGGCGGCTATTTCTCATTTCCATGTAGGGGACAATTTAGGCTCCCTCGCTGCTGCCAGAATTTGTAAGACCTTTTTGAAAGGCACTTTTCTTTTGCGACCCCCTATTAAGAATCCGTCACCACCATGGGATCTGACTGCGGTTCTTCAGGCCTTAGTTGCGCCTCCTTTCGAGCCCTCGGCATCAGTTGACTTAAAATTTTTGTCATGGAAGACTGCTTTTCTGGTAGCTATAACTTCAGCAAGGTCAGTGTCGGAGCTGCAAGCTCTTTGTATGAAACCCCCATACCTTGCATTTCATAAGGACATGGTGTCTCTCAGGACTAATCCATCCTTTCTTCCTAAAGTTGCTTCTGTGACAAATATTAATCAATCTGTTAATTTGCCTGTCTTTTTCCCTAATTTTCAGAAGAAAGGGGAATACAAACTTCATTTGCTGGATGTTCACAGGCAGTTACGTTTTTATTTGCACAGGACGGTGGCCTTTTGCAAATCTGATTAATTTTTGTTTCTTTTGCCAAGCCCTTTTTAGGGAAACCAGTTTCAACGGTGTCTCTTGCTAGGTGAATTTCCCTTTGTATCCTGCAAGCATACAGAGAGCTTGGCTTACCAGAACCAGTAAGAGCTCATGCCCGTTCTACATGTTCTATGGTGACGTCTGCAGCATTCTGGTCTAGATGTTCTTCATTCCACATTGCTGCAGTCCTAACTATTGGGTAGTCCGCTGTCCAGTCGGCCCGAATACCAAAGTATATGGCTGACGTCGGTCAGGGCGCATTAGACTGACGTCAGTACGTCAGGGTACTAATGCGCATGACCGACGTCATATCCTCAGTCTTTTTTGCTGCATGGTCCGATGCAGAAGCAATTTTGCGAGTGCAGGTTGGCGTTCTGAAAGTTTCTGAAGCCAGAGTTTCAGACCGAATCAAAGTTGGCTAAGTACCCCGTTGGGGAATATTTTGGTTTTTTCTTGCCTCAGTATTTAACCGGATGTCAGAAAAAGTGAATAACTGTATTTCTTGTGGGAAACAGATACCTCATAGGGATTACCATACTTTGTGTATACCTTGTTTAGGGCCTGAGCACGACGTTGTTGGATGCCGCTCTTGTGCTAGATTTAACAAACGCACTATTAAGAGAAGGTTAGACTGTGCCAGGTTAGTGTTTGGGAAGCGTTGTAATTATAAAATGCCGTCGGATGCTCCGGCCGCTTCGCTAAAAAGCGCAAGGACAAAACAGCAAAGCCTAGAGTGGAAGAACCGACAGTCCCAGGCGTCGGTTCTTTAGAAACTCAGTGGAGCCGGAGGTTTTGCCAGGTGTTTCTTTGGAGTCTCAGGGAGAGACTTTACTGTTACAGGATGTATCCTCTCAGGAAGTAGGCCAGGCTGAGGGGCTTCTCAGGTGGCTGTTCTTCCCTCTCTTCCTAAGGTGGTTAGAGCCTCCCCTTCTGTTTCCAAGGCTTCTTTGAGGGGCAGGCCGAGTTTTGCTTCAGTGGGGTTTCTCCTAGTGCTTCAGGGTCTTTGCCTAAGAAACATATGCTTAAAATGGCAGAGGATTTGATTACTATGATAAGGGGTTCTATGCCCTCCTGATAAGAGGCCTAGGGTGGAACCTGAGTTTGAGAGTTTTGAGCAATGCTCGAGGCTTCTGAGTCTTCTGAAGACTTGCAGGAGTACCCTCCTTATTCTGATTCTGATGTGGATGATTCTACTCCTTCAGCTTCCCCTCCTGAGGATTTTTCTTTTCAGAGACTCTGCATTCCATGAGGGAGCATTTTAAATGGGAAGGTCAAGATTTCTCTGATTCCAGGAAAAGGCTTAGGGAATTCTTGTTTTACCCCAGCATAGGCCTTTAGCTATACCTCCTGTTTTGAATGTGGTGGAAGATGTTTTGCAGAGGCTTCCTGAATCCTGATTCTTTGCCTCCTGCCCCAGTTAAACCGGATAGGTATTATAGGGTGCCTGAAGCTCATAAGTATCTTTTAAGAGTCCTAGGGCAGACCCGAAACTGTCTCTCAGGGGCCTAAAGGTGTGAAGGCCTCAGTTGTTAAAAATCCTGTCCCTCCTGATAAAGAGGCAAGGGCTTTGGATAGATGGGGAAAGAAAGTGTATACTTCTTCCACTTTAGCCATGAGGGCGTTGAATTGTCAGTTTCACATGTTAAAATATCAGAATTATCTTCTTTCACAGTTGAAATCTAAGGTGGATGCTCTGGCGGAAGGTATTGAGTGTAAAGAGTTGCAGGATTTAGTTCATGTATCTGAACAGGTGGGTAAACATTCCTTGCAATGTGGTTTTGATTCTGTGCAGGCCTCCTCCAGGGTGGCTGCCACTGGTTCTGTTCTTCGTAGGCACGCCTGGTTGAGAGATCAGAATTTAGCTGAGCATGTTAAGACACGGATTTTGGATGCTCCCTTGCAGTCTGATGTGTTGTTTGGTTCGCCTGTAGAAGCAGTTTTGAAGAAAATGGAGGACAAGGCTAAGTCTATGCAAACTGTTAAAGAGTTTTTGCAGGTGCAGCCTCCGAAGTTTAGTAGAAATTGGCCTGCTAAGGGATGGACTTATCCTGCTTATGATTCCCAGTCTAGGGGTAGGTCTAGACGTGGTAGGGGCAGAGCTCAGGGTTCTTTTAGGCCTAGGACAGGGAGTTCCCCTGCTCAGACTTCTGGTGAGGGCAGGGGTCAGTCCTTTCGTAAGCAGACCCAATGACCTGCCTTTTCAGCTGCCAGTTCATTCTCGCCTGGCAGCACCGTTGGGAGGAAGACTGTCTCTTTTCAAAGAAAATTGGGATTTAATTACCCAAGACAGATGGGTTCTGGATATCATTCACCACGGTTACAGGTTTTATTTCCATACCTTGCCTCCTTTCAAAGGCATGCCAGACATTCCTCCTCTACAAAGACAAGAGGCTCACAAGCAAATTTCTCTGTTACTCCAAATAGGGGCCATTCAGCCGGTTCCTGTGCCAGAAAGGGGCCTGGGATTTTATTCTCGCCTGTTCCTAGTACCGAAGAAGGGGAACACGTGGAGACCAATTTTGGATTTATCTATCCTCAACACTTATCTGGACATTCCCAAGTTCAAAATGTTGACGTTACAACAGCTTTTACCTCTGCTGGGCAAAGATCACTGGATGGTAACTTTAGATCTCAAGGAAGCTTACCTTCATGTGCCTATAAGACTAAGTTGCAGAAAGTATCTGCGTTTTCGAGCTGGAAATTCTCATTATCAGTTCTCTGCATTGCCCTTTGGCTTATCTACTAAGCCCAGAGTATTCACAAAGGTTCTGGCTCCAGTGATAGCTTACTTCAGGCTACAAGGAATTCAAATCTATCCTTACTTGGACGATTGCCTGATTCTGGCTCAAGAAAAGGAAGACCTTCTACAGCATTTGGAATATGTCATAGCAGTGCTAAGATGCCTAGGGTATTCTGTGAACGAAATAAAGTCCAGTCTAGTACCCTCTCAAGACATGTGCTTTCTGGGTGTGAGACTGAATACAGCAGCCCAGATGGCCCTTTAACCCCGGACAAACAAAAGAATCTTTCCAGTTACTTCCATCAACTATCTCTTCAGTCCGGGCTGACTGCAAGGACAGTCCTTCAAGCCTTAGGGTTCATGGCATCTTGTATTCTGGTGCTTCCCAATGCCAAACTGCATATGAGGAAGCTACAATGGTATCTCAAAAATGTATGGACACAGCACTGCCAGGATTTGGACACTGTCATTCAAATAATACCTTGTATTCAAAAGGAATTTTTGTGGTGGGCTCAGGAATGTCACCTAAACAAGGGACTCTCTGTGACCCGGCCAGAGGCGAGTCAAATTCTAACGACAGATGCCTCAGACATTGCTTGGGAGCTCATCTAAATGGAAAGTGGATACAAGACAAGTGGCCTGCCAGACTACAGCATCTACATATCAACATGAAGGAGATGTTAGCAGTCCAGTTTGCATTAATGGCTTTCAAGGAGTTACTTCTTCCAGGGCAGGTGTTGATTCTAACAGACAACACAACTGTCATGTGGTACATCAACAAACAAGTGCGAACACATTCTTACCCATTGTGCAGGCAAGCAATGATTTTATGGGAGACTGCGCTCAGCTTGCAACTAACTCTTCAGGCAAGGTTTTTGCCGGGAGCACAGAACTCCTTAGCAGATGTGTTAAGCAGACAAATCATGGATCCCCACGAGTGGAAACTGGATCTTCATGTATTTCAAACGTTGACAGTGTCCTGGGGAACTCCAGACATAGATCTGTTCGCTTCTCCACTAAACCACCAGCTGCCAAAGTTTTGCACAAAGAGGTTTCATCACACAGCTTGGAAAGTGGATGCTCTTTCTTTCAGTTGGAAAAATCTTCATGTGTATGCGTTTCCACCTCTGCCTCTTCTTCCAAAGGTGCTTCTAAGGTCAGACAAGACAAGCCAAGGATGATTTTAATAGCCCCAGATTGGCCTCGGCAGCACTGGTACCCATTACTGAGGAGTCTGGTAAAGAAGCCTCCATGGCCTTTACCCTTGATTCCACACCTGTTGTCTCAGAGAGACGGTCACCTGCTCAATGTCAAGCTTCACTCTCTTCATCTAACAGCCTGGCATATTCTGTTTTGAAAGACAGCAGGTCTCAACTTCCTCAACAAGTTTTAAATGTGATTATGGAAGCCAGGAGACCTAGTACAAGGAAAGTGTACGCAGAAAAATGGAAGAGATTTTTATTTTGGAGTGCAGCAAACAATTTGGAGATTTCTGAGCCAAATTTGAGTGTGGCTCTTCAATATCTTACTGAGTTATTGGACAAAGGTTTGTCTTTCTCTTCCATTAAGATTCATGCTGCAGCAATCTCAGCTCACTATGATTGTGACCCACCGCTGTTTTCGCATCCTTTGTTCAAGCAATTTCTTAGAGGGGCAAAGAATATAAGACCCCCACGTAGAGCTCCTACTCCTGCTTGGGATCTCAATTTTGTGTTGGAGAAACTTACTCTACAACCTTTTGAGCCTCCGGCTACTACTGAATTGAAATACTTGTCATGGAAGACTGCTTTTTTGTTGGCCATTACTTCTGCAAGAAGGGTTTCTGAGTTGCAGGCCCTTATGGCAGTGGAGCCTTTTGATTTTTCATAAGGATAGAGTATCTTTACGTACTAATCCTTCCTTTATGCCTAAGGTGGTTTCTAGTGTGGCTTTAAACCAAACTATTCATTTGCCTACGTTTTATGCAGATCCCCAAAATAAAGGGGAAAAGATTTTGCACACTTTAGATGTACACAGGCAATTGCGTTATTATTTGAGCAGGACTAAGGATTTTAGGCAGTCTCAGCAGTTGTTTGTTTCTTTTGCTTTGAGTTCTCAGGGCAAGCCTGTGTCAAAACAAACTATTTCTAGATGGATTGGGTGTTGCATTACATTTTGTTATTCCCATCATGGCAAGGAGATTCCAGCTGGGATTAGGCCTCATTCCACTAGGGCTACTGCCACTTCAACAGCATTTCTGAGGGGTGGCAACTAAGGATATTTTGGAGGCAGCTACTTGGAGTTCAGTGCATACTTTCTCTAAGCATTATCACCTTCCTCTCTACTCTAAGTCTAGGGCTGGTTTTGCCACAGCTATTTTGCAGGGCATGTTGTCAGTTCCTGCTTCCTTATGATTTGCCAGCCTCCCTTACCTCTGCTTTGGGATTCTACCCAATAGTTAGGACTGCAGCAATGTGGAATGAAGAACATAGTACAGTTTTGTACCTACCATAAATGTAGATGTTAGGATCCACATTGCTGCAGTCAACCCTCCCTCCTTCCCCTCTGTGTTTAGGGGTGGTTGTGTAGGTGAGGTTATATTCTGCTAATTTTGTATATTTTGTATATATATATTTTGGTGCAGGTATGTTGGGAGTTTTTGGTTTTTGGCCTTATCTTTTCAGGGTCTTCTGACATCTGGGGCAAGAAAAGACTGAGGATATGACGTCGGTCATGCGCATTAGTACCCTGACGTACTGACGTCATTCTAATGCGCCCTGACCGACGTCAGCCATATACTTTGGTATTCGGGCCGACTGGACAGCGGACTACCCAATAGTTAGGACTGCAGCAATGTGGATCCTCGAACATCTACATTTATGGTAGGTACAAAACTGTACTTTTCCCTGGATGATATTTGCTCAGCAGCTACCTGGGCGTCTTCTCACACCTTTATTAATCATTATAAACTGGATTTGGTGTCTAGAGGAAGAGCTTTCTTTTGGCTCTGCAGTGCTCCGGAATATCCTTCCTTAAGGGCCTGCCAAGATTTCGGGTAGCTGGGGACTCTGTCCCACAGGCTGCTGATCAAATGAAGTCAACTACTTCAGATAAAGAAGTTACGTACTCACCATAGCGTTCCATCTGAGTAGGTAAACTTCATTTGTCAGCAACCGTCCCTCCCTCCTTCCCCCTTGCCTTGGCGTTATGTTTTGCTGAACTCGATGTCCAGAGTTCATGAGTTGGAGGTTTGTCCTTGGTTTAGGGGTCTCAGGTTAGTTTGTTGGTGTCATGTATGGAGTGGCAAACTCGATCTGAGGATTGGAAGGAGGTTGTAGTGCGGTATGGGTAGGGGGGAGAAGCTTGGATCTTTTGCTTGGTATGCTGCCGGCTCGGATCCGTATCGGATCTGAAACCACAGGTTGATTCACCCCAACCTTCAAGCTATCAACCTGACTGGCTGGGTGATAGGATTTTAAATCCAAATAAAACAGTGCAGTAACCAGGGCAAACGGCATAAAAACAGAGGTTCCATAAAAAACTCTATTTAATGAAACAGAATTGTAAAAGGATAAGCGCTTTCACGTATCATGCTTCATCAGATCCTAACAGACAAAAAAACAGAAAAATCTGTTTAAAAATAGGACAGCCAGTCACAAAATTCAAACAATTAATGATGCAATAGTCTGGATTTCAAAGCAGGTTTTGAAGGTGTAGTATAGTTTAAACCAGGTAACCTGTGAGCCTGGATTGTTGCTATCCATTGCATTTCTAATAACTCTGTTTTGTTGACGATACCCCCCCCCCCCAGCAGACTCACTAACAATGCCAATAACAGTAAACTTAAAAAAATGACCCACATTCTCTAATGTGTTTATACAAAGCATTCAAACAGCTCATTCTTCTGATATCACCTAGGTGCTGCAACACACTGTCTTTCAGCCTCTGGTTAGTCTTACCTACATAAAATGAAATAGTCTGTGCAAGTTGCCAAGTAAACTAAATTAACCGACTTAGTCAGCATGCACCTTAAACTTATATACCCTAGACGTAGATGGGTGAACAAAAGTATTACTGTATAGTCATACCCTTTGGCAAAAACAATGTGCCCACAAATTACCACATAGGTGGTAACCCATTAAGTACAGAGAAAGTAATTGGGGATCTTAGGACCCAAGTTGATAGCAATCTCTCCTTTGACAACCACATTGCCAAAGTGGTTAGAAAGACCTAGATCAAGAGAGGTAATCGTGCCCCTTTATTCATCCCTCATCAGGCCCATCATAGAATACAATGCCCCCTTTGGGATGTACCTTACCCGACACCTGCAGCAATTAGAAAGACACCAAAAGTACCTCACCAGGAGGATCAAGGGACTCAAACAGATGCCATATGCTGCTCGGTTAAAAAAAACTCCAGCTCTACTCAGTTGCATACCGCCTACTTCGAGGCGATCTATGCCTGACATATAAAGCTATGTCCAACCCAGAATTAATGGACATGCTCCACCTCAGTAAATCTAAATCCTTTAGAGCCACATGCTCGAGGGACTTGAACCTCAGCACAGAAATAAATAGAACATGCTGGAGGGACAGATTCATAACCCAGAGGCTCTCTTCACTCTGGAATAGAATTCCAATTCATGTTAGGCAGAGCACCTCACTGACTCTCTTCAAGAAGAATCTTGATGAGTGGATGGGGGATCGTAGGTTTGTCCAGGGAATTACTTCCATGTCACTATTAGACAGAGGCACAGTAAACTAAACTTTAAAAAGGGCACAGTATACTCAAATCAAGGGGTGGCGTAAGCCAAACACAATCGGGCTAGGCTTATAAATGCCCCAGGGCAGATAGCCTAATATGAACCTATGTCATAAAATCACATGCCTTGCACGATCTACAGGGAAAGGTACCACATTTAGTTGAAACCATACTAGATCTCCTAAAAGGTATGTAACAGAGCTCCCTTTTTAATGACAGATTGTTCCTAAAAATAAAGCTAGGGACCTCACCAACTATCCTCCAAATGGTGTCATGTGAACGTAGAATCGGCCAATTACGTTTATGAACTTTGCAGATAGAGTTAATATTACTGCTGTATTTCAGAGAAAAACCTCACCTAGGTCTGTTGTTGACATTATTATGGGGGTACGCGGATCTCCTATATAGGAAAGGTCTACCTGCAGTTTGTTTACAGTCATGGACCTCTTCTAGTTTCAGAGCTACATCAGCTTCATAGTATCCCCTACCTGTCAACTCATCTGCTAAATGGCTCGTAGCCTGTAGGAAGTTACTGTAACATGTATGCAATCTGGACATACGTAAGAACTGTCCCTTCATGATGTTACCGCATATCCTAGTAGGATGCATACTACTCCTAGCCAACCGGTTATTTTTCCTACATTCCTTTCTGTGTAGCCGTGAGTCAATACTGCCATCAGAATTGATGACTATAGTTGTATCTAAAAAATCATTTCTCTCCCCGGACCATTGCATAGTAAATCTGAAACAGGAACTACTATCTTCCAAATAATCAGTCAGACAACAAAGAGTTTGTACCCTCCCATAAAATAAAAACATAGTCAACAAAATGCCTATAGTAAATAAGATTTTGCCTATATGCATGATCAGGAAAAACGTGTGATTCCCAGTCGGCTAAAACCAAATTGGCATAACTATTAGCGCAGTGTGTCCCCATGGCAACACCCTGCAGCTGCAAATAGAAAATGCCATCAAAAACATGATTTTAAAATCATCTCTATCAAAGGACAAATCAATTCAATGTGCTGAGGGTGATAAGCCACTAAAACTGTTAAGAAAATTCCTAATACAGTCAACGCTTAAGAAAATTCCTAATACACTCAACACGGGCACACCTTGCATTAATAGTTATGCCAATTTGGTTTTAGCCGACTGGGTATCACAGGTTTTTTTCTGATCATGCATATAGGCAAAATCTTATTTACTATAGGCATTTTGTTGACAATTTTTTTATGATTTTATTGATTTGGAACATAGTAGTTCCTGGTTCACCAACCTTGATAGCATGTGTTCTGTCAGTGAGCCAATTGACTACCCATCTAGTGACATAAGGGTTAATCCCCAGCTGGGTTTCTCAATGATACTTGAGTGGGGGATTGTGTCAAAAGTCTTTACTAGGTAAAGATAGACAGTATGCACTGTCTTACCTTCATCCAGGGCTTTGATGAATTTCTCAAAGAAGTGTCCTAGGTTTAATAAGCTTGACGACTGGATGGGAGATGGAAAATTCACCCCGAGGATCACATCACTCACCCTACTATACAGGGGTCCAGGGAAGTAAATATTGTGGGAAGAAATATCCAGGGAATTGTTATGGCTAGGCTTGTATAGGCCGTAGGGCCGATAGCCTAGTACCAACCTATGATCTACTCTTAAGGAAACCAAACTGGGTTGGGCCTAGAGCTTGAAGGTTACCTATGCCCTTGTTGATAAGGTCCATGATGATTCTTTCCATGATCTTGCAGACGAGGGTGGTTAGACTTGCATGTCTATAGTTCCTAGGGTAGGTTGATAGCCCCTGCTTTGTGCAAGGGGATTACTGTTGCTGTTCTCCACTGTGCTGAAACAAAGCCTGCTCTCAGGCTGTGGTTAAAGAGAATGCCAAGTGGATCTTCTGGGTCCCATTATAGATTGCTTAAGCAAACTGGGGTGTTATCTGGTCTCATTGATGTTGTGTTTTTGGCCTTGGAGAGCACAGATATAAACTGATCTTTAGAGAATACTAGGCAGAGAAGTGGTATCAGATATGCTTTGTGGTGTGGCTGGTGGGGACAGGAGAGTGAAGTTTGCACCAAATTTGTCATTTAGCAGGTTGGCAATTTCCTCCAGTGTAGTAGGAGTGGTACCATCTACTACCGATGTGGCACTTAGCTGGACATTCTCTTTTAGACTTCAGATGAAGTTAAAGAATGCTTTATGATTATCTTTAGCTAGGGATGCTATTTTCCCTTCGTAATTAGCTTTAGAAGACTTTACAAGATTTCTGATTTACTTGTTCAAGCTGTGGAGAGAATTCTTCCTCTGATGAGTCAGTTCCCACTTGTTCTTAGACCGTAGTTTCTTCCTTTTGTTATGTAATCTGTTTATATTTGTTTTTCAGGAGGACCTGGTTTTAATCTGGTTAAGCACAGCCGAGTCTGTATAGTAGCTTAAGTGTTTATACAGGGCATTTTTGTACACCTGCATATGAGTCATTGTCTGTGATTGTGAGGGTAGGCTGTAGTTTGCTTTGGAAAAGTGTTTTTTGCTCCTGTGGTAGTGGCAGGTTCATTATTTACTTTGAACGAGACCAAGTTATGGTCTGAACTTGTCACGGAGGGAATCGCACAGTGGGGAGTGCAGTGACCCCTCCCACCCTATGTTGATGAGTGCTGTGTCTAGGACATTTGAGCTCCTTGTGGGGCTGCAGACCATCTGTTCCAGAGCATTTGTATTGACAAAGTCCAGGAGCCTCTGGGTGAGCATGTTCGTGCTCATGTGTGTCACCCAGTTAAAGGAAGGATAGTTGAAATCTTCCATGACTAATGTGTTGGGTTGTAAGGCAAGTGACTCCAGTATGTCCAGTAAGTGGATTGCTTTGCTTGGTTCATGGTCGGGGGGACCTATACATAGCAATGATGCAGTAGGGTATTTTGCCTATAGTTAATTGGATATGGAGTAGTTCGATAGTCATACTGTTTGATGAGTCTCAAGGTGTACTTGGCTTTGAAGATGGATACACCTCCACCTTTGGTTCTTTTATGCTCATTTTGAATTCTGAACTTGTGGAAGGCATTGTAGCCTTGCACGGCTGGGATGGCTGTCCACAATGTTGAGCCGTTTCTCAGTGGCTGCACAGACATCAGCATCTTCCAAGGTGAGGAGTGCTTCCAGGGAGTGCAATTTCATGATGTCCTTCAAGGATGCATCTGCAGTCTTAACATATGGGTTGTCCTGCCTCAGGCAGCCCTTCGGTCGGCCGGATTCCAAAGTCTGGGTCTGGCCTCGGCTGATGTCGCACTTCACCCGACGTCATAGCTGCTGGGGTATAAAGGCATCAGCCGACGCCATTTTCCTCAGTCTTTCTTGCCGCGCGGTGCCCGAAGCAGAAGCTGTTCGCAAGTGCCGGTCGGTCAGATCCAGAGATTTCTACTACCGAAGACTTCTAAAAAAGCTAAGTACCCCATTGGGGACTCTTTCTTGCCTCAGCCGATGTCAGACAAAGTAAATAATTGTTTAACTTGTGGGAAACAAATACCTCATAAGGATTTCCACTCTTACTGCCTTCCTTGCTTAGGCCCAGACCACGACGTATCAGCTTGTTTAGCCTGTGCTTCCTTCAACCGACGGACACTTAGACATCGGTCGGAGTTTGCAGAAGAGTTTTTTGGTCCCGCTTTTGCATATAAAATGCCGTCGGAGACTCCGACTACACAATTAGCTAAAAAGCGCAAGGAAAAGGACCGACACTCGCGGCCCGCGGTTTCGGCTGAAACCACGGTTAGGCCTACCGCGAGTGTCTCTGTTTCAGCTGAAACCGAGTCCTCTGTTCTCCCTTCGGCCGAAAGCATGCCTCCGATAACCGAGGCCACACAGGCCATGGCTGAATCGGCTACAGATATTACTGCTGCAGAAGCAGGCACCCAGGATTTGTCAGACACTATTCCTTTAGACATCTCTACTCCTGCACGTGGGGCTGCTAGACCCCCTGCTTCTATGTCTATCAAGGCCTTTTCCAGGGCTAAAGCAGCCAAAATTTCCAAGACCTTACCTACAAAAGCTCCCTCTCACAAGCCTACTTCTAGTTCCCAGATACTCAGCCTTGCTGAGGACCTTATTTCTTTGATCAGGGGATCCCAACCTCACCCAGACAGGGCCTCTCAACCCCCTCCAGATAAGAGGCCTAGGACTGAACCCCCTGAACCTTTATCTTCAGACTATTCCTCGGATGGCTCAGATTTATCTGACCATCAGGAAGGCCCATATTCACCTTATGAGGATTCTGATGCAGAAGACTCCATTCCTTCTGCTTCTTCTCATGAAGAATTTTCTTTTGGGGAAACCCTACACTCAATGAGGGAACACTTCCAATGGCAGGGCCAGGATTTTTCAGATTCAAGGAAGAGGCTAAGGACTTTTTTACACTTACCACAGCATAGACCTTTAGCCATACCTCCTGTACTATCAGTTGTTGATGATGCATATAATGATGCTAGTACTGCCCCTGATTCTCTTCCTCCGGCCCCTGCCAAGCCTGACAGATATTACAGGGTCCCGGACTCTCACTACCACTTGTATAAGGCTCATGTTGCAGACCCAGAAACCTTTTCTCAGGGCCCTAAAGGTGTTGCAGCTGCCTCTGCCAAAAACCCTCTTCCCTCTGAAAGGGAATCTAGAGCATTAGAGAGATGGGGCAAAAAGGTTTATACATCTGCTACTCTTTCTGCCAGGGCCTTAAACTGTCAATTTCACATGATACAGTACCAGGAATTTTTGTTAGACCAGTTAAATAAAAAACTGTCCTCTCCTGAACCTATAGACCGTAAGTCCCTTCAGGATTTGGTACATAACTCTCAGCAGGTCAGTAATCATTTTTTAAAATGTGGCTATGATGCACTGGAGGCTTCTTTTAGATCAGCTATGACTGGAGTAGTGGTTCGAAGGCATGCATGGTTAAAAGAGCAATCCTTACCAGACCATGTTAAGTCAAAACTCCTAGATGCTCCTATGGAGAAACAAAGTTTGTTTGGCTCCCCTGCACAGGAGGTTCTAAAGAAAGTGGAAGACAAAGCAAAATCTGTCCAAACAGTCAAGGATTTTTTTGCAGGTCCAACCTCCGAGGTTTAGCAGAAATTGGCCCTCAAAGAATTGGTCCTTTCCAGACACCTCCAGAGCACAGAGAGGCAGAAATAGATGCCCAAGAGGCAGAAGTCAATCAAGAGGTGCCTACAGGGGTCGTCAGTGGCAACCTGCCAACCAGAGAAGTGCTGCCACAGCTGCGACTACTACCACTTCCACAGGACAGACACAATGACTTGGCTCTGATTCCGCCTACCAGGGAACAACTGGAAGCACCCTTGGGCGGAAAGTTAGCTTTGTTTTCAGAAAACTGGCATTGCATTACAGGAGACAAATGGACTTTACAAACAATAGACAAGGGCTACAGGTTTCACTTCCACA
Source organism: Protopterus annectens (assembly GCF_019279795.1). Classification (NCBI taxonomy): domain Eukaryota; kingdom Metazoa; phylum Chordata; order Ceratodontiformes; family Protopteridae; genus Protopterus; species Protopterus annectens. Next base: position 994,967,950 of record NC_056726.1, on the reverse strand, counting down.
CTCTACCAAAAAAGAGAGGAATGCCAAACCTTCCACCAAGCCAAAAAGCAGAGGCTCTAAAACAAATCATCAGCTTACTAAGGATGAGAGCAATAGAAAAGGTACCATCTATGGAACAAGGCCAAGGATTTTACTCCAGACTATTCCTTGTACCAAGAAAGGAAAATCAATGGAGACCTATTCTCGACTTGTCCGCACTGAACACATACCTCATTGTTCCAAAATTCAAAATGCTGACCCTCCAGCAACTTCTTCCCATGTTGGGCAAGGAGTCTTGGCTGGTGACTCTAGATCTCAAGGAGGCATACCTGCACGTCCCTATACGACCAGATTGCAGAAGACACCTCAGATTTCTTGCAGGATCAGAGCATTATCAATTCTCAGCTTTGCCCTTTGGCTTATCTACTGCGCCCAGAGTATTCACGAAATGCCTGGCATCAGTAATTGCTCATTGCAGGCTTCAGGGAATTCAGATTTACCCTTACCTGGACGACTGCCTAATACAAGCGGACAACAAGACAAAATTAATAAAGGCTTTGGCCAATGTCATACAACTGTTGCAAGCCTTGGGATACACAGTCAACATTCAAAAGTCAAGGCTAGTACCATCCCAAAGGATAACATTTTTGGGTGCAGACCTGGATACAACAACTCAGGTGGCTTTTCTCACAGAGGAAAAACAAAAGCAACTACCAGTCTATTTCATGGCATTAACAACACAAACTCAGCTTACTGCAAGGAAAGTCCTGCAAGCCCTGGGTTACATGGCATCCTGCATAATATTGATCCCGCATGCCAGGCTGCATATGAGAAAGTTACAATGGTACCTAAGGAATGTATGGTCTCAACACAAGCACAGTCTATAAGCCCAGATACCAATTATTCCATGCCTGAAAAAAAAGAATTCTTGTGGTGGGCTCAGGCCTGTCAGATAAACAGAGGATTGCCTTTCCACAAACCACATCCAAGCCAGACCATCACCACGGACGCCTCAGACCTAGGCTGGGGGGCACACATGGAAGACAAGTGTATACAAGGCCTATGGTCCCAAGACCAGCTGAATCTACACATAAATCTAAAGGAGATGCTGGCAGTGAAACATGCAATCGAGGCATTCAGACCATTCCTCCAACAAGGACACCTGCTGATAAGGACGGACAATACCACAGTCATGTGGTACATCAACAAACAGGGAGGTACACACTCATACCCTCTATGCCGGATGGCAATGGACCTCTGGAATTTGGCCCTGAATCTCAACCTTCAACTGCAGGCCAGATTTGTACCAGGAAAAGAAAACTCACTAGCAGACACCTTAAGCAGAACTACCACGGATGCTCACGAATGGATGCTGTATCCAGATATCTTCAAAACCATAACAAAGAAATGGGGAATGCCAGAGATAGACCTGTTCGCCTCCCCACGCAACCACCAATTGAAGAAATTCTGCTCAAGAGTATGCCACCCACTTGCCTGGAGGGTGGACTCTCTTTTTCTCAGCTGAAAGAACCTGACAGCATATGCATTTCCACCTCTTCCTTTGATGTACAAAGTCCTACTGAAGATCAGAGAGGAACAGCCAAAGGTAATTTTGATAGCTCCAGACTGGCCAAGACAACATTGGTACCCGCTTCTAAGAAGCATGTCTCGGGCACACTCATGGCCTCTACCTCTATGTCCCTTACTTCTAACGCAGAACAACTACAAGGCCCTGCATCCAAACTTGAAAACACTGCAGCTAACTGCTTGGAATATTGCATAAAACAAAATCAACCAGATTTATCACAGAGGGTTAAGGACATTATCCTGGAGGCTCGCAGACCCTCCACAAGGAAAAGATATTCAGCCAAATGGAAAAGATTCCTCATTTGGAGTGCAGCAAAGGGAGAAAATGTCTCATTGGCAAACATAGCACACATCCTGGAATACTTAGCAGAACTGTTCCACAATGGCCTGTCCTACTCCTCCATTAAGATTCATGCATCAGCAATTTCAGCAGAGTACAACATGGATCCACCTGTCTTCTCTAATCCTCTACTCAGGCAGTTCTTGAGAGGAATCAAAAACGTAAAGCCTCCAAGGAAACCACCTCTGCCTGCATGGGATCTCAACTTTGTGCTGGAAAAATTAACACTTCCCCCTTTTGAACCAGCAGCAACAGCAGACTTACAGTTCTTATCTTGGAAAACTGCATTCCTGCTAGCAATCACTTCAGCAAGAAGGGTATCTGAGTTACAGGCATTAATGGCAGTACAGCCTTTCCTTATCTTCCATCAGGATAGAGTGTCTCTGAGAACCAATCCTACTTTCATGCCAAAGGTGGTCTCCAGGGTATCCTTGAACCAAGCTATACATTTACCTACATTCTTCCCCAATCCACAGAACAGGGGGGAAAGACTACTACACACCTTGGATGTGCACAGACAACTACGCTACTATCTGGACAGAACTAAGGCCAGCAGAAAAACTGACCAGCTTGTGGTAGCATATGCAACAGGAGTGCAAGGAAAAGCAATTTCAAAACAATCTCAAAATGGGTAGGAAATTGCATTAGATTCTGCTACTCTTTTCATGGAAAGACAACTCCTGAAAATATCAGGCCTCACTCCACAAGAGCTACAGCCACCACTACAGCTTTCCTACGAGGAGTGGCTACCAAAGACATTTTAGAAGCTGCTACTTGGAGCTCCGTGCATACATTTGCCAAGCATTATAATCTTCCTTTATACTCCAGATCCCGAGCAGGTGTTGCAACTGCTGTTTTGCAAGGGATCTTAACTACACCATCATTATCTTAGTGCCTCCTCCCCAGTTTGGCTATGGTATTCTACCCATATGTTAGGACTGCAGATGCATCCTTGAAGGACATAGTACAGTTTTGTACCTACCATAAATGTAGATGTCCGATAGGTATGCATCTGCAGTCAGGATTACCCACCCTCCTTCCCCTCTGTGGTATTCCTAGGGTACTTACCCCTCTTTTAGCTAGCTGGGGGAATCTATTATGGTGTATTTGTTTGTATGTATATATGTATATATATTTTGCTCTCTACTGTTTGGAATTATCTGCATTTATCCAAATTTAGCCTTCCTAGAGGGCACCTGGCATCTGGGGCAAGAAACACTGAGGAAAATGGCGTCGGCTGATGCCTTTATACCCCAGCAGCTATGACGTCGGGTGAAGTGCGACATCAGCCGAGGCCAGACCCAGACTTTGGAATCCGGCCGACCGAAGGGCTGCCTGAGGCAGGACAAACCCATATGTTAGGACTGCAGATGCATACCTATCGGACATCTACATTTATGGTAGGTACAAAACTGTACTTTTAGCCTCCTGGCATTAAGCAGCAGATCCTTCAGTTTGTCTCAAGTGGATTTTGTTACGTCGGAAACTTTGTTTTGACATTGCCTAAAAAGCCACTATGGGGGAGGCAAGCGCCTTTCCAGGATCCAAAAGCTTAGAGGAGACAGGTGCAGACCATCTCTGGCAAAGTGGTGTGGCCTGTTGACTATGTCTTCCCAGGCTGACAGATACTGGATCCCTCTGGACGCCACAAGGTAAGCCAATTGTTGAAGTCAATCATTTTTTGTTTATATTGTGGCATCATCCTGGGGTTGAAGGTGGAATGCTGCTTAGGGCTAGAGTCATACCTGCCTGGGATACGCAGTCTGGGAGCTCAGTCATGTCTCTCTCCATGTAGTCCAGAGAGGTATGCCTCGAGTCATTCACCCCAGTATGGACTATGACAGAGTCATAAAGGTACTTGTTCAGTGACTTGAGTGCATGTGTGATTTGACGGATACTGGCAGGCAGAAGACTGTGACCTTCACCTTTTCCATGCTGGTGAGGGGGGACATCTGTCTATCTCACTATGGAAGTTGTCTGTGACCAAGACATTAGATTTTGAGGTGTTCTGACTCGGGCTTATTTGCGGAGACACCAGTGTATGTGTTATGTGTAGTGGTTTCTATTTGCGTAGCAGTGTGTGCAAATGGTTTACGTTTGAGAGGTCTCTTCATCTTTTGGGGTATGCTTCTAGTGTGTACCTCCACATATGTGTGTTTGTGACGTGACATCATTTTGTGTGATAGGTGAAGTGTGTGCGCTGACAACTTCTTTATTGTCTGGTTTGTTGTTACATGAGGGAATTGATTCCAATTTCTTTGTGTAATTACATCTCTCACATGGGGTATTTGCTTGTTTTAGGAGTAAGTGCCTGTCAGTTGAAATGAGCTAATTAGTACATTGCCTCAGAATGCCCATGTAATCAGGCTGGCTGGTGAAATGATGGGAAACTGCCCATCCATTATAACAAGTTTTTACCATATGTACCATGGGCGTTCGAAAGACATGCGTTGAATGGGCGTGCCTTCGTTGAAGGTTGAGCGTCAGGCTGGCAAATCGACACCATAAAAACCAACTGCCAGTCATTAGCGGACCGGAGTTCCGCTGTGGTGACCCCTAACCGGGAAACGCCAAAAGACAAACGACAACTGTTAGGGAAGGGACTGGGCTAGTTTTATTTGTGCTAGCACTAAGGTTCTTGTTCTGTTGAAGTCTATGGATGAAAAGTGTGGCAGTTCTGCTCACTGTGCTTTAGGGAAGCTTGGGAGGGTTCCACTGACTGATGTCTAGGGAAAAATTGAGTTTCAAGGTGTTTGCATCTGTACAGGTTACCCCTAGCCCCTGCTGTATGGTGTGTTGCAACACACAAATGCGAGGCTTAAATACAAGTGAAATTAAGGCACACTTAAGCTAATCTGCCAACAGGAAAGCAGAGTCAACCTTCCTCCAGTAGTCCCCAGCTCAGACAAGGCTGGATCCACACCCTTCTGCACCACAAGGGTACAGGGAAGCCCTTCTTAATGTAAGATGAATAGTTTAGTGCTCAAGTGTATCAATAACAGTCTAGATTCAACAGGTCTGAGTCTAGTCTATGCTGTCTAGGTATTGGAGAAGTGCAAAAAAAATACTTGGAGCCCTTTTGCGTGTTTCCCAGTTCAGACAGACCAGGTAAACTCCTGCTGCCACCAGATGTACAGTCCTAGTCTTCCCAATGAAAAAGCACAGTAAAGGAGTGCTACCACAAACAGTACAACATGCTACCACAAACAAACTTGGATACAGCAGTGTACTCTGAGCAGCTTATAAAACTGTGATTATTCATTAAAAATACTTTGCTTTGAATAAATGAGCCAGAAGCCACTCAGTTGTACAGAATTTATAAAGGCACTAAAAACAGCCAGTAAAATTACATTCAGAAATCTCAAGTGTTTCCTCAACCACAACAGACCAGGCCACCTCCTAGTGCCCTAGATGAAAAATCCACTGACCTCTTTTGTCTAATTTTTTCTAGAGTGTAAACATACACTACTGTGTCCAACAGCTAGCTAGATCAAGTAGAACAGACAGTAGGAGGCAAAATGCACCTTTTCAGCATAAACACAAGGAAAGTCAAATAATTCAGAATGTCAACAGTGGTGTAAAAAGGGAGGAGCTTATTAACCTCCGTTTACAGTAGGTGTGGGCAGCATAAAGTCATCAGGTTTAAAAAGCAAATCAGCAAACGGATGGTGAGTGGGAAACAGAGCAGGGAATCACCAACAGTGCTTTAATTTATGCGGGCTTCAAATCTTTTCAGACAAAGACACAAGCCAAGAATTTCACTGAGTATTTAAGTACTATCAAGAGACAGTTTATCCAATGAAAAAAAATGTGAAATAAGCAGCCTAGATAATTTGTGTCCACCTGTCACGTAGAACAAAAAAACACATGGACAAGCAGATTTCTCAAAACAGAAAAAATGGAGCAGGTTTTAAAAAGCAGCTCTAAATGGTCACATACAAAAAATATAGGTTTTCTGCCTCCGCAGGGAATCACTAGCAGTGCTTTAGTTTATGCAGATTTCAAATGTGTGGGCTTCTTAAAAGTGGTCTAGTCTGTTCTTCCATCAAAGCCAACTTATCTACTTTCTCAGCTTGCCTGCCTTTAAAATTACCATTCCACTGTAGACTTGTGGTCAAACAGTTTTTAAAAAGCATCCTTCATCAGAACCCTCCTAGGTAGACCATTTCCCACACTCTGAAATTTGAATTTTGTTTTGAAGAAACCACTTCAGCTTCACTAAAATTCTGTATATGTAGAACGGTTTTACTGGTCAGTCTTTCTTCTGCTAGAAGACCTTTGGAGTTGCAAGCTCGTATGGCAAACCCTTGTTTTCTTATCTTCCATTAAGATAGGGCCAGCTTAAGGGTTATAACCCCTCCTTTATGCCCAGAGTGGTAAATGAGTTGTCTCTGATCCAATCCATTCATTTATGTACTTGTTTTCCTAAACCTCAAAATATATGAGAGAATTCTTTAATCACAGGTGGCTAACATTTTACCTGGACCCAGAAAGTCTGACCACCTGTTTGTCTCGCTCCAGGAGAGTAAATAAGAAAGCCCTGTTTCCAAACAGACCATCTCCAGCTGGATTTCGAAGGCCATTCCTTTTGTTAAACCTTGCATAATAGAATCCTGCCAGCCATTGTCAAGGTTAAGTCTACCAGCACAGTCTCCTCTTCAGGTCCTTTCTTAAAGGCATTGATTCCAGGTCCATCCTTGAAGACCCACCACTAAGACATTCTGTGTATTCAGTTACCAAGCCCAGATCTATGATGACATTTGGTAACTTTGCTTTCTTAGGACTGGTAGACAGCACCCCTTTACCCAATCTTACCTCCCCAGTTTAATAATTGTTAGTTTTGGGAATCACCCACAAATATTGGAATACTGCAACAGTAATCTAAGGAAGGATATATAGTGCAGTTGTTTAAGACATTGCCATAATAGTAAATGTCCTGCTGATCAGTGTTGCAGTATTGTTTTCATCCCTCCTTCCCCCATCTTCACTGTGCTTTGTGGACAGCAGATGTTCTTCGTGTTTCACTGTTGCAGTCATTACATTTGGGTAATCTGCTGGCAGGTGGGAATCCTGCCAGCCATCCCCAGGTGGAGTCTGTTTAATATGCAAGTCTGTAGGCCTGAATACACCCTCAGAAGTTGGTGCCTGCACAGAGGCTCTGGACCCATCCAAGGTAGAGATATCCGCAGGTTCCATAGGTGAAGCATCTCGCGGCATACCGGATTCCGAATGAGTCTCAGTAGAGGCCTGCGAATCAGAAGTAGCTGGTATCAGGGTCTGCGAAAGCACCTCACTGAGTACCGGTGAACTGGCGACTGGCTTAGGAGAAGCGTCATTGGCGGTTTTGGACCTCAACGGCCTGTCTCTGACTTTTTCTTTGTGTTTTTTCGGTATTCCGGTAGTCGGATGGCTAACTGACGTCATTTCTGGATAATTAAACCAGGAACCGAATTATTTAGAAGCAAAAATGTGCCGACGACGGATAGTGCACTGATTAAATAAAGCACAAAACCGACAGCAAGGTACGTCATGATCAGGGCCTAGGCAAGGAATACAGTACAAATGAAAATCCTTATGAGGTATTTGCTTCCCACAAGTAATACAGTTAACTCTTACTGACATCTGAAAAGAGCAAGAAAAAGTTTCCCCAACGGGGTACTTGGCTTTTAGTTGAAGACTTCGGTTCTGAAACTCGAAAACGAAAATTTCAGGAGTCGGCCGACCAGCACTTGCGAACTGCTTCTGCTTCGGGCACCGCACAGCAAGAAAGACTGATGTAATGGCGTTGGCTGCATGTTTTTTTACCCCTGACGTCATGGAAGAAGGGACAGCAACTGACGCAGGACCCAAGACTTGTTAATCAGGTCGACTGAGGGCAACCTGCCAGCAGATTACCCAAATATAATGCTGCAACAGTGAATACACTCGAACATCTACATTTATGGTAAGTGTACACAACTGTACTTTCACTTCCCACCCTTTTAATTGGACATGCTTTCTCTTAATGATCTTCTCTAAGGTCTTCTCCAGGGTTCTCCTGCTGCAAGATAGTCTAAGGATCCTGCGCTGATGCACCTGATTATATACCCCAGTGCCTATGGGTGAGGTCATACATGGGATGTATGCAGCATCAAGAATTATTTTTGGCTTTAGTACCCTGGCTGGATGTCTGGTTACCCTGGGCATGATAATACACACGTATTGGAATACTGCAACAGTGATCAGCAGGACTTCTGCTGTTTAGGTATGTTCTTACACAACTGTGCTTTCTCAACACAGGACCCACTTCCTAGTTCCAGGGTTCAAAAGCACAGCGTTTAGTCTTCTCAACACACACTGCAGGGTATGAAAGGGAGTGAGAGTGAAGACCTCTGAATTGTATGCATGGCAGCAGGCATTGTTTATTTTACTTTGCACCGCATGCACTGGAGTGGCAGAAGTATGTGCTGCGTATGGTCCTGTCAAAAATAATTTTAGACGTCAGTTATATGCAGAACAGGTCAGAAAGCAGAGGCAGTAATAGATGGTTGCTGAATGGGCAAAACTGCAGTCTTTTTGTGTATTCACAGATTAGGTGGAGGCCATACAGAATGGGTCTGTTGCTTGATTGTGCCACTGTGACCACATGTTGGACATGCTTGATTTATCCCTTTTGCATTAACCTCATTTGAGTAGTCCTGTAGTATTAAATTTATTCGGTGTGTCTGTCCTTGACTGAATGCACTTCAAAAGACATAAGCCCATGTGTCTTGGGAAGGGGTGTAGTAAAGAAGGTTAAACAGGAAGGTTTAAAAGATAAATATCTGTAGTGAATGATCCTATTCATCCCATCCATCCTATCCAACTTGTGGTACTTTGGCCACTTGTCAGATATGAGCTGACAAAACTAGTGTGTTTGTGTGTGTGGGAGGGGAGGGTCTTCTTTCTCAGCCTCTGGGTTACATATGCAGATCTTCTCATCTTCAAGTTTAACAGCATGGTTTCTCTAGTTCTGACAGTGGCCGAGAGACCCTTCCCTGTCTCAGGACATGGTACGGATTTTCTGTGCTTCCCAGAAGGAAGCTTACCTGTAAACTGTACAAAAGTAAATGCAAACATTTTTAAGCTTGGTTAACTGCTCAGGGAATAGACCCCTCCAATTCATCTATTCCTCAAGTTTATCCTCAAAGGCTCGTTCCTGTTTCATCTACCAGTCAGAAAACCAATTCCTCCATGGGACCTGAATTTTGTTCTAGAGACATTAACAAAATTCAGCTTTGAACCAGCATCTTCCACTTGTTTGAAATTCTTTTCTGGGAAGCCGTTATTCTTGTAGCTGTAACCGTGTCCAGGAGAATATCTGATTTGCATGTCCTGTCCTTCTCTCCACCTTACTTGGTGTTTCACAGAGTCTTATTATGCACTAATCTTTCCTTCCTTCCCAAGGTGGTATCCATATCTAATTTTAGTCAGCCCAGTCACGTGCCAGTCTTTTTTCCCAGTCACTCTAATGGGTGAGCACTTGCTTTGCACTGAAATGTGCATAGATCATTACAGTACTACCTTCACAGAACTAAGACCCTTAGTAAAGATGCCCAGCTGTTTATTTCTTTTGCTGTAGATAAACTTTTTTCCAAGGTTTCCAAGTTTACTTTATCTAGATGGATATTGGATTGCATAAAATTTATATATTGCACCAGAAATCATCAATTGCCCTGTATACCCAAAGCTTATTGTACAAGGCTGGTGGCTACTTCTGTTGCCTTCGTTAGGAATTTTTCTGAGGCTGGAATTTGTGCAGCTGCTACATGGTGTACCTTCATTCCTTTGCTAAATTTTTTAACCTGGAAATAATTTCAAGGTAATGGGCTTCCTTTGCAGCCACTGTCCTCAAGAGTCTCCCATAATGATGCCATCCCAAGTAGTAAGTAGCTGGAGATTCTGACTCACAAGTCTGAATGGACGGACCGGATGAATAGGGGTATGTTATGGTACAATGCTTTAGTCTTTCATACTTTTTTTTCCTATGGCATCCTTCCATCCATCCCCCTTTCTGACTTAGCTCTGAAGGGTCTCAAGGTTTTATAGTGTTTCTTTGTATAACTGGGCAGTAGACTCGATCTGTGGCGGGTTCTTCTGTGGGTACATTATGGATAAGAAAAAATTAAAGGTGCTTAAGGCTGGAGCACTAATTTTCCTTTGTCAGATATAACAAGCAGCTGTAGAATTACAGGTCTTACCGGATGGATGAGGATAAAAAGATTCAGCATTATGGTTAGTACATGACTACTGTTTCAGTTACTTCATCTTATTTGAGCATGTTTGTTTTGTGGAGATTAGAATAATCTAAATTATTTTTGAATTTATTATTCTGAATTACAAATAAAAGGATCTTTTGAGAGTAATACATATATTTTGATGATCAGGTATAAGGCAGTTAAATATATTTTTGTATGTACTTTCCAGAGTGCTAATATATTTATCAAGATAAATGATTTATAGTACAATATGGAGATATTTTGCTTGTGTTAACTGGGTGAACCCACATGTCACTGGTACCTCTTTTCAGGAGCAGCACTGGAACACTGTTTGGTTAAGTAGCTTGTTTCGTTTGTTTGCAGTTGTCTGCAGTGAGCTTAATGCACATTAAGCCAAAATTTATATAGGTTTACCACCAAGATCAAGTGTAGGTGCCTACAGCCTGATGCTGCATTATGAATGTGAAAGGGCAAATCTCCTTGAGGATTTTCTTTGTTGCATCATCAGGCATCTTATCTCTTCAGGGTAAACCTAGAATCTAGAGAAGTGGCTTCATGAATGTTTGGTGTGGTTCTTTTCCTTGGGCACTTGTTCCAGCAGAGTAGTCTGCACTCAGTCATCACTTTCCTGCATTGCTAGCAAGGGCATGAAAGAACGGAAGGTGGCTCCAGACAACCTCCATCTTACCCCTGACATTCTGATACCCTGGTGGGAGTCAGTCCAACAGGCTTAGAGTAGGAAGAGTACAGAGCTCTGGAAGTGAAGCTGGTCATCAGGTTTTCTGAATGCAGGATAAAAAGTTATTACAACGGTGCATATATCTGAATGTCAACATTTATAGTTACTTTCCATAGCTGTACTTTGCTGCTTCTTTTATAATATAGTGAACATAAATAGTTTTAAAAAATGGTGCATCTGTTATGGGATCACATTTTAATTAATGACATAGATACATACGCATTAATAGAAAAGAATACAAACCATAGTAACATTTTCATTGTTTTCATGCAGTCCACATGCTTTCTGTTAACAGTTGTCATCCTCTCCAACATTACTTAATTGCTCAAGTCTTACCTTCCCTTAAACCTCACTTCTCCTACTGAACATTATTCTGCATGTGTTTATACCTACAAATTCCATTTATTTCTATGTAATTTGCTCCTTCCATTTTACTGAAGATCCCATCATTGGGTCTCTTATCTCCTTTACAATATTTAATGCTTACATTACACTCAGTTTAGATTTTAATTTTTGTTTTGTAGATGTTCATCGTGTTACCCTGCTGCAGTCATCACACTTGGGTTATATTGTCATCAGGCAGTCCCGCAGTCGGCCGGAATTCCAAAGTCTTGGTCCGGCGTCGGTTGCAAACCTCAACAATGGGGCACTGCACCACAGAAGGGAGGAGAAGACAGGTCCCAAACTACCAGAAGGCAAACTCAGTGACTTGCACCTCATCTGGCCAAGCAACACTCTCTTGGCAGCCCAGTTGGGAGGAAAACTCGCACTTTTTTCAGACAACTGGCACATTGTCGCAAAGGACAAATGGGTCCTAGACATAATTTCACGAGGATACAGATTCCATTTTCACACCTTGCCAATGAGAAGAGGAATGCCAAACCTGCCACAAAATCAATGGGCAGAGGCACAAAAACAAATTACAGCTCTCATGGACATGAGAGCCATTCAACTGGTACCTACTCGAGAGCAAGGCCAAGGATTTTACTCAAGACTCCTTTTAGTTTCCAGGAAGGACAATGCCTGGAGACCAATTCTGGACCTTTCAATTCTAAACACCTTCTTACAAGTACCCAAATTCAAGATGCTAACACTACAGCAGCTTCTTCCCATGTTGGGCAAGGAAGCGTGGCTAGTAACGTTGGACCTCAAGGAGGCATACCTGCATGTCCCTATCAGACAAAGTTGCAGAAGATACCTCAGTTTCATTGCAGGTTCAACCCATTACCAATTCTCTGCACTGCCTTTTGGCTTATCTACTGCGCCCAGGGTCTTCACAAAATGCCTGGCACCAGTAATTGCATACTGCAGACAAAGAGGAATTCAAATATACTCCTACCTGGACAACTGCCTCATCCAAGCAGAAAGCAAGGACATCCTTTTATAACATCTGGCTTTTGTAAAACATCATCTAAGTTGCCTGGGGTACACAGTAAACGAAAGAAATCGAAACTAGTACCCTCACAAAATATGACATTCCTGGGTGCCAGCTTGAATACAGCGGCCCAGAAGGCTTGTCTGACGCCAGACAAACAACTACAACTGACTCAATATTTCAAAACATTGGCAACAAAGACCCAACTACCTGCAAGAAAAATTCTGCAGGCCTTGGGCTTCATGGCATCTTGCATACTACTAATACCATTTGCAAAGCTGCATATGAGGAAATTACAGTGGTACCTAAAAAGCGTATGGTCTCAACACAGCCACAGCTTGGACACAATATCTCTCATTCCCTGCCTACAACAGGAGTTTCTGTGGTGGTCACAGGCATGTCACCTCAACAAGGGTCAGCCTTTCACCTTGCCCCCAGCCAGGCAAACTATGACAACAGATGCATCAGACTACGCCTGGGGGGCACACATGGCAGGACAGTACGTTCAAGGCGTATGGACCGCAGATCAAAGGAATCTGCACATCAATCACAAAGAGATGCTAGCTGTACAGAATGCTCTGACAGCCTTCAAGAATCTATTACATCCAGGACAACTTACAGTAAGGACAGACAACACCACAGTAATGTGGTACATAAACAAACAAGGGGGTACACACTCCTACCCTCTATGCAGGCAAGCAATGACCTTGTGGAACACAGCTCTGGCTTACCAAGTTCAGTTACAAGCTCAATTCCAAGAAGAACACATTGGCAGACGACCTCAGCAGAAACATCATGGATCCCCACGAGTGGAAACTGGATCCACAAGTATTTGCAGTGATAACTCAAAAATGGGGCCTTCCAGACATAGACCTGTTTGCCAGTCCTCAAAACTATCAACTAACAAAATTTTGTACAAGGACACTTCACCATCAAGCTTGGAAAGTGTACGCACTCTCATTCAGTTGGAAAAACCTGACAGTATATGCCTTCCCTCCATTGCCTCTCCTCACAAAGGTGCTTCTGAAAGTCAGAAAGGAGAGACCACGACTGATACTCATGGCCCCAGACTGGCCACGCCAGCACTGGTACCCACTATTGAGGAATATGGCCCAGGGCCCACCTTGGATTTTACCACAAATTACCCATTTGCTCACACAGCAAAACAATCAGATTCTTCACAGCCAGCTCAAAGCCTTAAATCTGGCTGCATGGCAAATCACCTAAGCATACAGCCAGCTCCTCTTTCCCAAGCAGTTATGGATGTTCTGGAAGCTAGGAGGCCAAGCACCAGGAAGGCTTATTCGGACAAATGGAAAAGGTTTTGTGCCTGGAACCAAGCTAAAGGCCAAAACACAATTCAGCCTCACATGCCTCACATTCTGCAGTATTTAACTGAGATGTTGCACAAAGGACTTTCTTTTTCTTCCATTAAAATCCATGCATCTGCTATTTCAGCCCACTACAGCACAGATCCACACTTATTTTCGCATCCACTTCTAAGGCAGTTCCTCAGAGGGGCAAAAAACATTAGGCCCCCCAGGAGAGCACCTACACCGACATGGGACCTCAATTTTGTTCTGGAAAAACTTACGCTACCTCCCTTTGAACCAGCTTTCTCTGCAGATCTACAGTTCCTATCATGGAAGACTGCCCTGCTGCTAGCAATAACTTCAGCTAGAAGAGTCTCAGAGCTGCAGGCACTAATGGCAGTGGAACCTTTCCTCATTTTCCATCAAGACAGAGTTTCTCTACGAACTAATCCTTCCTTCATGCCTAAGGTGGTTTCCAGTGTGGCTTTAAATCAAACCATCCACTTACCCACCTTCTTCCCAAATCCACAGAATAAAGGAGAAAGACTCCTGCATTCCTTGGACATTCACAGGCAACTTCGTTACTACTTGGGTAAAACTAAGGCTTTCAGAAAATCTGACCAGCTCTTTGTATCCTATGCTACAGCTTCACAAGGGAAGGCAATATCAAAACAAACCATTTCCAAATGGATAGGACATTGCATTCGTTTTTGCTATACCCATCATGGAAAACCAGTTCCTGCATTAGGCCCCACTCTACCAGGGCAACAGCTACATCTACAGCCTTCCTCGGAGGGGGTTCCAACCAAGGAGATTTTGGAAGCTGCAACTTGGAGTTCAGTACACACCTTTACCAAACACTATCACTTACCACTTTACTCTTAAGACTAGGGCGGGCTTCACCACTGCAGTTCTGCAGGGCCTTCTAGCCTCCTCTAACCCTCTATGACTCCTTCACCCATCCTTAGCTTTGGGATTCTACCCAAGTGTGATGACTGCAGCAGGGTAACACGATGAACATAGTACAGTTTTGTACCTACCATAAATGTAGATGTTCAAGTGTACACCCTGCTGCAGTCCAGGTTACCCTCCCTCCATCCCCTCTGATCTAACTGGCTAAATCTCTACAATACCTTCCTGATGTATTTGCTTATAGCTGGAGGGATTTTGTGTTTGTGCAAAATTTACTTAATTTGGTACGAATTACTGATCACCTTTTTGGGGGCACCTGACATCTGGGGCAAGAAAAACTGAAGAAAATGGCGTTGGATGCTTTATATATACCCCTGGCGCACTGACGTCAGGGAAGAAGCGACAGCAACCGACGCCGGACCAAGATTTTGGAATTCCGGACGACTGCGGGACCGCCTGACGACAGGATAACCCAAGTGTGATGACTGCAGCAGGGTGTACACTCGAACATCTACATTTATGATAGGTACAAAACTTTACTTTATTACTTTTTTGGCAGCCAGTAGCATTAACTTAGTAAGGCCTTATGTCTAGATGGCTCATATCAAAAGAATTATTTCCTTAGTTACAAACATTTTCTTCCCCAACATTTCTGGTAAAGTACTTTGTAGGAAATTTGTAAAACCTGCCAACTTGTTACATTCTCAAAAAAGTGTTCCAGGTTACCCGTCATTCAATTCTCACTTTCAGCATTAGCTTTTCACCTGAGGAATAGTTCCCTGAAGTCGTCTTAGGTTATACAAGCAGTCTGTGCAAACACTTTCATGCAAAAATCCTAAACCTTTGATATTTTGTTTCATACTTTGGAGCCGTACAGATGTCCTCCTATTGTCCCTTAGTAAGTAGTCATTCCATTCGCTCTTCCTAGCCTTGTCTAGCCTCCTTTGATTCTTGTAATCGTGCAGCATTTTATATGCCCTCCTAATTACCCTTTTTTATCAGCAACTTCTGTTTTAAACTGTACTAAAATTTCCACCAAAGCTGGTCACTTAACACTGCCCTGTCCCTTTCTCTTTACAGACACTCCATCATTCCCTGATGGGAAAGGCATCTTCTAATCGCACATCGTCAAACACTGTTTATCAAATCACTATTCACCGAACCCACTTTGTTGAATGGCCATTTAACCAAAGTTTTTCATAGGGGAAAAACAGCAGCTGTCCAATGTACTGCCCGTCACAAAATTCAAAATATTTAAAACCCACCCAAGTGGGGGCTTCGTCTCCCACACCCCTCAGTGTGGGGGGTGCATCCCGCACCCCCCCTAACTAAATATACCAACTTCATGATCACACTACAGGGGGGGAAAGGGCAAATTCACAATGATGGCCAACTGTTGGTTTTCCCAATGAAAAACTTTGATTAAATGGCTGCTCAATAAAGTGAGAGTTTGAAGTGGGCTCACCGAATAGTGATTCAATATATAGTGTTTTTGACGATGTGATATAGACCCATTCTAATCTGCAGTCCATACTTGTGCTTAATCGCTTTCCACTCTACTTAGATGGACCATTTTTTATCTTTCTTTGCTGATAAAATGATTACTTGTGTTTCTGTGCCTTTTCCTAAAATGATTGTCGGAGAAGGGAGTGGGGGTTCAATATTTAAAAGCATGGGAGAGTCTGGAATGTACTGGTGGAGCACATATATACTGTTGTAGGTGACAGGCTAATTGGAAAGTAGTTTGCTTTTCTTTTGTTGATGAGCTTTGTTAATGTTGTTCTCTTTGTTTTCTTCCTTCTGAATTTGACTACAGCAAGGAAACGAGCAGCACATCATTGCCTATTAGCACGAGTTCCAGTACCATGCCCAGTTTATTGTTACCATTAACTGTTAACCCACCAGGTTCTCCAACGCCCCCTTTCAGTGAATCAAAACCACAAGTCCAACCACTATTAAATGGGCCACACCAGTTCAGCTCCGCTCCAGATATGAAGGTGAGTACTAAGGCTGCTTTTATATTCATCTGCAGTCACATGCATGATTAGGACATTTGATGATATTGTAGATCAAATTGCAAGTTTTGCTGCTGATGTGTTTCTAACCAGGATAGTGAAACATTTTACTGTTGTCTTAAACTCTGTAGAAAAACTTCTAGATAATGAAACATTTTGCTGTTTGTTGGCTTAAACATTTGCAGAAGAGATATTTGATTGTAAGTAACTAATGTGTGGCTTTGTTGATTTATCTTTATTGTGATTCCACATTAGACTTCACCAGAGCCATTGAGTACCCTGAAGTCAATGGCAGAGAGAGTGGCATTGGGTAGCAATTTAGAAGATCAAGTTTCAACTTTGCACTTACCAGAAAGAGGTGAGTTGTTGTATATGTACATATTTCTGTTTGCTGGCTGGTGTCACTAAAAGATTAAGCATCTGCGCTGTTAAGGAACTGCATCTTTGGGTCAGTGGTACAGAGTTTTATTCCTTCCACCTTCATTTTCCTACTGTGACTTTAAGCAATCATGTTATCTGTGTGTGTGTGTGTGTGTGTGTGTGTGTGTGTAATCATACGTATACACAAGTATGTATATCTACATGTGTATGTATGCTTTTCTGGTAAGGAGAGGTTCATTTTCTGTAACTAGTAGGGCTTGTAGAACTGTTTGGCAGGTCAAACTTTCTCAGACTGCATGGGACCCTCCCCCTTCCCATCATGTATCATAGTATGCCACATTCTTCAGTTCTGTACCATGCTTGAAGATCGTTTCATAGGAAACCAGACACAAGTGAATTTCTCAGATTTTTTTTCCCCCTCTTCACCTAGAAATTGGTGTTTGTGTGGTGTTTGAGTACTTGGCACTGTTTGCTGTCAAGACATAAGAATTTACTTGACATTTTGTTCCCTGTAGGAAAGTGTTCTTTGTCATTGAGCCAAGGCTGAACAGTCTCATGCTGTTCAGGCTTTGTATGGAAGATGTACCTGTGATCAGGCTGTCCCACTTGCTTACAGGTGCACCCAATGATCACAGTTCTACTGTACTTGGGTGAACCTTGGCACTGTTAAGTGTTCTTTTTGCATTAGATTGAACCAAACCACATGGCAGAGACGTCATTGCAAACATAGCACTTACCCGCTTTCTTAAGCATTATCTGATTCTAATAGTGAATCAGGGAACTGTCCATCCTTTCTCAGAAACCTAATAAAAAATGAAAAATCTTCAGAAAAGAGTGCGTCCTCCTCTTTTACTGCTAAGTAGTTAGTCGTATGTCTAAAAAGTTTCTCTCTTCTCATGTTCTTTTCATCCTCCAACAAGTACTTTGGTGTATTCTTTCAGTCTAAAACTGATGATAGAAGAAACTTTCCGATTGTTTTCAGAATCCATGAAGATCTGTACTGCTTTGTTGTTGGAGCCTATTGCTGCTGTTATAAGTGTGGTTCGGACTCTAGACTCCAGGCCAGTTGAACAGAGGTCTCTGTTGAATGCTTTCCATACAGTTGACTAGGCTAAGATGACTGAAAGCATGCTGAAACAATTTAAGGCTCAAGACCGCAAGCCTGGAGCTCCATCTCCTTTGAGGGGGTTTTGAGGATCTACCTTTATGCTTGGAATTAGTTTCCTAATTCCATTGTCAAAACAATGGCTATCTTCAATTTTTATAGATGTTCATCGTGCATACAGCTGCAGTAATCACATATGGGTTCTCTGCCGTCAGGCGGGTCCTCGGTCGGCCGAATTCCAAAGTCTAGGTCCGGCGTCGGTTGCTGTCGCTTTCTTCCCTGACGTCAGTGCGACAGGGGTATATAAGACACAGCCGACGCCATATTCTTCAGTCTTTTTTGCCGCGCGGTGCCCAAAGCAGAAGCAGTTCGCAAGTGCCAGTCGGCCAGCTCCTGAATTTACGAAAAATTGGAAACCGAAGTCTTCTTTAAAGCTAAGTACCCCGTTGGGGAAACTTTTCTTGCCTCAAACCGATGTCAGACAAAGTTAACAATTGTATTTCTTGTGGGAAGCAAATACCGCATAAGGATTTCCATTCCCTCTGCATACCTTGTTTAGGCCCAGACCACGATGTCTTGGGCTGTCGCTTTAGCGCTACTTTCAATAAACGCACTATTAAGCGTCGGGCGGAGTTCGCCCAACATTATTTTGGTAAAGCTTTTGATTATAAAATGTCGTCGGAGACTCCGACTACCGTTTTGTCCAAAAAACGCAAGGACCGACACGCGAGGCCTGCAGTCTCCACCGACACCACGCCAAAACCGGCTACACGTGGTCCGGTTCTCAGCGAGACGCCTATGCAGTCCCTGACTACCGACGACACTTCCTTGGCGGTGTCTTCTGTAACCGAGACCGCAGGTACCTCGGCCCTTACTCAGACAACCGAAGCCACTGTGAGTGTTGAGCCTCCTACTGTGGACAGGTCCACTTCCACCCAGGGTGTCTTTAGACCCTCATCTTCCTTTTCCATTAAGGCCTTCACTAAGTCCAAATCAGCCATGCATCCCAAGAGGCCTGTTGCACAGGGCCCATCCCCAGGCCCCATGCCTAAAAAGCAGATGCTTAAAATGGCTGAGGATTTAATTACTCTTATCAGGGGGTTCCCAACCCCCTCCAGACAAGAGACCCAGATTGGAGGAAGATTCTCCCTCTTCTGAACAGGGCTCCATTTTCTCAGAACATTCTGATGTTGAGGAACACACGTACTCCCTTTATGAAGATTCCGATGCAGAGCAGTCCATTCCTTCTGTATCTCCCCCAGAGGACTTTTCCTTTGGGGAAACCTTTCACACCTTGAGGGAACACTTCCATTGGGAAGGCCAAGATTTTTCTGATTCCAAGAAAATGCTTAGGGAATTTCTTTTGTTACCTCAACACAGACCTCTGGCTATACCTCCTGTCTTGGACATACTTGATGATGTTTACTCAGAAGCTTGTATTAATCCGGATTCCCTGCCTCCTGCCCCTGTCAAACCTGATAGGTACTACAGAGTTCCTAACTCTCACCAATTTCTTTTCAAAAGCCATAATGCTGACCCTGAAACCATTTCTCAAGGCCCCAAGGGCATGAAGGCCTCTACTGCCAAGAATCCACTACCTTCGAAGAGAATCTAGATCCTTAGAAAGGTGGGGAAAAAAGGTATACACCTCGGCCACCCTAGCCATGAGAGCCTTAAATTGTCAGTTCCATATGCTTAAATATCAGCAGTTTCTGTTATCACAATTAAGAAATAAAATGTCTCAACCTGAACAACCAGAGTTGAAGGAATTGCAGGATATGATGCATAGTGCAGAACATGTGGGTAAACACACCTTACAATGTGGCTATGATGCCTTAGAGGCCTCAAGTAGAGCTGCTGTTACAGGATCAGTCATCCGTAGACATGCCTGGCTTAGGGAACAAAGTTTGCCTGATCATGTTAAAGCTAAACTACTAGATGCTCCTTTACAAAAGGATGTACTGTTTGGTACTAATGCTGAGGAGATACTACGGAAAATGTAGGAAAAAGCTAAATCTATGCAAACAGTCAAGGCTTTTCTTCAGGTACAACCACCTTGTTTTAGCAGAAATTGGCCTTCTAAAAACTGGTCCTTTCCAGCCACAGACAAGCCCCAAAGAGGTAGATACAGGCTCACAAGGGGCAGAGGACAATCTCAAGGATCATACAGAGGCAGACAATGGCAAACTCCAGCACCAAGAGGTGGCGAAGACAGTGCACAACAATACAGAAAACAAACCCAATGACTTCCTCCTTTTCATGCCAAGCAAGTCTCAGCTGGCAGCTCCTTTGGGAGGAAAACTGGCATTATTTACAAGAAATTGGCATATTATCACAACAGACAAATGGATCCTGGACATTATAACCAGAGGCTACAGATTTCATTTTCACACTATTCCAAAAATGAGAGGCATGCCAAACCTGCCACACAATCAAAGGGCAGAGGCACAGATACAAATTTCAAAACTCATGGACATGAAAGCTATTCAAGAGGTACCTACTCACGAACAAGGTCAAGGTTTTTATTCCAGACTATTCCTGGTACCAAGGAAAGGAACCGACTGGAGACCCATTTTGGACTTATCCATCCTAAATACATTTCTACTGCCAAAATTCAAGATGCTCACATTACAGCAGCTTCTTCCCATGCTGGGCAAGGAATTTTGGCTGGTAACATTGGACCTCAAGGATGCATACCTGTATGTCCCTATCAGACAAAGCTGCAGAAGATACCTCAGATTTCTTGCAGGTTCAATCCACTATCAATTCTCTGCATTGCCCTTTGGCTTATCTACTGCGCCCAGAGTATTCACGAAATGCCTGACATCAGTAATTGCCTACTGCAGACTTCAAGGGATACAAATTTACCCTTATTTGGACGACTGCCTGATCCAAGCGGACAGCAAGCACACACTTCTGGAACATCTGGCTTATACAACACAGTTACTGAATTCTCTGGGATGCACAATCAACAAAGAGAAATCCAGGCTAACACCATCTCAGAAAATAACCTTCCTGGGTGCCAACTTGGACACAAACACCCAGATGGCCTATCTTACGCCAGAAAAACAGGGGCAACTAACTCAGTACTTCAAAATACTAGCAAATTGTACCAGGCTTACTGCAAGGAAAATCCTGCAGGCTCTGGGCTTCATGGCATCTTGCATTCTTTTAATCCCATGTGCAAAGTTGCATATGAGAAAACTTCAATGGTACCTAAAAAACCTATGGTCTCAACACAGCCACAATTTGGAAACAATAATTCCAATAATTCCATGTTTGCAAAAGGAATTTCTATGGTGGGGCCCAAGCATGCCAAACAAACACAGGCCTCCCATTCTGCAAGCCTCAAGCAAATCAAGTCATCACAACAGACGCCTCCGATTAAGCCTGGGGGCGCACATGACAGGCAGGTGCATTCAGGGCAAATGGTCCCAAAAGGAAAAGCACCTTCACATCAATCAAAAAGAAATGCTAGCAGTGATAAATGCAATTACAGCATTCAAGGACCTTCTGCATCCAGGACAATTATTAATAAGAACAGACAACACCACACTAATGTGGTACATAAACAAACAAGGAGGAACACATTCATACCCCCTGTGCAGGCTAGCCATGAAACTTTGGAACTTGGCTCTGGAATGGCAAATCGAACTTCAAGCACAGTACTTGCCAGGTTTGGAAAACACGCTGGCAGACAATCTAAGCAGAAATATGACAGATCCACACGAATGGAAGTTGCATCCTCAGGTGTTTACAAAGATAATCCAAGCGTGGGGGAGGCCAGACATAGATCTCTTCGCCTCCCACAGGAATCATCAATTGGAAAAGTTTTGTTCAAGGACCTTTCATCCAAAGGCCTGGAGAGTGGACGCCCTTTCATTCAGTTGGACAGCGTGGACAGTGTACGCTTTCCCACCTCTGCCTCTTCTGCCCAAGGTGCTCTTGAAAGCAAGAGCAGACAGACCGAAGATGATACTGATTGCTCCAGACTGGCCAAGGCAGCAGTGGTACCCACTCTTGAGGAGCCTAACTCATACTCCTCCCTGGCCTCTACCTCTTATGCCTCTTTTGCTGACTCAGCACAGATACAAAACTCTTCACAGTCAGCTGAAAACACTCAATCTTGCTGCATGGAAATTTCCTTAACATCACAATAGACCCTACTCACCAAAGAGGTGCAGGATGTCATTCTGGAGGCCAGGAGGCCATCTACTAGGAAGACTTACTCCGCAAAATGGAAACGGTTTTGCTGTTGGAATGAGAAAAAAGGCCAGGACCCTAGAAAACTGAATTTGCCTCAGGTATTACAGTTTCTAGCTGAGTTGCTGAACAGTGGACTTTCATTTTCTTCCATAAAAATCCATGCCTCAGCCATTTCTGCAGAAATCAATATGGATCCACCTTTATTCTCTCACCCACTTTTAAGGCAATTCCTCAGAGGGGCTAAAAATATAAGACCCCCAAGGAAACAACCAGTGCCAGCCTGGGATCTTAATTACATTCTAGAAAAATTAACATTGCCTCCCTTTGAGCCAGCTGTCTCAACAGATTTGCAATATTTGTCCTGGAAAACAGCTTTCCTTCTGGCCATTACCTCAGCTCGTAGGGTTTCGGAACTATAAGCCCTCATGGCTGTGCAGCCCTTTCTCATCTTCCATCAGGACAGGGTCTCCCTTCGAACCAACCCGTCATTTATGCCTAAAGTGGTATCCAGGGTAGCTTTAAATCAAGCCATACACTTACCTACCTTCTACCCCAATCCTCAAAACAAAGAGGAAAAGCTGCTACATTTCTTAGACATCCATAGACAGCTACGTTATTATTTGGACAGAACAAAGCCTTTCAGGAAATCTGAATAACTTTTTGTGTTCTATGCTGTAGGAGCTCAAGGGAAGCCTATTACCAAACAGACTATTTCAAAATGGATAGGCCACTGCATACGATTCTGTTACTCCTATCATGGGAAACCTGTCCCTGTAGGCATCAGACCACACTCCACCAGGGCCACAGCCACCTCTGCAGCCTTCCTCAGAGGAGTTCCTACCAAAGATATTTTGGAGGCAGCCACTTGGAGTTCTGTACATACCTTCACAAGACACTACCACCTGCCTTTATATTCCAAAACTAGAGCAGGCTTTGCTACTGCTGTGTTGCAGGGCATTCTGGCTCATCCCAGTTCCACCTAGTGCCTTCCACCCTGTGCGTACCTTTGGGACTCTACCCATATGTGATTACTGCAGCTGTATGCACGATGAACATAGTACAGTTTTGTACCTACCATAAATGTAGATGTTCGAGTGCTATTACAGCTGCAGTACAGGTTTCCCTCCCCTCTAGGTAAAGGATTAGTGGCTAACTCCTCCTCATACATCCTATTTTGGGTTATCCTCCTATGGTGTATTTGCTTGCATCTACTGTTTTTTGATAACATTGCATTGCTTGTATATATATATATATATATATATGGTTCTACCTGACATAGTCGAAACCACACAACACCGACAACCACATCACCGACACCACATATTCGACAGTCCATAAACACGAAAACACACATAACCGACAACGAAATAACCGACGGTACACAAACACGAAACCCCATACACTGCACACACCACAATAACAATTAAAAACAAAACACATCCCCATTCCACAAACCACACACACAACACAAGCACACCAAAATCCTTACAAGCCCACACTAAACCTTACCCTAACCCTAAGGTCCGTCACTATCGCACACTTACCTACCCGCTGCCTAACCCTAACTCACTTAACCCGCCCCTATCGCACCCTAACCCTAACTCACTTAACCCACCCCTATCGCTCCTAACCCTAACTCACTTAACCCACCCCTATCGCTCCCTAACCCTAACTCACTTAACCCACCCCTATCGCCTCCCTAACCCTAACTCACTTAACCCCTATCCCCACAGACCGTCAATCTCCACACTTACCTGCCTCAAGACCCTAACGTCCGTCACTACCGCATACTCACACAGCCTTTCCCCATGTCGGCATCCTCGGCGTTGGTGTTGTCATCCGTCGTGTCGGTCTTCTGCATTGTCGATGTTCTGCCACTTTCGCGATTCGCGTCGGTCTTCTTTTTGTCTTCTGGAGCTCGAATTCGCTGTCGGTCTTCTGCGCTGTCGACGAAGTCAGGTAGAACCATATATATATATATATATATATATATATATAGCTATATAATTTATGTATTGCCTTCCTTTTGGGGGCACCTGACATCTGGGGCAAGAAAGACTGAAGAATATGGCGTTGGCTGTGACTTATATACCCCTGTCGCACTGACGTCAGGGAAGAAGGCGACAACAACCGACGCCGGACCAAGACTTTGGAATTCGGCCGACAGAGGGACCCGCCTGATGGCAGAGAACACATATGTGATTACTGCAGCTGTATTAGCACTCGAACATCTACATTTATGGTAGGTACAAAACTGTACTTTTCCAACAGGGTCTTGGACTCCCAAGTTGAGATTTTCTGTGGTTATCAGGCGGTTACAGTTGGTTCACATGTACTGAGGAAAAGTGGATAAGGGAACTATCCAAAAGGGTACTGTCTTCTTTCTTGTGCCCCTCTCCAACAACCCCATCTATTACTCTAGTCAACATGCAAGGAAGGAGGTGTTAATTCCTCTAAAATGAGTACCCGAGATGTCACATATATTTGTTCTGGTGCTGAAGACAAAAGAACATCAGGCCATTACTGGATGTCAGTAACCTAAACACCTTTATCCTTGGAGAAGTGTTTTAAGTAGTCTCAGTGCAGTTTGTCTTTTCTGCAGCAAAGGACTAAATGTGATGCTTGGATCTCCAAGACACCCTTTTCCTCGTCAGAATCACCAAGGAGTTTAGAAGTTGCTTGGGATTTGGATCTGTGCCAGTCAGTACCATTTTAGGACTCTACTCCTTTGTCTTGCA
The DNA here is from genome assembly GCF_019279795.1 of Protopterus annectens. Taxonomy (NCBI): domain Eukaryota; kingdom Metazoa; phylum Chordata; order Ceratodontiformes; family Protopteridae; genus Protopterus; species Protopterus annectens. The sequence continues at coordinate 994,943,023 of NC_056726.1, read as the reverse complement.
TTTGCCCCTGGAGTGTTTTATGAAGTGTGTCAACAGTAGCAGCTCACTAAAGATTGCAGAGAGCCAGGATATTTCCTTACATGGAGTCAGGTGCCTTGTTACACTGGTGGTAATGGATTTTGGTGCTGTCTTGGAGTCTGTGCTCAAATTGTCTAAACGTATCCCTTTGTCGGGCTTTTCTTTCATAGAACAGGCTAATTTCTCTGTTGTGAGCAAGGGGCTTCTCTGTTCATCTCCGTCTGTTCCAGCAAAGAATTGTCAGTGCCATGGCCTTATGCCAGCTTGAGTTTCTGTAGTTTTTTTCATGCTGTGAGCGTACTTCATTACATTTCCCAGGTCTGATGTCCCATACATTTGACCCATTGTCCTTTCCAGTTTGAATTTCCAAAGCTTGTTTTCTTATAACACAGAGGTGGAACCCCTACTCATCTTCAGTCGGGAATTTCATTCCATTTGAAGAGTTCTCATTTATAATTCAGCACAGATGAGTCTGCTTTGCATTTGAGGGACACTACAGTGAGTAGGTCGGATCAGTGTGCTTAGTCACCTCACAAGTATCATCTTCACTTAAACGTCACTGAAATGAGTTAATGAAAACTATTCTGTTGACACTGGTTGGCTTTCAAGTCTGCCTGTCGTAGGAGGTCAGTCATAGCTGTGCACTGGCACCCCAGCAGCTGGAGATTTCTCTTCCCCACTGTGTTAAGAAGCTGTTGGAAAAAAGGTAGTAGGCAGTTAACTCACAGTACATTTTAGTAACGAATCACATTGTATTAAAGGTCAAATGTGCATCATAGCTGAATGTTGCAATACTTACCCATGGGATTCCTGATTGCAGAAGCCTGCCAGAGTTTGAGTTCTTCCGCTGTCCAAGTGGTCTCCCTCTCGCACCTTTTCCCTGACTTCAGTAGTATAAAGGGGCTTGCACTGCTGCCATCTTTAAGTCCTTCATGCTACATTTAATTGAGCATCTTGAGTACACTGGTTTGCATATCAATCTGTCAGGTTGGCAGAATCCAGAATTTTCAAATAAGTAACCCTGTTGAGGAACGTTTCTTATCTTTGAATACTGTTGTAGGGGCTTGGATAGCTATATTGTAGGTGTCTTGGTTCAAGAAGCAAATACTGTGTAGAGATTTCCATAACTTCTCTCTTTTTTTGCCTGGGTCCAGAGCACAGCATGTCCAGTTGGCTGAAAGAAGTGAAATGGACAGAAAGGACCATAAAGAGAAGGGTAGAATGTCTGTAGAAATTCTCATCACTAAAGAGAATGTGTGTTTAGTCCAGGATTGCCATGGCATATGCCAGATGTTCTTCGTGTTTCACTGTTGCAGTCATCACAGTTGGGTTATCCCTGCCAGTGTAGCCTTCAGCCGGCCCGAATACCAGAGACTTAGTATTTCTGCGTCAGTTGCTGTCGCATGAGGACTGATGTCAGGTTGTCAGTAGTATAAAGTAAGGCAGCCAACGCCATTACATCAGTCTTTCTTGCAGTGGAACCCGAAGAAGAAGCAGATGTTCTTCGTGCATCTCTGTTGCAATCATTACATTTGGGTAATCTGCTGGCAGGTTGCCCTCAGTCGGCCTGAATTCCAAACTCTTGGGTCCTGCATCAGTTATTGTCTCCTCTTACATGACGTCAGGTCGTCAGGGGTATAAAACAAGCAGCCGACGCCATTTTCTTTAGTCTTTCTTGCCGCATGGTGCCCGAAGCAGAAGCATTTCGCAAGTGCCGGTCGGCCGACTCCTGAAATGTTCGAGTTTGAGTTTCAGAACCAAAGTCTTCACTAAAGCTAAGTACCCTGTTGGGGAAACTTTTTTCTTGCTCCATTCCGATGTCAGAAAAAGTTAATAATTGTTATTACTTGTGGGAAGCAAATACCTCATAAAGATTTCCATTTATACTGTATCCTTGCCTACGCCCTGATCACAACGTGCCTGGCTGTCGATTTTGTGCTGGATTTAACCAATGCACTATTAAGCATCGGTATATTTTTGCTTCAAAGTATTTTGGAAACAGATTTAACTACCCAGAAATGTCGTCAGATAGCAATCCGACTACCGGAGTACATAAAAAAACGCAAAGAAAAGGACAGAGACGGACAGTCGAGGTCCAAAACAGATGACACAGCTTCTCCGAAGCCAGTCGCCGGTACTCAGTGAGGCGCTTTCGCAGCCCCTGATACCTGCTACTTTCGAGTCGCAGGCCCCTACCAAAACCCATGTGGATCCCGGCACGCCACGAGATACTCAGAGTATTGGACCCACGGATGTATCTCCCTCGGATGGGTCCAGAGCCGCTGAGCAGGCACCGGCTTCTGAGGGTGTATTCAGGCCTCAACATTTTTATATCAAACAGACGACAGCTGCAAAATCAAAAACAAAAGCAACTACTAAAACTGAAAAAAATGACACATGAGCCACGTGCACAGGCAGCTATGCCTAAAAATCAGATGATCAAAATGGCTGAAGACCTTCTTACCTTGATCAGGGGTTCCCATCCCCCTCCTGATAAGAGGCCTAGGCAAGATACTGATTATGAATCTTCAGATCAGGTTTCTATTACTTCTAATTCCACTTCTGATCAGGAATTATGTATACCTCCTTAAGAGGATTCTGATGCAGAGGAGTCTATACCATCTGCATCACCTCCTGAGGATTATTCATTTGGAGAAAGCTTGCATACTTTGAGGGAGCTTTTTCACTGGGAGAGTCGAGATTTCTCAGAATCAAAAAAGAGGCTCAGGGATTTCCTTCTTCTCCCTCAGCACAGGCCTTTAGCCATACCCCCTGTTTTAGACATTGTGGATGATGTGTTTTCGGAGTCAGGCTTGACCCCTGACTCCTTACCTCCGGCTCCCAACAAACCTGACAGATATTACAGAATTCCTGACTCTCACAAATTTTTATTTAGAAACCCTACTGCTGATCCTGAAACTATTTCACAGGGTCCAAAGGGAGTTAAGGCCTCAACAGCAAAAAAATCCTACCCCCTCTGACAGAGATTCAAGGGCACTGGATAGATGAGGAAAAAAGGTTTATACATCTGCAACCTTGGCAATTAGGGCCTTAAACTGCCAGATCTGAAGTAGGGACTTCATTTGTCAGCAACCTGTGGGTCTTGGATCAGATATCGGATCCGAGCCGGCAACTTGTTTCATAGCTAATGGATCCGAGCTCCTAGCTCCTCCCCTCACCCATAATCCCCTGCCAACCCTCCATGACCTCAGATCTAGTTTGCCGCGCTTGTGAGTAGCTGGATTTTCGAGCTCTTAGCGAGTATTTCAGATAAGTGAATATTTTCTTCCACTTTCCCTGTCGTTAGCTTAAAAAAAGTGTGTAAGAGTCAGGTTCCCTGTATTTTTATATCTTTTATATATTTTTTTCCCTCCCTTCGCTGGCCGTTAGTGAGTGTGTGTGTGTTTGTGTTTTGGGGCCTGTGTGTCTGTGTACTCCTTGTTTTTTTCCTCAAGTATGGCTGAGGCCCCAAAAGCCATTTTTTCAAAATGTACCGAGTGTGGCCATAAGCTCTCCCCGGCTGATGGCCACACTCGGTGCGTTCGGTGCCTTGGGGTTGAACACCTCTCCTCAGGCTGTACCATTTGTGCAGCATTCATCCCTAGGGCACTGAAAGAGCAGAGGTCGAAGCTGGTCCTGGCAGGACTTTTGCCCCCGGACTCTGCTTCGGCCCCCGCTCCTCCCGTGGCACTACCAACAGCCTGTGGTGATAGCCACTCCTGCCCCCCTTCCTTCGGCTGGGACTCAAACTCCCGCTAAAGCGCCGGAGGACAGGGAGGCCAGGAGAAACGGAGGAGAAGCACCACAATCGGCGGGCGAGGCCTCGCCGGCCCCGGCTAAGCGGGCTTCTCCCTCCACAGCTTCTAGGACTCCTCCTCCTCGGCTCCGATCTCCTTGTTTCTCCCCAGGACCAGAGGAGGAGGAGGAGGCCCTATCTCCATCGAGATGGCATTCCAGACCTGCCTCGGTGGCCTCGTTGAGATCAACTTACAGTATGTCAGATGCAGACTTGGACCGGATGATGCGAAGGTTCATCCAGGCCCAGCTGCAGATGGGAGTGCTCTTGCCTCCCACCCCCCCCCCTTCGGGGGGGCAGCTCGACAACCTTTTTTGCTCCAATTGCTCCTTCTCCGACCCGCTACCCTGGTTCGGAACGTTCGGAGCTGGGGGTGGGTCGGTGCCGACAGTACTTGGTACTTCGGATCCGACCCTGCCCTCGAGTCTGTCGGATCCGACCTCTCGGAGCCGTGGGCCGAGCTTCGGATCCGAGAGATTCAATGTGCTTTCGGCTCCGTCCAGGTCGGGGCACACTGGTCCTTCGGATCCGACGATCTCGGTGCCGGCTCCGATCCCTTTATCGGATCCGAGTGGGAGTCGGCTCTCGGAGCCCAGGGAGAGCGGTTCTCCCTCGGCCTTCGATGTAGTGGAGAGGGCTCTGTCGAGAGCATCCAGACCCCCGGCCCTTGTCTCGGCTCCACCCTGCACTCCCTCTCTGCTGGGCCAGGCTTCCATCACCTGGCCACAGGGACAGCCTGCTTCAATGTCCCAGGTTGTTCCATTGGAACAGGATGTTGCTGGCGAGACCTCCTCGGACAGCCCCCCCGAGGAAGTACCTCGCAAGCACAAGTGCAAGAGGAGGCACGTGGACTCCCCTGAGTCCTTAACCGAGGACACGGACTTGGATGAAGGGGAAGGCTTCCCAAGATCACCCCCTGAGGATGTCTCCTTTGGAGACATCATGGAAATGCTTAGGATCAGAGGTGGGTGGTCTGCCCCCAAGGCTTCCTCCGATGAGTCCGTGTTTCTGGAGGCATCAGAAACCAATATAAATCCATCCATAAATCTACCGGTCTTCTTTCCTAAATATCAGAATAAAGGAGAGTACAAGCTGCACTCATTAGATGTTCATAGGCAGCTACGTTTTTATACTCATAGGACTGCTGGTCACAAGCAATCCGACCAGCTGTTCATTTCCTTTGCCAAATTCAGTTTGGGGAAAGCAGTCTCAAAAATCTCCTTGTCACGCTGGATTTCCCAATGTATTCTTTTAGCATACCAAGCTTCTGGGAGACCCGCACCTGGAGGAGTTTGTGCACATTCCACTCGTTCCATCTCTACTTCTGCTGCCTTCAAATCTAGAGTTCCGTTGGATGATATTTGTTCGGCAGCCACTTGGGCCTCATCTCATACCTTTATTAACCACTACAAACTGGACTTAATTTCTAGAGGGAGAGCATCCGTTGGCTCTGCAATATCCTTCCATGATGGCCACCCAAGATTCAGGTAGCTGGGGACTCTGTCCCACAGGTTGCTGACAAATGAAGTCCCTACTTCAGATTAAGAAGTTATGTACTCACCATAACGTTCCATCTGAGTAGGTGGCTTCATTTGTCTGCAACCATCTCCCCCCTCCTTCCCCCTGGCCTTCATAATAGATCTATGTAGATTGTTTATTGGAATACCCTTTTTGGGTATCTATAGAGGGGCAAACTTGATCTGAGGTCATGGAGGGTTGGCAGGGGATTATGGGTGAGGGGAGGAGCTAGGAGCTCGGATCCATTAGCTATGAAACAAGTTGCTGGCTCGGATCCGATATCGGATCCATGACCCACAGGTTGCAGACAAATGAAGCCACCTACTCAGATGGAACGTTATGGTGAGTACATAACTTCTTATTTCATATGCTCAAGTATCAACAACATGTTATGGGATTGCTGAAACAGAAAATGATGTTGATTTCTGAATGTGCAGAAAATAGAGATGCAGGAATTATTGCATGCAGCTGAACAGGTTGGAAAGCATACTTTGCAATGTGGTTTTGATTCCTTAGAGGCCTTCGGCATGGTCGCAGTTACTGGATCTGTGATTAGAAGGCATGCCTGGCTAAAAGAGCAAAATTTGCCTGATCATGTTAAAGCTAAATTTGGATGCACCTTTACAGCATGATACTGTGGTATTAAGGCAAGAGAGGTTTTAAAGAAAATGGAAGACAAAGCTAAGTCTATGCAAACTGTAAAAGACTTCTTACAAGTACAGCCACCAAGATTCAGTAGACACTGGCCTACAAAAAAATTGGTCCTTTCCTGTGTCAGACAGAGCTCAAAGGGGCAAATCCAGATGCCCTAATGGTTTCCAGATACCAGGCACAAGATTCTTGCAGGCCAAAGCAATGGGGCGCTTCTACCTCCAAATCTGGAGGAGGTAAAGTGCAAACCTACAGAAAACAGTCCTATTGACTTCCCTCTGCCTTCACCAAGCACTTACCTTTTGGCAGCACCCTTAGGGGGAAAATTAGCACTTTTACTCAAAATTGGCAGTTAATAACCCAGGACGAGTGGGTACTGAACATGGTATCACAGGGATACAGATTCCATTTCCATACTCTGCCAATGGGAAACGGTTGGCCAGATCTGCCAAAAAATCAATGGGCAGAGGCACCAAAACAGGTTACATCCCTCATGGATATGGGGTCCATTCAGCCAGTACCAGAACAGGAAAAAGGACAAGGTTTTTACTCTACTGTTGGTACCCAGAAAGGACAAGGCCTGGCGCCAATACTGGATTTATCGATTTTGAGCACATACCTGGACATTCCAAAATTCAAAATGCTGACTTTGCAGCAGCTTCTGCCCATGCTGGGCAAGTATGCTTGGCTGGTGACATTAGACCTAAAAGAGACATACCTGCATAGCCCAATAAGACAGTTGTGCAGAAGATACCTCAGATTCAATGCTGGCTTAATGCATTACCAATTCTCTGCACTGCCCTTTGGCTTATCTACTGCGTCCAGGGTCTTTACAAAGTGCCTGGCACCAGTAATTGCTTTTTGCAGACAAAGACGTATTCAAATATAGCCTTACTAGGACGACTGTCTCATTCAAGCAGAGAACAAGGGCATTCTTCTTCAACACCTGGCGTTTGTGAAAAGGCTTCTAACATGCCTAGGGTACACAATGAATGAAAATAAATCACAACTGGTACCCTCTCAAAAGATAACATTCCTGGGTGCAAGCTTGAATACAACTGCCCAGTTGGCTTACCTCACGCCAGACAAACAAAGGCAACTGACTACTTACTTCAAACTGATGGCAACAAAAACCCAGTTATCTGCAAGACAAACTCTGCAGGCTTTGGCCTTCATGGCATCCTGCATCCTACTGATTCCATATGCAAGACTCCTTATGAGGAAATTTCAATGGTACCTAAAAAGTTTATGGAGTCAACATTGTCACAGTCTGGAAATAATGATTCCTCTCATTCCCTGCCTACAACAGGAGTTTCTATGATGGGCAAAGGCATGTCACAAAAATTTGGGATGGGCCTTCATTGTACCCTGTGCCAGCCAAACCTCAACAACAGACACATCAGATTATGCCTGGGGGCCCACATGGCAGGAAGATGCATTCAGGACATATGGAAACCAAAACAAATGCATCTACATATCAACCAAAAAGAGATACTAGCTGTTCAAATTGCCCTGACAGCCTTCAAGGACTTCATCCAGGACAACTACTGATGAAGATGGACAACACCACGGTTATGCGGTATATAAATAAGCAGGGGGGCACGCACTCATACCCCCTTTGCAGATTAGCCATGGCACTGTGGGACACAGCTTTGACTTACAAATACATCTTCAAGCTCAATTCCTGCCAGGAAAACAAAATACTCTGGCAGACGATTTAAGCAGAAACCTTATGGACCCCCCCACGAGTGGAAACTAGATCCACAAGTCTTCAGCATGATAAAGAAATGGGAGAGCCCGGACATAGATCTATTTGCCTCTCCTCAAAATTATCAATTGGAAAGATTCTGCGCAAGGACTTATCACAGACAAGCATGGAAAAGTGGACGTCCTATCCTTCAGTTGGAAAAACCTATCAGTTTACGCCTTTCCTCCTCTGCCTCTTCTTCCCAGGGTCCTACTAAAAGTCAGACAAGAGAAACCAAGGATAATACTAATTGCCCCAGACTGGCCCCGCCAATACTGGTACCCAGTCCTAAGGAACTTGTCTCAATACCCAGCTTGGACCTTACCTCAAAGACCTCAACTACTGTCCCAGCAAAACAATCAGATCCTGCGCAATCAACTCCAGACACTGAACCTGGCAGCATAGCTGATCATGTAGTTATACAAACAATACTTCTCAGTAAAGCTGTGATGGATGTCATTTTGGAAGCCAGAAGGCCTAGTACTAGAAAATCTTATGCTGATAAATGGAAGAGATTCTGTGCTTGGAATCGAGCACAAGGAACTGATATAGCATAACCAAATATTCCTCAGATATTACAGTACTTGACTGAGATGCTTGACAAAGGCCTATCTTTCTCAATTAAAATAGATGCCTCTGCCATTTTGGCTCATTACAATACAGAGCCACCAATCTGTTCTCATCCTTTACTAAAACAGTATCTTAGAGGAGCCAAAAATTTAAGGCTTCTAGAGGATCACCAATACCTGCATGGGACCTCAATTATGTGTTGGAAAAGCTCACCCTGCCTCCATTTGAACCAGCTGCTACTGCTGATATAAAGTTCTTATCATGGAAAACAGCTCTGCTACTAGCAATTACTTCAGCAAGAAGAGTCTCAGAGCTACGGGCCCTCATGGCCGTGGAGCCTTTTATCATATTTTACCCACCCAGACAGGGCGTCTCTGAGAGCAAATCCTTCATTTATGCCTAAGGTGGTTTCCAGTGTGGCCCTTAACCAAAGTATTCATCTGCCAACCTTTTATCCAAATCCGCAGAACAAGGGGGAGGGAATTCTGCATTCCTTGGACGTACACAGACAGCTAAGATTCTACTTAAGCAGGACTAAAGCTCTAAGAAAAACTGAGCACTCACTAGTGGCATATGCTGCAGAATCAGAAGGAAAGGCTATTTGAAAGCAGACTATTTTAAAGTGGATAAGCCACTGCATTCATTTCTGCTACTTACACCATGGCAAACTTGTGGCCAAGAGCATTAGGTCTCATTCCACCAGAGCTGCAGCTACTTCAGCAGCCTTCCTCAGAGGAGTACCAACTGAAGACATTCTAGAGGCTATTTGGAGTTCTGTTCACCACTTTACAAAGCATTATCATTTGCCTCTCTGCTCTAAGTCCAGGGCAGGCTTTGCCCTGCAGTTCTGCAGGGCCTTATAGCCGCACCTAATGCTGTTTAACTCTAGCCTCCCATCCATAGCTTTGGGATTCTACCCAAATGTAATGACTGCAACAGTGAATATACTTGAACATCTACATTTATGGTAAGTGTACACAACTGTACTATGTTCATTGTGTTTCGCTGTTGAAGTCCTAACCAATGGGTTATCGGTTGTAAAGGATGTCAGGGCATCTGATACAAAATGAGGCAGCCAATGTCACTTACTCAGTCTTCCTTGCCATGGAGACCGAAGCAGAAGCATTTCTTGCATGAGTGCCCGGTCGGCAGTTTACCCTTTGTGTTTCCGGCTACGAGGTTGAAATCAACTACAGCTAAGTACCCCATTGGGGATCCTCTTTTCTTGCCTTAACGAATGTCAGAAAAGGTTAATAATTGTCTTACCTGTGGAAAGCAGATTCCCCTTAGAGATTTTCATTCCTATTGCATTATTTGTTTAGGCCTTGACCACAACGTTCCTAATTGTGATCTTTGTGCTTCCTTTAATCCGCGTACTATTCGTCGTCGGGCTAAGCTTTTAGCTAAGCATTTTGGAGTTTGGCCTAAGATTGCTGGTGTGGCATCCGCTGGTCTTCAGGCTTCGGATATCCCCACAACGCGTAAGGATAAGGACCGCAATAGTCTTCCAGATGTCAAGTCCTCGGATGATGTTAAGTTGGTCGTCAGTCATGCGGTAGCCAGTGAGGCACCTTTGCAGCCTGCAGATTTTCAACCGCAGGCTTCTGTTGAGACCATTTCTGAGGTCCCCAGGCCTTCGGCGTCCATTTTGCCTTCTGACCTTCCGCCTGTTCCCTCTTCAGCTGGATCAGGAGCCGCGAAGCTGACTCTGGTGTCCGAGACCTCAGTTCTTTGTTTAGACAGCAAGCTCATACCGACGACTTCGGCTGTTGCCAGGCCTCCCGAGTCCGTTAGACTCGCAGGTAAATCTTCCAGTCGTAAGCCTGTGAAGAAGCAGGCTCCAGTTTCCTCTTGTTCCTCTCATTCTCAAATGGTTAAAATGGCTGATGACCTTTTGACTTATTAGGGGTTCACAGCCTCCTCCTTCAAAAAGGGGTAGGGAAGTCTCTCCGGAGGCTTTGTCCTTTTCAGGTTCGGATACTTCTAGTATTTCTGTGGATCAGGAAGAAGTTTCTCAAGCTTTCTCTCCTTTTAAGGATCCAGATGCAGTGGAGTCCATCCCTTCTGCTTCACCTCTAGAAGATTTCTGTTTTGGTGATACTTTAAATACTCTCAGGGAACATTTTAAATGGGAAAGTCAGGATTACCCCCTTTCTAAGAAAAGGATTAGGGAGTATTTGGATTTGCCTCAGCGTAAGCCTTTGGCTATTCCTAATGTGTTGGAAGTGGTTGATGATGTTTTTCTGGGAAATTCCTTGACTCCAAATTCGGTTCCTCCTGCTCCCAGGAAACCTGACAGTACTGTATAGATGTCCTTCAAGGATGCATCTGCGGTCATAACATATGGGTTGTCCTGCCTCAGGCAGCCCTTCGGTCGGCCGGATTCCAAAGTCTGGGTCTGGCCTCGGCTGATGTCGCATCTTCCCCGTCACAGCTGCTGGGGTATAAAGGCATCAGCCGACACCATTTTCCTCAGTCTTTCTTGCCGCGCGGTGCCCGAAGCAGAAGCTGTTCGCAAGTGCCGGTCGGTCAGATCCAAAGATTCAGCTACCGAAGACTTCTAAAACGCTAAGTACCCCGTTGGGGACTCTTTCTTGCCTCAGCCGATGTCAGACAAAGTAAATAATTGTTTAACTTGTGGGAAACAAATACCTCATAAGGATTTCCATTCCTACTGCCTTCCTTGCTTAGGCCCAGACCACGACGTATCAGCCTGTTTAGCCTATGCCTCCTTCAACCGACGGACTCTTAGACGTCGGTCGGAGTTTGCAGAAGAGTTTTTTGTTTCCGCTTTTGCATGTACAATGCCGTCGGAGACTCCGACTACGCATTTAGCCAAAAAACGCAAGGAAAAGGACCGACACTCGCGGCCCGCGGTTTCGGCTGAAACCACGGTTAGGCCTACCGCGAGTGTCTCGGTTTCGGCTGAAACCGAGGCCTCGGTTCTTCCTTCTGCCGAAATCATACCTCCGACAACCGAGGCCAGCGAGGCCCCGGCCGAGTCGGCTACAGAAATCCCTACCGAACGAGAATTGTCCAACACCATTCCTTTGGACATTTCCACTCCTGCACGTGGGGCAGCTAGGCCCCCTGCTTCTATGTCTATTAAGGCTTTCTCCAGGGCTAAAGCAGCTAAAATTACTAAAGCTTTACCTGCAAAATCAACCTCACAGAGACCTTCCTCAAGTACCCAGATTCTCATTCTTGCTGAGGACCTTATTTCTCTGATTAGGGGTTCCCAACCTCACCCAGACAGGGCCTCCCAACCTCCTCCTGACAAAAGGCCCAGGACTGAACCCCCTGAACCTCTCTCCTCTGACTACTCCTCGGATGGATCTGATTTGTCAGACCATCACGAAGGGCCATACTCACCTTATGAGGACTCGGATGCAGAAGACTCTATCCCTTCTGCTTCCCCTCCAGAGGAGTTCTCCTTTGGGGAAACTTTACACTCTATGATGGAACACTTTCAGTGGCAGGGTCAGGATTTTTCTGATTCTAGAAAAAGACTAAGGACTTTCTTACACTTGCCACAGCATAGGCCTTTAGCCATACCACCTGTGCTAACTGTAGTTGATGATGCATATAATGATGTTAGCTCTGCCCCTGATTCACTTCCTCCGGCCCCTGCCAAACCTGACAGAGATACTACAGGGTTCCGGATTCCCACTTCCACTTGTATAAGGCCCATGCTGCAGACCCAGAAACTATTTCTCAGGGCCCGAAAGGTGTTGCAGCTGCCACTGCCAAAAACCCACTACCCTCTGAAAGGGAGTCAAGAGCATTAGAGAGATGGGGAAAAAAGGTTTATACATCTGCTACTCTTTCTGCCAGGGCTTTAAACTGTCAATTCCATATGATACAGTACCAGGAATATTTGTTAGACCAGCTGAATAAAAAGCTTTCCTCTCCTGAACCTTTAGACTGTAAGGCCCTTCAGGATTTGGTACACAATTCTCAGCAGGTCAGTAATCATTTTTTAAAATGTGGCTATGATGCACTGGAAGCTTCATTTAGATCAGCTATGACTGGGGCAGTAATTTGTAGACATGCCTGGCTAAAAGAACAATCCTTGCCGGACCATGTTAAGGCTAAACTCCTAGATGCTCCAATGGAGAAACAAAGTTTGTTTGGCTCCCCTGCACAGGAGATTCTAAAGAAAGTGGAAGAAAAAGCAAAATATGTGCAAACAGTTAAGGATTTTCTGCAGGTCCAACCTCCGAGGTTCAGCAGAAACTGGCCTTCAAAGAATTGGTCCTTTCCAGACAACTCCAAAGCACAGAGGGGCAGGAATAGACGCCCAAGAGGCAGAGGTCAATCAAAAGGTGCCTACAGGGGTCGCCAGTGGCAACCTGCCAACCAGAGGAGTACTGCCACAGCTGCAACTACATCCACTTCCACAGGACAAACACAATGACTTGACTCTGACTCCGCCTACAAGGGAACAGCTGGAAGCACCCTTGGGCGGAAAATTGGCTTTATTCTCAAACAACTGGCATTGCATTACAAAAGACAAATGGACATTGCAAACAATAGACAGAGGATACAGGTTTCATTTCCACACTTTACCAAGAAGGAGCGGAATGCCAAACCTTCCACCAAACCAGAAGCCAGAGGCTTTAAGACAAATCAACAATTTACTTCAGATGAAAGCAATAGAAAGGGTACCATCTACGGAACAAGGCCAAGGGTTTTACTCCAGACTATTCCTTGTACCAAGAAAAGAAACCCAATGGAGGCCAATTCTCGACTTGTCCGCACTAAACACATATCTCATTGTGCCAAAATTCAAAATGCTGACCCTAGAGCAACTTCTTCCCATGTTGGGCAAGGAGTCTTGGCTGGTGATTCTAGATCTCAAGGAGGCATACCTGCACGTCCCTATACGACCAGATTGCAGAAGACACCTCAGATTTCTTGCAGGATCAGAGCATTATCAATTCAGCATTGCCATTTGGCTTATCTACTGCGCCTAGAGTATTCACAAAATGCCTGGCTTCAGTAATTGCACACTGCAGGCTTCAGGGAATTCAAATCTACCCATACCTGGACGACTGCCTAATACAAGCGGAGAACAGGACAAGACTTATAAAGGATTTGGCCTATGTCATACACCTGTTACAGGCCTTGGGATACACAGTCAACATCCAGAAGTCAAGACTAGTGCCATCCCAAAGGATAACCTTTTTGGGTGCGTATCTGGACACAATAACTCAGATGGCTTTTCTCACAGAAGAAAAACAAAAGCAACTGCCACTCTACTTCATGGCGTTGACAAGACAAACTCAGCTCACTGCAAGGAAAGTCCTGCAGGCCCTGGGTTACATGGCATCTTGCATAATCTTGATCCCACATGCCAGGCTGCATATGAGGAAATTATAATGGTACCTAAGGAATGTATGGTCTCAACACAGGCACAGTCTAGAAACCATGATTCCAATCATTCCATGCCTGAAAAAGGAATTCCTGTGGTGGGCTCAGGCCTGCCAGTCCAACAGAGGGTTGCCTTTCACCAAACCACATCCAAGGCAGACCATCACCACGGATGCCTCAGACCGAGGATGGGGGAGCACACATGGAAGACAAGTGCATCCAAGGCCTATGGACTCAAGACCAGCTAAATTTGCACATAAACCTAAAGGATATGCTGGCAGTGAAACATGCAATCGAGGCATTCGAATCATTCCTCCAGCAAGGTCATCTGCTGATAAGGACGGACAATACCACAGTCATGTGATACATAAACAAACAGGGAGGCACGCATTCCTACCCTCTATGCCGGATGGCAATGGATCTGTGGAACCTAGCCCTGGATCTCAACATCCAACTGCAGGCCAAATTTGTACCAGGAAAAGAGAATTCACTAGCAGACAGCTTAAGCAGAACTACCACGGATGCTCACAAATGGATGCTGCATCCAGACATCTTCAAAATCATAACAAACAAATGGGGAATGCCAGAGATAGACCTGTTCGCCTCCCCACTCAACAACCAACTAAAGAAATTCTGCTCAAGAGTATACCACCCACAAGCCTGGAAGGTGGACTCCCTCTCTTTCAACTGGAATGCCCTAGCAGTGTATGCCTTTCCACCACTTCCATTGATGTACAGAGTACTACTGAAGATCAGAGAGGAACAACCAAATGTGATACTGTGATAGCTCCAGACTGGCCAAGGCAGCACTGCTATCCGCTGCTGAGAAGCATGTCTCGGACGAACTCATGGCCTCTACCCCTATGGCCTCTACTTCTAACGCAGAACAACTTCAAGACACTGTATCCAAACTTGAAAACACTGCAACTGACTGCCTGGAAAATTGCCTAAAACAAAGCCAAACTGTCTTATCTCAAAGAGTCAAGGACATAATCCTGGAGGCTCGTAGACCCTCCACAAGAAAGACATACTCAGCTAAATGGAAGAGATTCCTCATTTGGAGCGCTTCAAAGGGTACAAATGTCACACTGGCAAACCTAGCACACATCCTAGAATACTTAGCAGAACTGTTTCACAATGGCCTGTCATATTCCGCCATTAAGATCCATGCTTCAGCAATTTCAGCAGAATACAACATGGATCCTCCTATCTTCTCTCCCCTCTTAAAAACGGGATCAAAAATGTAAAACCTCCAAGAAAACCACCTCTTCCTGCATGAGATCTCAATTTTGTGCTGGAAAAATTAACACTTCCACCCTTTGAACCAGCAGCATCAGCAGACTTACAGTTCTTATCTTGGAAAACTGCTTTCCTTCTAGCAATCACTTCAGCAAGAAGAGTATCCGAGTTACAGGCGCTAATGGCAGTGCAGCCTTTCCTTATTTTTCACCAGGATAGAGTGTCTCTGAGAACCAATCCTACTTTCATGCCAAAGGTGGTATCCAGGGTATCCTTGAACCAAGCTATTCATTTGCCTACGTTCTTCCCTAACCCACAGAACAGGGGGGAAAACTACTGCACACCTTGGATGTACACAGACAACTACGGTACTATCTGGGCAGAACTAAAACCAGCAGAAAAACTGACCAACTTCTGGTAGCATATGCAGCTGGAGTGCAAGGAAAAGCAATTTCCAAACAGACAGTCTCTAAATGGATAGGAAATTGCATTTGTTTCTGCTACTCTTTTCATGGAAAGACAGCTCCTGAAAATATCAGGCCTCACTCCACAAGAGCCACAGCCACCACTACAGCTTTCCTACGAGGGGTGGCTACCAAAGACATTTTAGAAGCTGCTACTTGGAGCTCCGTGCATACATTTGCCAAGCATTACAATCTACCTTTATACTCCAGATCCCGAGCAGGTTTTGCAACTGCAGTTTTACAGGGGATCATAACTACACCATCCTTATCTCTTAGTACCTCCTCCCCCAGTTTGGCTATGGTATTCTATCCATATCTTATGACTGCAGATGCATCCTTGAAGGACATAGTACAGTTTTGTACCTACCATAAATGTAGATGTCCGATAGGTATGCATCTGCAGTCAGGATTACCCACCCTTCCCTCTGTGGTATTCCTAGGGTGCTTACCCCTCTTTCAGCTAGCTGGGGGAATCTTTTATGGTGTATTTGTTTGTATGTATATATATATATATATATATATATATATATATATCGTGTTTTACTCTGTTTGGAATTTTCAATTTTTATCCAAATTTAGCCTTCCTAGAGGGCACCTGGGGCAAGAAACACTGAGGAAAATGGCGTCGGCTGATGCCTTTATACTCCAGCAGCTGACACATCGGGGAAGATGCGACATCAGCTGAGGCCAGACCCAGACTTCGGAATCCGGCCGACCGAAGGGCTGCCTGAGGCAGGACAACCCATATGTTATGACTGCAGATGTATACCTATCGGACATCTACATTTATGGTAGGTACAAAACTGTACTTTCCTGATTCTCATTTGTTTCTTTTTAGGAATCCTTTGGCTGATCCAGAGGTTATTTCTCAAGGCCCTAAAGGGAGTTAAGTTCACTGTTATTAAAATCCTGTTCCTGCTTGCAGGGAATCCAGGAACCTAGATAGGTGGGGTAAAAAGGTTTATACCTCTGCCACTCTTGCTATTAGGTCTACTAATTGTCTTTTTCATATGCTGAAGTACCAGCAGCACACCTTGGAAGATATTAAAACTAGGATAGCAGGTGTGCCTCAGTTGGCGGAGTGTAAGGATATGCAGGATTTGCTGAATTCTGCCAGTCTATTCAATAAGCATTCTTTACATTGTGGTTTTGACATTCTAGAAGCCTCCTGTAGGGCTACAGCTACTGGCTCTGTTATTAGAAGGCAGGTTTGGCTCAGGCAGCAGCCCCTGCCAGAGCCTGTTAAGGCTAAGCTTTTAGATTTACCTTTGCATAAGGACAGTCTTTTTGGCAACAAAGTAGAGGAAGTGCTCAAGAAGATGGAAGACCAGGCCAAGTCTATGCAGACAGCAAGACTTTCTGCAATTTCAGCCTCCTCGCTTTAGCAGGAATTACCCTTCTAAGAGTTGGACGTTCCCTGATACTAGCAGACAGAGCTGTTCTAGGACTAGAGGTTAAAAATCTTCTAGGGGGCAGGGGACTACCCCTCAAAGGTCTAAGCATTGGCAGGCTTCCTCTTCCAAGGCAGGAGGTTCTAAACCTGCATCTCAATCTAAACATTGTCAATGACTCTGTCCAACTTCTGCCTGTTCTTGCCTGCCCGGAGAGTCCTTTAGGGAGAAGGTTGGCCCTGTTTGCAAATGTTTGAGCCACCATCATGGACGACAAATGGGTACTCAGAATTGTATCCCTAGGGCACAAGTTTTCTTTCCACTCCTTTCCAGTATCCAAAGAATTCCTGGACGCTCCTCCAAACCAACGGGCAGAAGTAGAAAAGTAAATTTTGTCTCTTGTTACATCTGGGAGCAATAGAATCAGTTCCTGCTCAGCAGGTAGGCCAGGGATTCTATTCCAGACTTTTCCTAGTTCCGAAAAAAGAAGGCACCTGACGTCCTATCCTGGATCTATCCATCCTGAATACTTTCTTGATAATTCCAAAGTTCAAAATGCTCACTCTGCATCAGTTACTGCCAATGTTAGAAAAGGATTCCTGGTTGGTAACATTGGAGCGCAAAGAAGCTTATCTGCACATCCCTATCAGGGAAGGTTGCAGGCAATACCTTCGTTTCAGGGTTGGCAAGCAACATTATCAATTCTCTGTGCTGCTTTTTGGCTTATCTACTGCTCCCAGAGTTTTCACAAAGTGCCTGGCTCCAGTCATTGCTTTTTGCAGGCAAAAGAAAATTCAGATTTATCCATACTTGGATGACTGTCTAATTCAAGCAAATTCTAAGGAACAGTTGCTAAAGGATCTAGAATTTGTAAAGACTCTTCTCTCTTCCCTGGGTTACACACTCAATGTGGAAAAATCAAAAATGGTGCCATCCAAAGAGATTACATTCCTGGGAGCGAGTCTGAATACAGCCACCCAGATGATATGTCTCACCCAGGAGAAGCAGACAACTCTTTCAATTTACTTCAAGGATTTGGCAAGCCTGTCCCAGCTCCCTGCAAGGAAATGCAAGCGCTGGGATTCATGGCCTCTTGTATTCTCATGATTCCATATGCAGAACTGCATATGAGGAAACTGCAGTGGTACCTCAATAACGCTTGGTGTCAGGACCTGGATGTGATAATTCCTCTGCTTCCATGTCTGCAGACAGAGTTTCTTTGGTGGGCAACAGCTTGTTTACAAAACAAAGGCATGCCTATTTGCCCACCCCTGGCCACTCAAGTTCTTACCACAGACACATTGAACTACGCCTGGGGAGCTCACCTGGATTGCAGATGCATACAGGGAAGTTGGAATGCCCAGCAGATGCACCTGCACATAAATTTAAAGGAGTTGATGGCAGTCCAGCAGGCTTTACTAGCTTTTAGGCATCTTCTTTCTCCAGGGACCCTTCTTGTCAGGACAGACAACGCCACAGTTGTGGTACATCAACAAGCAGGGAGGGACTCATTCTTACCTCTTGTGCAGACAGAGCTTGAGTCTGTGGTCCATAGCAGCATCCCTGGGCCTACATTTCCTAGCTCATTTTCTTCCAGGAAGGCTCAGTGTTTTGGCCAACCAGTTGAGTGGACAGACCCTGGATCCTCACGAGTGGCAGCTTAACAGAGCATTTTTTACAGCATCATTCAACATTGGGGCACTACTCAAGTGGATCTCTTCTCTCCAGACAACCATCTTCTACCTCTTTTTTGCACCAGACAGCATCACAGCAGAGCCTGGAGAGTGGATGCTCTGTCCTTCCCTTGGACGTTGCTGTCAGTTTATGCCTTCCCTCCTCTTCCTCTTCTTCCCAGACTCTTATTAAAGATCAGGGATGAATGACCATAGACTATTCTCATAGCTGTGGTGTGGGCCAGGCAGCTTTGATATCCACTGCTTCACAGTCTCTCCCAATTTCCTCCTTGGCATCTTCCTGTGAGTCCATATCTTTTGGTTCAGGAAGGGGGAAACGTTCTACATCCTCATCTTCAGTCTCTCCATTTGGCAGCTTGGCTCATTGTATAACTCCATTCTATTCTTCCCTGTCCCAGCAGGTGGTTGACGTGCTGAAGGAGGCAAGGAGGCCTAGCATTAGGAAGTCTCATGATGGCAAATGGGAAATATTCTCTCTTTGGATGCAGGCTAGAGGGGAATCTTCTCATCCTACCCTTCCTCTGATTCTGGAATACCTGGCTGATTTGTTTCAGGGTGGTCTTTCTTTTTCCTCTATCAAGATCCATGCTTCAGCCATTTCTGCTCATTGTTCTCTTGAGCAGCCCATTTTCTCTCATCCTCTGATGAAAATGTTTCTCAAAGGTGCTTGTAACTTAAAACCTCCCAGAAGGGCGCCTACTCCAGCCCGGGATCTTAATTTTGTTCTAGAGAAACTCAGTCTTCCTCCATTTGAGCCAGCTGCCACTGCAGATTTAAAGTTTCTCTCATGGAAAACTGCCTTCCTCTTGGCTATAACTTCAGCAAGGAGGGTTTCGGAGCTGCAGGCTTTGATGGCTGTGGAGCCTTTTCTTATTTTCCATGCAGATAGGGGGTCTCTGAGAACCAACCCCTCCTTTATGCCTAAGGCAGTTTCTAGCCTGACTCTTAATCAGTCCATACACATTCCTACCTTCTTTCCTAATCCTCGAAATAGAGGTGAGAGGATCCTACATTCTCTTGATGTGCATAGACAGCTCAGGTTTTACCTGGACAGGACTAAAGACCTTCGGAAATCAGCTCAGTTTTGACCCTGGTGCCCAGGGCAAGGCTATTTCTAAGCAAACCTTTTCTAAATGGATTGCTCATTGTATTATTTTTTGTTATTCCTTTCATGGCAAGGTTCCTCCTCAAGGGGTTAGGACCCACTCAACTAGAGCAGCTTCCACTTCTGCAGCCTTTTTAAGGGGTGTCCCTACTAAAGACATTTTGGAAGCTGCCACATGGTCTTCTGTTCACACTTTCATAAAGCATTATAATTTGCCTTTGTTTTCAAAAGCCAGGGCAGGGTTTGCCACTGCTGTTCTGCAGGGCATTATCTCCAATCCTTGATTCTGTTGGTTCCTCCTCCCTTTTCTCTGGGCTTTAGTAATCGACCCATTGGTTAGGACTGCAACAGTGAAACATGATGAACATAGTACAGATGTCCTTCAAGAATGCAACTGCAGTCCTTACATATGGGTTGTCCTGCCTCAGGCAGCCCTTCGGTCGGCCGGATTCCAAAGTCTGGGTCCGGCGTCGGCTGATGTCGCCTCTTCCCCGACGCCAGAGCGGTTGGGGTATAAAAGCATCAGTCGACGCCATCTTCTTCAGTCTTTCTTGCTGCGCAGTGCCAATAGCAGAAGCAGTTCGCAAGTGTCGGTCGGCCAGCTCCTGTGTTTTCAGTTACCGAAGTCATCAAAAAGCTAAGTACCCCATTGGGGAACCTTTTCTTGCCTCAGCCGATGTCAGATAAAACTGCAAAAGTTAATAACTGTTTGTCTTGTGGTAAACAAATACCTCATAAGGACTTCCATTCTTACTGCCTTCCCTGCCTTGGCCCAGACCATGATGTCTCGGCCTGTGCTGCCTGTGCTTGCTTCAATAAGCGCACACTCAGGCGCTGGGCAGAATTTGCTGAAGACGTTTTTGGGGAAAATTTCTCCTATATCATGCCGTCGGAACAACCGACAACACATATTTCCAAAAAACGGAAGGACCGGGACCAACATTCTCGGCCCGCGACTTCCACCAACACCACGCCAAAACCTACCGCTAGTGCATCGGTCTCTTCGGAGGCAGTAATCCAACCGCTCCAGACCGACGACACCGCTTTACCGATCACTTCGGCCCCGGAGGCTACCCTGGTGCCGGTTGTTGATTTTCCTCCTGAAACCGAAGCCCAAGATTTGCCTGACACCATACCGGTGGACAAAGTTACTCCAGCACGTGGGGCAGCTAGACCTCCGGTGTCTATGTCCATCAAGGCCTACACACGTGCTAAGGCTGCCAGCCTGGCTAAGTCTCACCCTCCTAAATCTTTTTCTCAGGGTCCCACTTCTGATAAACAGATCATGACTTTAGCTGCAGATCTAATTTCCTTAATCAGAGGCTCCCAGGCTCATCCAGACAGAGGTTCTCAGCCGCCTGCAGACAAAAGGCCTAGGGTTGAGCAGACAGATACACTGTCCTCAGATGAAGCCTCTGGTGACTCAGACCATTCAGATTCCCAGGAAGAATCCTTCCAGGCCTACGAGGATTCTGATGCTGAGGAATCTATTCCATCTGCCTCTCCTCCTGAGGATATTTCTTTCGGGGAAATTCTCCACTCCATGAGAGAGCATTTTCAGTGGCAGGGCCAGGAATTCTCCGATTCCAGGAAAAGGCTTCTTACTTTCCTTAAGTTACCCCAGCACAGGCCTTTAGCTATCCCACCAGTGTTAGATGTATTGGATGATGTGTACTCAGACTCGAGTGCTTCTCCTGATTCTCTCCCTCCTGCTCCTGTCAAGCCAGACAGATATTACAGGGTTCCTGAAACCCATAAACATCTCTTTAAGGCCCATTCTGTTGATCTAGAAACTATTTCCCAGGGGCCCAAAGGAGTGACCACTTCCACGGCCAAAAATCCTTTGCCCGCAGACAGGGAATCTAGGTCCCTGGAGAGGTGGGGTAAAAAAGTTTATACCTCAACCACCCTTGCCATGAGGGCCCTTAACTGTCTTTTTCATATGTTTCAGTATCAGGATTTCTTGATGGATGATTTGCAGAAAAGGTTAGCCTCTCCTGAGCCTTTAGATAGAAAGGCCTTGCAGGATTTGGTTCATAATACACAGCAGGTTAGCAATCATTTTCTTCAGTGTGGTTATGATGCATTGGAAGCTTCATGTAGGGCAGCTATGACAGGGGCCGTCATACATAGACATGCTTGGTTGAAAGAACAGGCTTTGCCAGATCATGTTAAAGTAAAGCTTCTAGATGCACCTCTGGAAAAACACAAGCTATTTGGTGCTAATGCTCAGGATGTGTTAAAATCAATTGAGGAAAAGGCTAAATCAGTACAAACAGTCAAAGATTTCCTCCAGGTTCAGGAATTGGCCTTCGAAGAATTGGTCCTTTCCAGACACTGACAAGTTCCAAAGGGGAAAAAACAGGCGTGCTCGAGGTAGAGGGCAATACCGGGGCTCCTACAGGGGCCGCCAATGGGAACCGACTAATCAGAGAAGTGGCGCAGGAACTTCTACTGCTCCACAGGGACAATCACAATGACTTGACTTTAACACTGCCGACCAAGGCTCAAAGAGAAGCACCTCTAGGCAGAAAATTATCCTTATTTTCAAAAAATTGGCACGTTTTAACAAAGGACAAATGGATTCTGGACATAATAGACCAAGGTTACAGGTTCCACTTCCATACTTTACCAACAAGACAAGGCATGCCAAACCTGCCACAAAATCAAAGGGCAGAGGCACTCATACAAGTTCAAAGCTGCTACAAATCAAAGCAATAGAAAAGGTTCCTCCTCAGGAACAAGGCCAGGGATTCTACTCAAGACTGTTCCTTGTTCCAAGAAAAGAAAAGCAATGGAGGCCTATACTGGACTTGTCCGCTCTAAACACTTTTCTCATTGTGCCAAAATTCAAAATGCTGACACTCCAGCAACTTCTTCCCATGCTGGGCAAGGGGTCTTGGCTGGTTACTCTGGACCTCAAGAAGGCATACCTGCATGTCCCAATCAGACACAGTTGCAGAAGATACCTCAGATTTCTTGCAGGGACAGAGCATTATCAATTCTCAGCATTGCCTTTTGGCTTATCTACTGCACCCAGAGTATTCACGAAATGCCTGGCATCAGTAATTGCACACTGCAGACTCCAGGGGATACAAATATACCCTTACCTGGATGACTGCCTTATACAAGCGGACAGCAAGCAAGCCTTGATAAGAAACTTGAACTATGTCATTCACTTGCTACAGGCTTTGGGATACACAGTCAACATTCAAAAATCAAGACTACTGCCATCCCAACAAATAATTTTTCTAGGAGCCAAACTGGACACAAACTCACAAATGGCTTTCCTCACAGAAGAGAAACAAGAACAGTTACCAGATTACTTCAAAAGCCTAGCAAAGCACACCCAGATGACTGCAAGGAAAATCCTGCAGGCCCTGGGTTTCATGGCATCTTGCATTCTTCTGATTCCACTGGCAAGACTACACATGAGAAAACTACAATGGTACCTAAAAAGTTTATGGTCTCAACACAGCCACAACTTAGAAGCAATTATTCCACTCATTCCATGTCTACAAAAGGAATTTTTGTGGTGGGTTCAAGCAAGCCAGCTAAACAAAGGCATGTCTTTCAACAAACCTCAAACAAGCCAAACCATTACAACGGACGCCTCAGATCATGGATGGGGGGTGCACATGGAGGGCAGATGCATTCAAGGGCAATGGGCGCCCCAGGAAGTGCATCTACACATCAATCAAAAAGAGATGTTGGCAGTGATTCATGCAATCGAGGCCTTCGGAAAATTTCTTCAGCAAGGTCATCTGCTAATAAAGACAGACAACACCACTGTTATGTGGTACATAAACAAACAGGGAGGTACTCATTCTTACCCCCTTTGCAGACTAACAATGACTCTTTGGGAAAAGTCACTGAAACTGAACATACAGTTGCAATCCCAGTTTGTTCCAGGCAAGGACAATGTTCTGGCGGACAGTCTAAGCAGAAACATCTTGGACCCGCACGAATGGATGTTGCATCCAGACTTTTTTTCACAAATAACTCGTGCATGAGGGAGGCTGGACATAGATCTTTTTGCCTCACACCTCAATCATCACCTGAAGAAGTTCTGCTCGAGGACACACCACCCTCAAGCCTGGAGAATGGATGCTCTCTCCTTCAGCTGGAACTCTCTAACAATCTATGCATTCCCACCTCTACCATTAATGACCAAGGTGTTACTGAAGATCAAGGCAGAACAACCGAAAGGCATTTTGATAGCTCCAGATTGGCCAAGACAGCACTGGTATCCATTACTAAGGAGCATAACTCGCACCAAGCCGTGGCCCCTGCCTCAATGGCCTCTGCTTTTGACTCAGCACAATTACAGGACGGTTCATCCCAACCTGCAGACTCTGCAGCTGGCAGCTTGGAGGGTTCCATGACTTCTCCCCATATCTCACTCTCCAAGGAAGTTCAAGAGATCTTACTGGAAGCATGCAGACCTTCCACCAGACAAACGTATTCAGCCAAATGGAAGAGATTCAACATCTGGAATGCCAACAAGGGTCAGGATGCATCAGTAATGAGCATCCCACAGATACTAGAATACTTGGCAGAAATGTTACATAAAGGCCTTTCATATTCTTCCATAAAAATACACGCTTCAGCAATTTCAGCAAAATACAACAGTGATCCACCTGTGTTTTCACATCCTTTGCTAAGACAGTTTCTAAGAGGGATAAAGAATATCAAACCTCCCAGAAGACCACCAGTGCCTGCATGGGACCTCAACTTCGTGTTGGAAAAATTAACTCTTCCTCCTTTTGAGCCAGCAGCATCTTCAGAATTGCAATTTCTCTCCTGGAAAACAGTTTTCCTGTTGGCAATTACCTCAGCAAGAAGAGTCTCGGAGATACAGGCCCTCATGGCAGTGCCTCTATTTCTCATTTTTCATCAGGACAGAGTTTCTTTAAGAACAAATCCCTCATTCATGCCAAAAGTGATATCCAGGGTGTCTCTAAATCAAGCAATTCACCTGCCTACCTTCTTTCCCAATCCTCAAAATAAAGGAGAAAAGCTGCTGCACACTTTGGACATACACAGACTACTTCTTGGACAGAACAAAACTACTACTTGGACAGAACAAAAGCCAACAGAAAGTCTGACCAGCTATTTGTAGCTTACGCTGCTGGAGTACAAGGAAAGGCAATTTCCAAACAAACAATTTCAAAATGGATAGGACACTGTATCAGATTCTGTTATTCTTTCCATGGAAAAGGTGTGCCAGCCAATATCAGGCCACACTCCACCAGAGCTATAGCCACCTCCACAGCCTTTCTAAGAGGGGTGGCTACAAAGGACATTCTAGAAGCTGCTACATGGAGCTCCATGCATACATTTTCCAAGCACTACAACCTGCCTTTATATTCCAGATCCCGAGCAGGCTTTGCTTCGGCAGTCCTGCAGGGCATTTTAGCTACACCATCTCTATCTTAGAGCCTACCACCCCCAGCTTGGCTATGGTATTCAACCCATATGTAAGGACTGCAGTTGCATTCTTGAAGGACATAGTACAGTTTTGTACCTACCATAAATGTAGATGTCCGATAGATATGCAACTGCAGTCAGGTTTTCCCTCCCTCCTACCCCTCTGTAAATTATCCTTTTGGGTCCATTCCCCTTTTCAAATTAGCTGGGGGATATCTGTTATGGTGTATCTGTTTATTACTGTTGTGTATGTCTGGAATTTTTTATCCATTCTCTAAATTTAGCCTTCCTTGGAGGGCACCTGGCATCTGGGGCAAGAAACACTGATGAAGATGGCGTCGACTGATGCTTTTATACCCCAACCGCTCTGACGTCAGGGAGGAGGCGACATCAGCTGACGCCGGACCCAGACTTTGGAATCCGGACGACCGAAGGGCTGCCTGAGGCAGGACAACCCATATTTAAGGACTGCAGCAGCATATCTATCAGGCATCTACATTTATGGTAGGTACAAAACTGTACTTTGTGTACACTTGCCATAAATGTAGATGTTTTGAGTGTATTCACTTTTGCAGTCCTGCTGTCCCTCCCTCCTTCCCCCTTTTTTCTCTTTTTGTAAGGTACAGGCTACATTTAGTTTAAGCCTTGTTTTCTGGGGGCTTCTGAATGTTATGGCAAGAAAGACTGAGGAAGTGATGTCGGCTGCCTCCTTTTGTATCGGATGCCTTGACGTCCTTTACATCCGACGGCAGAAAACGTAATTTTTACTTACCTTTGATATTCTGACCAATCGAGGGCTACCGGGAGCTGGATAACCCATTGATTAGGACTGCAACAGTGAATACATCTACATTTATGGTAAGTGTACACAGCTGTACTTTCGCACAAGTGCCGGTCAGCCGCTACCTGAGTTTTCGTCTACTGAATTGCAGTTGAAGTCTTCTAAAGCTAAGTACCCCGTTGAGAATCCTTTTTTCTTGCACTAACCAATGTCAGAAAAAGTTAATAATTGTCTTGCCTGTGGAAAGCAAATACCACACTGAAACTTTCACTCTTATTGCATTACTTGTTTAGGCCCAGACCACGACGTCCCCCGTTGTCAATTCTGTGCTTTGTTCAATGCCAGAACTATCCGTCGTCGGACCCTTATTGTAGCCAGATATTTTCGCTTACAGTTATCGAATTCCGATATGACTTTGGTAAGCCATCCAACAGCAGATCTACCAAAAAAACGTAAAGATAATGACAGAGACGGACCGCACTAGTCCAAACCTACCTACGACACTTCCATTAAGCTAGTCGTCAGTTCTCCAGTACTCAGTGAGGTGCTTTTGCAGCCCTTGATGCCCACTTCTGTTGATTTGCAGGCCAGGCCACTACCAATACCCTTTCGGAGTCTGGTATGCCGCAAAACACTTCTTCGACTAAGGATCCTGCGGTCGTCTCCACCTTGGATGGGTCCGGAGCCACTGCGCAGGCACTGGCTTCCGAGGAAGTTCCTTTGCAGTACCGGATCTCGACACAGACGTCTTCTTTCACGACTACTGTTCTTTTAAAAACGACAGTTTCTTAGGCCCAGGGTATGAACCACACCCAAGAAACACGACCCACTCTCAGGTGCCTGCTACCGTGCCTCAGTTTCAAATGCTTAAAACGGCAGAAGACCTTATCATGCTGATCAGGGGAAGCCAAGATACCCCCTCCAAAAGGAAAAGAGATCTGTCCCCTGTAGTTTTGTCTGAACAAGAGTCAGATGAATCTGATGCATCTGAATATGAAGACATGCAACCCCTCTCCACTTATGAGGATTCTGATGCAGAGGATTCCATTCCTTCAGCCTCTCCCCCAGTGGATTTTTCCTTTGGGGAAACCCTGCATACTTTGAGAGCATTTCCAGTGGGAGAGTCAGGACCACCCTCAGTCTAAAAAGAGACTAAGGGAATTCCTAGATCTTCCACAACACAGACCCTTGGCCATCCCCCCAGTTCTGGATGTTGTGGAGGAGGTTTTCCTCTTTTCCAGCTTGACTCCTGATGCCCTTCCTCCTGCTCCAAGAAAACCAGACAGGTACTATATAGTCCCTGACTCACACAAATATCTTTTTAAAAATCCTGCAGCTGATCCTGAGGTCATTTCTCAAGGGCCAAAGGGGGATTAAAGCAACCTCTGCTAAGAATCCCACCCCCTCAGATAGGGATTCCCGAGCATTGGACAGATGGGATAAAAAAGTATACACCTCAGCTACTCTTGGTGTCAGGGCACTAATTGTCAGTTCCATATGCTGAAATTTCAGCAACATACCTTTGAACTCCTTAAACAAAAAAATGTCTTCCTTTCCTGCTTGGGTAGAATTTAAAGATTTACAAGAGTTAATACATTTTGCAAGTCAAGTAACTAAACACACCTTGGACTATGGTTTTTATGCCCTAGAAGCTTCTTGCAGGGCAGCATTCTCTGGATCTCTCATTAGAAGGCATGCTTGGCTTAAGGAACAGACCTTGCCAGACAATGTCAAATCTAAATTGTTGGATGCCCCCTTGAACAAAGATAACTTATTTGGCACTAAAGCACAAGAGGTCTTAAAAAAGATGCAAGAAAAGACAAAATCTATGCATACAGTTGAGTATTTCCTGCAGGTCCAGCCCCCTAGGTTCAGGAGGCATTGTCCCTCCAAACACTGGTCCTTTCCTGCTCCCAGTAAACCAGCCCAGGTTAGGCCCCGTGGAAACAGACCCCCCCAGACAGCAGCCACAGGGAATGCAGAGACGTTCTTCAGGTTTTACTGTTGCAGTCATTACATTTGGGTTATCTGCTTGCAGGTAGCCCTCAGTCGGCCTGATAAACAAAGTCTTTGGTCCTGCGTCAGTTGCTGTACCTTCTTCCATGACGTCAGGTCGTCAGGGGTATAAAATATGCAGCCGATGCCATTACATCATTCTTTCTTACCGTGCGGTGCCCAAAGCAGAAGCAGCTTTCAAGTGCCAGTCGGCCGACTCCTGAAATTTTCGTTTTCAAGTTTCAGAACCGAAGTCTTCAACTAAAGCTAAGTACCCCGTTGGGGTAACTTTTTCTTGCTCCTTACTGATCTCAATAAAAGTTAATAATTGCATTACTTGTGGAAAGAAAATACCTTATAAAGATTTTCATTCGTACTGTATTCCTTGCTTAGGCCCTGACCACAATGTACCTTGCTGTCAGTTTTGTGCTTTATTTAATCAGCGCACTATCCGTCATCAGTATATTTTCACCTCTAAATATTTCGGTGCTCGGTTTAATTATCCAGAAATGTCGTTGGTTAGCCATCCGACTACCGGGATTCCAAAAAACGCAAAGATAAAGACAGAGACAGGCCACCGAGGTCCAAAACTGACGACTATGCTTCTCCTAAGCCAGTCGCCAGTTTGCCGGTACTCAGTGAGGTACTTTCGCAGCCCCTGATACCCGCTACATCTGATTCGCAGGCCTCTACTGAGACTCATTCGGAGTCCGGTATGCCGCAAGATGCTTCAACTATGGAACCCACGGATGTCTCTACCTTGGATGGGTCCGAAGCTGCTGTGCAGGCACCAGCTTCTGAGGGTGTATTTAGGCCTACGGACTTGCATATTAAACAGACGCCTCCTTCTTTACTTAGGCCTAAATCTCAATCCATGCCTAAAAAAACTGATGCCCAGGCCACATGCTCAGGCCTCTATGCCTAAAAAACAAAGGATAAGAACGGCTGAAGATCTAATAACTCTAATCAGGGGTAGCCAACCCCTTCTAAGTGGCCTAGGACTGAAGTTGATTATGAATCTTCTGGTCAGGATTCTATTTTTTCTGAGTCTTCTGATGATCTGGATTTGCCCTTATGTACTTATGAAGATTCTGATGCAGAGGACTCCATTCCCTCTGCTTCCCCTCCTGTGGATCTTTCTTTTGGGGAAACCTTACATACTCTAAGGGAGCATTTCCACTGGGAAAGCCAGGATTTTTCTGATTCAAAAAAGAGGCTTGGAGATTTCCTTCTATCTCAGTGTAGGCCTTTAGCTATTCCTCCTGTACTAGACATTGTTGATGCTTTTTCAGAATCTACTTTGGCCCTTGATTCCCTGGCTCCTGCTCCCAGAACACCTGACAGATACTACAGGATCCCCGAGTCCCACAAGTTCCTTTTTAAAAATCCTATTGCAGATCCAGAGACTATTTCACAGGGGCCCAAGGGCATTAAGGCTTCTACTGCTAAAAATCCTACCCCTTCTGATAGACTCCAGGCCGCTGGATAGATGGGGCAAGAAGGTTTACACTTCTGCAACGTTGGCCATTAGGGCTTTAAACTGCCAGTTTCATATGTTAAAGTATCAGCAACATGTTATTGGACTGCTTAAACAGAAAATTATGTTGATTCCTGACTGTGCTGAAAATAAAGAATTACATGCTGAACAAGTTGGAAAACATACTTTGCAATGTGGTTTTGATTCATTAGAGGCCTCTTGCAGGGCTGCTGTTACTGGGTCTGTGAAACGAAAGCTTTCAGAGACGGTATACAGTCCACAAAAAAGACTGGATCTGTGCTCAGAAGGCATGCTTGGCTTAAGGAGCAATCTTTGCCTGATCATGTTAAATCTAAATTGTTGGATGCTCCTTTAAATCAGGACCGCCTGTTTGGCAACAAGGCTGAGGAAGTTCTGAAAAAGATGGAAGATAAAGCTAAAGCTATGCAAACTGTTAAAAGATTTTCTACAAGTTCAGCCTCCTAGATTTAGTAGGCACTGGCCCTCTAAGAATTGGTCCTTTCCAGCCCCTTCCAGGTCTTCTCAAGCCAAACCCAGACACAGCAAAAACCCCAGGTTTCAGTCCCAGGGGAGAGAGAGAACTAAGCAGTAGGGGAGATCTCCACTTCCAAATGTGGGAATAGTAAGACTCCCCTCCCTGTGGTAAACTGTCTCAGTTACTTCTTTTTAAAATTTCCAAGCACTTATCAACTGACTGCTCCTTTGGGGGGAAGGATTGCTCTTCATGCAAAGAATTTGGAACTCATTACCCAGGACAAATGGGTTTTAAATGTAGTGTCCCAGGGATACAGATTTCACTTCCACACGTTGTGAACACCAGGCGGATGGCCAGACCTACCCCCATTCAGTGGGCAGAGGCCCCAAAACAAGTACTTTCTCTCTTAAGCATGGGAGTTATTCAACTGGTACCAGAAGAGGAAAAGAGACAAGGTTTCTACTCAAGACTTTTCCTGGTACCCAGAAAAGACAATTCATGGCATCCTTTCCTGGACCTGTCTACTCTAAACACCTTTTTGGAGATTCCAAAATTCAAGATGCTGACACTTCACCAATTACTTCTATGCTAGGCAAGGATGCCTGGTTGGCAACACAAGATTTAAAAGAAGAATGCCTGCACATCCCAGTCAGGGAATCTTGCAGAAGATGCCTATGCTTCAAAGCAGGCTACACACACTCAGTTCTCTGCACTGCCCTTTGTGAATAATATGGGCGCAGTACATAAGCCAAAGTGCTTAGCTCCAGTTATTGCATTTTGCAGGCAAAGAAATATTCAAATGTACCCATACCTGGACAGTTGTCTAATTCAGGCAGAAAGCCAGGACATACTTTTGAATCATTTGGCCTTTGTACAACGGGTTCTAACTTGTCTGGGGTACACCATAAACGAAAATAAATCACACCTGGTACCCTGTCAACAAATTATATTCCTGGGAGCAAGTCCGAGTACAACTTCCCAGGTGGCTTACCTCACACCAGAGAAACAAGTTCATTTGACAACCTCCTTCAAACAAGTGGCCACAAAAACCCTGCTATCTGCAAGACAAATACTGCAAGCCTTGGGGTTCATGGCCTCCTGCATTCTTCTAATTCCTTATGCAAGACTGCATATGAGGAAACTACTGTGGTATCTAAAAAGCCTATGGTGTCAACATTCTCAAGACCTAGAAACAATGATTCCTATCATACCTTGCCTACACCTAGAGTTCCTTTGGTGGGCAGAGGCCTGCCACCAAAACAAGGGACTACCTTTCACACCACCCCCTGCCACCCAAACCCTAACAACAGACGCATCAGACTATGCATGGGGGGCTCACGTGGCAGGGAAGTGCATTCAGGGCAAATGGAACCCAAGTCAAATGCACCTGCATATCAATCAAAAAGAAATGTTAGCTGTACAGAATGCTGTGACAGCCTTCAAGGACCACATTCTTCCAGGACAACTAATGGTAAAGACAGACAACACCACTGTTATGTGGTACATAAACAAGCAGGGGGGTACACATTCTTACCCCCTCTGCAGACTAGCCATGGCATTGTGGAACACAGCCTTGAGCTGCCAAGTGCACATACAAGCTCAATTCCTGCCAGGAAAATTAAATACACTGGCAGACGGACTAAGCAGAAACCTCATGGAACCCCACGAGTGGAAACTGGAACCAAGGATTTTCAACATGTTGACAAGCAAATGGGGGAGCCCAGATATAAACCTGTTTGCCTGTCCCAGAACTACCAATTGGACAAATTTTGCACAAGGACTCCCCACAAACAAGCCTGGAAAGTGGATGCTTGTCCTTCAGCTGGAAAAACCTATCAGTCTATGCCTTCCCCCCTCTGCCTCTGCTCTACAAAGTACTACTAAAAATCAAACAGGACAAACCAAGAATGATTTTTATTGCTCCAGACTGGCTGCGCCAACAGTGGTACCCCCTCCTGCACAGTGTGTCATGATTATCTCCATGGCACCTGCCTCAGACTCCTTCCCTGCTGTCTCAGCAGGAGAACCAGATTCTGCACCCTCAGCTTCTAACACTGAACCTTGCAGCTTGGCTAATTACTTAATTTCTCCTTTACCATCCCTCAGCAAACCTGTGATGGATATCATTTTAGAGGCAAGGAGGCCTAGTACTAGAAAATCTTATGCTGAAAAATGGAAAAGATTCTGTGCCTGGAAACAATCTCAAGGGATGAGCACAGCAGCACCCAATTTACCTCAGATTTTTACAATACTTAACTGAGATGCTTCACAAGGGCCTGTCTTTTTCCTCCGTTAAAATCCACGCCTCAGCCATTTCAGCTCATTATAACACAGAACCCCCCCCCCCTTCTCTTATCCACTGCTCAAGCAGTTCCTCAGAGGGGCCAAAAATTTGAGACCACCCAGGAGAGCTCCAACCCCAGCCTGAGATCTTAACTTTGTCTTGGATTAACTCAACCTCCTTTCGAGCCAGCTGCTACTGCAGACTTAAAATTTCTTTCTTGGAAAACAGCTTTCCTTTTAGCAATCACTTCAGCTAGAAGGGTATCTGAATTACAGGCCCTTATGGCAGCGGAGCCTTTCATCATCTTTCATGCGGACAGGGTGTCCCTCAGAACCAATCCATCGTTCATACCCAAGGTGGTATCCAGTGTGGCTCTTAATCAGTCCATTCATTGGCCAACCTTCTTTCCCAATCCACAGAATATAGGGGAACGGATACTGCATTCCTTAGATGTGCACAGACAACTTAGATTCTACTTGGACAGGACTAAACCTTAAAGGAAATCTGAACTGCTGATGGCATTTGCTGCAGGGGCAGAGGGGAAGGCTAGCAAACCATTTCTAAATGGATAACCATTGCATTCATTTCTGCTTTAAGCACCATGGAAAACCTATCCCCCAGGTAGGGTTGCCAGATTTCCGACTGGCCAGGGAGGGACAAAAAAAAAAACGCATTAAACACAAGCAGCTATGTTCATAGGTTCATACTAGGCTATCTGCCCTAGGGCATTTACAAGCCTAGCCAGAGTGAGATTGGCTTTCGCCACCCATTTTAAAATGAATTTTGCTATGCCCTTTTTCGAGGTTAGTATACTGTGCATCTGTCTAACAGTGACACAGAAGTGATACCCGGAGTAAATCTAAGATCTCCCATCCACTCATCAAGATTCCTCTTGAAGAGAGTCAATGAGGGACTCCTCCTAACCTGGACTGGGATTTTATTCCAGAGTGAAGGGAGCCTCTAGGTTATGAATCTGTCCCTCCAGCATGTCTTATTTATTTCAGTGCTGAGGTTCAAGACTCTCGAGCGCGTAGCTCGATGGGATTTGGATTTTCTGAGGTGCAGCATGTCCATTAATTCCGGGTTGGACATGGCTTTATACGTCAGGCACAGATCCCCTCTGAGCAGGCGGTATGCCACTGAGTAGAGCTGGAGTTTCTTTAACCGGGCAGCATATGGCATCTGTTTGAGCCCTTTGATCCTCTTGGTGAGGTACTTTTGGGGTCTTTCCAGTTGCTGCAGGTGTCTGGTAAGGTACATCCCAAAAGGGGCATTGTACTCAATTATGGGCCTGATGAGGGATGAGTAAAGAGGCACGATGATTTCTAACCACTTTGGCCACGTGGTTGTCGAATGAGAGATTGCTATCAACTTGGGTCCCCATTACTTCTTCCGTACTTAGTGGATTACCATCTATGTGGTAATTTGTGGGCACTTTGTTTTTGCCGAAGGGGATGACAATACACTTTTTGGTGTTTAGCTTGAGGCCATGGCTCTGGCACCAGTTGTCTGTTTCTATGAGGCCCTTTTGTAGGATGCTTGTGTCGGCTGGAGAGTCTATTATGGTGCCCAGTTTGCAGTCATCTGCGAACTTGGTCAGCCACAGTCCTTCCGTGTTGGACTGTACCTCCGAGAAATATATACCGAACAAGAGAGGTCCCAGGACTGAGCCTTGTGGGACGCCACTTGTAACTAGTTTGGAGTCTGACATGGCTCCAGCAATTCTAACCATGTGGGTTCTGTCCTTGAGCCAGTTTGCAACCCATGTAGTGACATAGGGGTTTGTTTAAGCTGGTGAGCTTATCTATAATGTCCGAGTGAGGTATTGTATTGAAGGCTTTTGCGAGGTCCAGGTAGGCTGTGTGAACCACCGTCCCCTCGTCAATGGCCTTGGTGATTTGTTTCAAAGAAATCGACCAGGTTTAAGAGGCAGGATCTGCCCTTAAAGCCGAACTGGGTAGGATCCAGTGTCTGTAGGTCCATGATGATCCTTTCCATAGCTTTGCAGACCAAGCTACTCAGGCTTATGGGATGATAGTTTCCAGGATCCGTTGAGGCACCACCTTTGTGGAAAGGGACCACTGTTGCTGTACGCCACTCTTTGGGTACATATCCTGTAGTAAGGCTGAGATTGAACAGTAGTTTTATGTTTGGGTTTAGTTCTTCTTGGAGTTCATGTAGTACGCAGCCCAGGACACCGTCTGGACCCATTGATGCTGTGTTTTTTGCTTTGGAGAGGGCGGCTCTTACCTGAGCATCTGAGATGTCAGGGGGGCAGCACTCTGCTGGGATAGATATTTGCCCTTTTGGTGGGGAAGGGGGGAGAAGTTTGTGCTGAACCTGTCAGCTAGGATGTTGGCAATGTCTGTGGGTTCAGTGTATTTTTTGTCATTTTGGACTAATTCTGAGCATATCTGGGAATTCCCACCCAGGTTTCTAACATAACTAAAGAAA
The DNA here is from genome assembly GCF_019279795.1 of Protopterus annectens. Lineage (NCBI taxonomy): Eukaryota > Metazoa > Chordata > Ceratodontiformes > Protopteridae > Protopterus > Protopterus annectens. The sequence continues at coordinate 994,908,540 of NC_056726.1, read as the reverse complement.
GCCTTGTGATTATCCTTAGTGTCTTGTGCAATTTTGCTCTCGAAGCTGGCCTTAGACAATTTTATGAGTGCCCGTAGTTTTTTGCTAATACTGATCAGAGATGCCTTCCCTTTTTGGGATTTTGCTCTATCATGTAGTAGCTTCCTCCTTCTATTGTATAGTTTGTTTATGGCTGGGGTCCACCAGACAGGACGCCTGCTTTTGGAGGATTGGGTCTTGGTTTTGTTTGGGATTGCATGATCCATGCATTCCTGAAGGTGTTCATAGAATGCGTTTATAAAGGATTCTGCGGTCTGGGCCATATTTTCCACAGGCCCGGGGGCTTTGAAGGATTCCACCTCGGTTTTGAGGAGTGTGAAATTTGCTTTAGAGACGTTTTTCACTGTGGTTTTCTGGGCAGGGGCTGGGGTCGGGATGTGAATATCTAGTGAGATTAGTTTATGGTCTGATGTTACCAGTGAGGGATACACTTCTAGTCTGGAGCATAGAGTCCCCATGTTGTTGGTGTTCAGGTCCAGTATGTTTTCCCCTCTTGTGGGAGTGGTAACAAGCTGTTCCATAGCATTTGAGTTTATAAATTCTTGGAACCTTTGGGCTAGGGTGTTGGAGCTAGAGTAATGCTCCCAGTCTATGTTTGGGTAGTTGAAGTCGCCCAATATAATGGTGTTTGGAGAGACCTTCATATTTTCCAGTGTTCTCAGGAAGGCCGAGTGGGGTTCCTGGGTTTGAGAGGGTGGTCTGTAGCAGGCTGTAAACTGGAAGGCAGTTTTACCCACTGTTAGTTGTACATGGATATTCTCTGATGCTTCGTGCTGTGCCAACAACCTGGAGGTGTAGGTATCTTTGGCGAATATTGATACTCCCCCTCCTTTTGTGGTTCGGTCCAAGTTTTGGGGACGAAAAACATGGTATGAGGTATAACCTGGTAGTGCTGGGGTGCTCTCGGGAGCCTTGAACCAGGTTTCTGTTGCTGCACAGATATCAATGTTCTCCATGCTAAGGAGAGTTTAGCAATTTTTGATTGGCCCTTATGCCGGTATACGAGCCAATCAAAAAAACTTGCAAAACGGAGCTGTGTTTAATGCGGAACTGCCTGTCATTCTCCATTAAACACAAGCAGCTCCGTGTTTAGTGATTTTTGATTGGCCCGTATGCCGGTATATGGGCCAATAAAAAAAAAAAAAAAAAGATGAGGGCTGTTTCACCGGGATTTAAACCGGCATTGCGGGACTCTGGATCGGGTTGCTGATCCTGGGACAATCCCAGTCAAATAGGGATGTCTGGCAACCCTGCCCCCAGGGGATCAGACCTCACTCCACCAGGGCAGCATCTACCTCTACAGCCTTTCTCAGAAGCACCCCTTTCAGGGACATCCTAGAAGCTGCGACCTGGAGTTCTGTACATAGTTTCACCAAGCATTATCATTTGCCAATTTTCTCTAAATCCAGAGCTGGCTTTGCCACTGCAGTCTTGCACGTCCTGATAGTTGGCCCTAATGCTATCTAAATTCCTCCTCCCAACCCCATAGCTTTGAGACTCTACCCAAATGTAATGACTGCAACATTGTAATACGATGAACATAGTACAGTTGTGTACACTTACCATAAATATAGATGTTCGATTGTATTCACTGTTGCAGTCCTGGTTACCCTCCTCCAGCCCCCTAACTTCTTTTGGCTATACCTCTACTTTCCTTTACTATGCTTAAAAGCCTTTTTGGTGTATTTGCTTTTTTGTTGGAGGTATATCATTGTACTTTTATATTTAATTGCTTCCCATTAGTAGGGCACCGGACATCTGGGGCATGAAAAACTGATGTAATGGTGTCGGCTGCATGTTTTATACCCCTGACGACCTGACGTCATGGAAGAAAGGACAGCAACCGACGTAGGACCCAAGACTTTGTTAATCAGGCCGACTGAGGGCTACCTGCAAACAGATAACCCAAATGTGATGACTGCAACAGTGAATATACTCAAACGTCTACATTTATGCTAAGTGTACACAACTGTACTATTTAAGCAGTGAACTACCTATACTTCAAAACCAGGGAGTTCTAAGCTACCTCCTTACCTTATAGTAAGAACTCTTGATAACTCCCCTCCTCCACCCCCTCCCCTTATCTTTAGGAGGAAAACTCTCCTTTCACTCAAGGACCTGGGCCATTCACACCCTTCCATCTCCAAAGGGTTCCCAGATCTACCACCAAATCACTGGGCAGAGGCTCAAAAGCAAATCCTTTCCCTGCTGTCTGAGGGTAGTAGAGCACGTTCCTGCAGAACAGATAGGCCAAGGCTTCTACTCCAGACTTGTTCTGGTACCCAGAAAAGAGGGCACCTGCCCCCCCCCCCCCCATCCTCGATCTATTCATTCTACACACCTTCTTGTCGATCCCAAAATTCAAAATGCTCAACCTCCAGCAACTGCTACCCATGCTCTCCAAGGATGCTTGGCTAGCCACCCTAGATCTAAAAGAGGCCTACTTCCACATTCCTATCAGGGAATCATGCATAAAATATCTCCACTTCAGAGCAGGATCTCAACACTTTCAGTTCTCTGCTCTTCCCTTTGACTTGTCTACTGCTTGAGTTTTCACAAAATGTTTGGCTTCGGCCATTGTCTTTTGCAGGCAAAGAAATATTCAGGCAGAAAGCCAAGAAAAGCTGCTCAAGCACCTGACCTTTGTAAAGACCCTCCTAACCTCCCTAGGGTACACTACCAAAGAAAAGAAATCCAAACTGGTGCCTACCTAAAAGATAGGACACAGCAGCCCTGATGGCATACCTTACACCAGAGAAACAATTTTTCCTGACAACCTACTTCTCTCAACTAGCCACCAGACCCCAGCTAACTGCAAGGAAGATCCTACAAACTCTGGGGTTCATGGCATCTTGCATACTACTCATTCCATATGCCAGACTACATATGAGGAAACTTCAATGGTACCTAAAGAGCTTTGGTGTCAACACTTTCAAGACCTGGAAACTCTTCTACCTATAGTTCCTTGCCTCAGAAAAGACTTTCTTTGGTGGGCAACAGCGTGCTTCCTCAACAACGCACTTCCTTTCTCTTCACCCCCCGCTGCCCAGACCCTCACCACAGGTCATCATCAGACTATGCTTGCGGTGCACAACTGGGTGGCAGGTGCATACAGGGCAAATGCAGCCCACAGCAAATCCCTCTGCACATCAATCAAAAAGAGATGATGACTGTGTTGCACACCTTGATAGCTTTCAAGCCCCTTCTCTCCCCAGAGGCTCTCCTGATCAAAACAGACACCACCATTGTGATGTGGTACATCAACAAGCAGGGAGGGACGCACTCCTACTTTCTATGCAGGCTGTCCATGACCCTTTGGCACACAACCTCTGCCATGCAACTGCACCTGTTAGCACAATTTCTACCAGGCTCTCTCAACTGTCTGGCAGACCAATTAAGCAGAAATCTTCTGGACCCACATGAGTGGCAACTCAACAGAAGTACCTTCACCCTAATAACTCAGAAATGAGGAACCCCGAAGGTTGTCCTCTTTGCCTCCCACACCAACCATCAGCTCAGCAAATTCTGCACCAGGGAGCATCACTGCATGGCTTGGAAAGTGGATCCCCTGTCCTTACCCTGGGTCATTCCATCAGTCTGTGCCTTTCCTCCCCTACTTTTCATCCCAAGAGTACTGCTCAAAATAAGGTAGGAAAAACCATGGACCATTCTTATAGCTCCGGACTGGCCCCGGCAACACTGGTACCCCTTGCTGCACAGCCTGTTACCGCTGCTTCCATGGCATCTTCCTCAGATTCCAAACCTCCTGACCCAGAGGGAAGGGACGTCATTCATCCCCAATTGCAGACACTCATTTTGGCAGCTTGGCTTATTCCTTAACTCCGAACCAATCTGCCAACCTCAGTTCACATGTTCTGGATGTTGTCCGTGAGGCCAGACACCCTAGCACCAGAAAGTCTTATGCTGACAAATGGAAAAGTTTCTGCACCTGGATCCAGGCTAAGGCAGCCAATATGGCACAGCCCTCCTTCCCTCTCATCCTGAATTACTTAGCTGACCTACTACACTGTGGGCCTCTCCTTCTTCTGTATAAAAATTCATGCCCCTGCTATTTCTGCTCATTTTCACACTGAGCAGCCCCTTTTCTCACACCCTTTGATCAAACAGTTCCTAAGAGGGGCTAGCAACTTGAGGCCACCCAGAAGGGCACCAACACTAGTTTGGGACCTTAACTTTGTACTGGAAAAGTTAACGCTGCCTCCTTTCGAACCAACTTCTGCAGAGCTAAAATTTCTGTCCTGGAAGACAGCATTCCTTCTGGCCCATCACTTCAGCCAGAAGAGAGCCAGAAGAGTCTCTGAGCTGCTAGCACTCATGGCTGTGGAACCCTTCATCATCTTCCATGCAGACAGGGTATCCCTCAGAACTAACCCATCCTTCATGCCCAAGGTAGTGTCCAGTGTGGCGCTCAACCAATCCATTCATTTGCCCACCTTTTTCCTAATCCCCAGAACAAGGGGGAAAGGATTCTTCACTCTCTGGATGTGCACAGACAGCTCAGATTCCATCTAGACAGGACTAAATCCTTCAGAAAGTCTGATCAGTTGCTGGTTAGCTTTGCTCCAGGGGCAGAAGGCAAAGCCATCTCCAAACAAGCCATTTCCAAATGGATAGCACACTTGCATCTATTTCTGCTAGAAATAGCATGGAAAGACGCCTCCCCAGGGGGTCAGGACACAGTCCACCAGAGCAGCCACCACCTCTGCAGCTTTCCTCAGAGGAGTCCCCACCAGGGACATCCTGGAGGCTGCCCCCTGGACATCTGTTCACACTTTTACCAAGCATTACCACCTGCCTCTCTATTCCAAATCCAGGGCAGGGTTTGCCAATGCTGTCTTGCAGGGCATCCTAACCAGCCCCTAGTTTCCTTGACTGCCTCCACCCATTTACTCAGCTTTGGGAATCAACCCAAATGAGACTGCAACAGTGAAACACGAAGAACATTGTACAGTTGTGTACACTTACCATAAATGTAGATGTTCAAGTGTATTCACTGTTGAAATTCTGGTTTCCCTCCCTGCGTCCCGCTTTCTTCTATTTCTCCTTTTATTACCATTCTTTCTTATTGTTCTCCTTTCCTTACACGGGGCATATTGGTATTTATTTTCCACTGGGCCAGTTTTTCTACCATAACCTGGCTTCTTACTTGGGGGCTCCTGACAGGTTAGGGCAAGAAAAACTGATGTAATGGCGTCGGCTATCTTACTTTATATTACTGACAACCTGATATCAGTCCTCAAGCGTCAGCAACCGACGCAGAAATACTAAGTCTCTGGTTTTCAGGCCGGCTGGGGGCTACCCTGGCAGGGATAACCCAAATGTGATGACTGCAACAGTGAATACACTCAGACATCTACATTCCCAAAGCTGAGGAAATGGGTGGAGGCAGTCAAGGAAGCTAGGGGCTGGCTAGCATGCCCTGCAAGACAGCATGTTAAGTGTACACAACTGTACTTTCTTAATCCTACTACTCACAGAAGAGTCTTGAAAGAAGCACTTGAAGCAAGAGAGGTGTCGGAAGCTGACACCACCACCTCTGAGTTTTATAGCCACTCCTTTCCACAGCGATTCTGGTGACCTGCTATCGAAAGGCAGGAGTTGTCCGAAATATTATAGAAAACTAATGGAGCAGATTTGCTAGTATGTCAGACTTGCAGTATATTTTTGACAAGCCATTTAAATGTATCTACAGAAGGAGTCGTAATATTAAGATCATTTTGGAAAATGGTACTTCTAGGGTCAACAGTCCCAGTTTCCAACAAGAGGGGTACATATAAATGTGGCTGTTGTGCCCAGTGCCCTTATGTTAATGTGGGTGAGATGTTACACTTGAAATGTAGAGACAGGTCCATTAAGACTATAGGTTTTGCTAACTGTAATACAAATGGTATTATTTATTTAGCTCTGTGTGATAAATGTGAGGAGTTTTATATAGGCAAACCGAAAGAAAACTAAAGCTGAGAATGTACGAACGTAGATATGACATAAGGAATAGGAATATCAACAGCGCCTTATACAAACATACACAGAATTGTGTAGGAGCTGAATTTTATTTCTTTGTAATTGGGACACTGCCTATTGATCCAAGAGGAGGACCTTGGGAAGCATGTTTAGAGTATAGGGAACTGTATTGGCAGTTGGTGCTGGAAACCGACAGACCCCCTGGCTTAAATGACATGGTATTTTTGATGCCTGTGTTAAAGCTCAAGGCAGCTAAACCTTAAATGTGGTGCTTAAAGTTATCCTAATGTTTTTATGAGTCTACCCAGTAGATGGTGCTGTTTGACAACTTTTTAAAATGGTTTTATATAGTATTTTAAAGTTTCTTTCAAATACTCAGCATGGCTTCTGACCAAACCATAGCACCACCAGTGCCTTACTCTCCTTTACTAACACTGTCTTTCAGCATAAAAACAATGGCTATCTCTCCTCTGCTACTTTCCTAGACCTATCTAAAGCATGTGACATGGTCCCACACAAACAACTCATTTCTATCTTCAATAACCTATCCTTCCCTCCATCAGTCACCAACTGGTTTCAGAGTTACCTGTCTGACCGCCAACAATCCGTTGTATGGCAGAATGACACATCTCCTCAACTACCTGTCTCCATAGGGGTTCCCCAAAGATCCATCCTTGGACCCCTACTCTTCTCTGTTTTCACCAATAATTTAGCCTCTGCCACCAAACATGGCACACTCATACAATACGCAGATGACTCAACCATCATCTGCTCAGCCCAGTCCCTACCCAAACTGCAAAAGGTCACACAGTAAGCCTTTTCCTCTGTTGAAACTTGGTTATCCGATGTCCAATTAACACTCAACCCAAGCAAAACTAAACTTCTCATCTTCCAACCCACCAAACATACTCAAAACAACTCTCACTTTAACATCACAGCAAAAGACAGCACCACTATATACCTAACTGAACACACCAAATTGCTAGGAGTGGAAATAGACAGTAAACTAAAATTTGACATTCACATATCCATGACCATAAAAAAAGTCCACAAAAAACTAGGAGCGTTATACAGAAATAAGCAACTTCTCACCAAAGCAGCAAAGATTTCAATAGCAAATTCCCACCTCATCTCCACCCTACTTATGCCTCTCCAATATATACCAACCTAAGGCAATGCGATCTAAACAAGCTAGAGATCTGCTACAACAAAATCACCAAATTCGCCACAGGGGCATCCTACCGTAGTCACCACTCTCTCTCACTTGCTGATCTGGGCTGGCTTGAACTCCCTCACCTCCTTCAATGGTATCAACTATCACTCGCCCACAAACTAGTATACCATCCACTAAATGTCCAATCCCTCCAGAATCTACTCCAACCTTATTGCACCACCAGACCACTAAGATCCAGCAACAAAAATCACTTGCAGATCACTAAAGCCAATAACTCTGCTGGTGAAGCACTATTGTCTTGCGCCATAGCCAAATTATGGAACTCCCTCCCACCCACAATTACCTCCATACCATCATGCACCCACTTCATAACTTTACTAAAAGTGCACCTAAAAACATGCTGGCTATGCCCTTGCAACTCCCACTGTTAATATCACCCACCCCATCCAACCACTACCTTTCTTTCAACCCCAAAAACTACCTTGGTTATAGCAAGCACAGATGCTCATAAGCCTAGTACTTATTATACAGCAGGAACTTCTTATTGTAGCATTTGTTAATGTCTGTTATGTACTTCTCAGATAAAGATTCTAGTTGTCTACTGATGTACTATGTTCTTCATCTGTAAATATGTTTGTAATTAATTGCTAATCGCTATGTAATCCAATGTAACTACTGTCTGTTTATTTTAACTGTGGAGCCTTTCTCCCCGGGCCTCCACTGAAAATGGACCTACGTCCAGTCGGACACTCCCTGTCAGCAAATGTAAGTAAATAAATAAATAAAATTAATTCTTATATTACTCTTCATTAATGTCCACTTTTTCCATATATTTTTTCCATATATTTATTCCATATATTCATACTTGTCATTTATATGATTTTTAAGAAAGAGATTTTATCTACAAAATATATTGTTTAGATTTTATGCATTCAACATTCCGTATCTTGTGCTTTATGTGTGAATGATTAATTTCCCTCCTTACTGAACTAGATTAGTCCAGATTTCAGGCTTTGCTGAATTCCGGACTGTGGTAAAGGTTCCTGTGTTGCCCATATCCTTACTTAGATAGGAGGAAGCTTCTCTGTTCACCAGTGAGAGTGGGGAGCTTTGATCAGCCTATCTGTCCGTGGAGGAGTGGTCTCAGCCCAGAAGCTAGTAGCTTATTGGCTGGTTTGGGTCAATTCCTATCTCTTTCAGTTTCCCTGCTTTAAAACCCGCATTTGCATGGTTTTGCGCCAGTATACAACTCAGCACAGCTCCTCATGGTGTCCTGCAGAGTGATACAGGCAACAGAGAGGCCAAAGAGAGACTTTCAACTGATTTAAGTATTTTTTCTTTGCTTTCTGCTCCGACTGCATTTTCCCGCCTAAAAAGCGAGTTTTTAACTGATCTGTGTTTGAAAAAGTTAAAATTGTATTGCCTTACCTGCTTTTACAGTTGCACTTTCTAAAAAGTCGTTTTTGTATTGTTTAATTGTTGTAGGCTACTCACTCAAGTGCGCTAGCCTGTTTATAGCATTTACAGTGCTTCCTGTGTGATTTTCTGTATTCTTCGCAAAAAAAACAAACAAAAAAAATATTCTTTTTCCCGCCTTACTGAACTTGATTAGTCCAGATTTCAGGCTTTGCTGAATTCCGGACTGTGGTAAAGGTTCCTGTGTTGCCCATATCCTAACTTGGATAAGAGGAAGCTTCTCTGTTCACCAGTGAGAGTGGGGAGCTTTGATCAGCCTATCTGTCCCTGGAGGAGTGGTCTCAGCCCAGAAACTAGTAGCTTATTGGCCGTTTTGGGTCAATTCCTATATCTTTCAGTTTCCCTGGTTTAAAACCCGCATTTGCACGGTTTTGGGCGATTTTGCACATAGCGCCGCATCGGGCAGCACCACTTAATCAGGTTTAAACTATTCCCGGCTCCACAAAGTCTACTCTTCACTTTTTCCCTTAGAACTGTTCTAACTCTCAAAGTAAGCACTCTATTTTCATTCTAAAGCCCTGCACTTGCTCTTATAAGTAATCTTATAAGTAAACACTAACAAACTAAAGCACTACACCCACTCATACTCTTTATAAGTACTAGGTTCCCTATTGGTCCGTTCTGATCAGTCAAAAATTAGATGTCCTTCAAGAATGCAACTGCAGTCCTGACATATGGGTTGTCCTGCCTCAGGCAGCCCCTCGGTCGGCCGGATTCCAAAGTCTGGGTCCGGCGTCGGCTGATGTCGCCTCCTCCCCGACGTCAGAGCGGCTGGAGTATAAAGGCATCCGCCGACGCCATCTTCTTCAGTCTTTCTTGCCGCGCAGTGCCCGAAGCAGAAGCAGTTCGCAAGTGCCGGTCGGTCAGCTCCTGTGTTTCAGTTACCGAAGTCATCTAAAAGCTAAGTACCCCGTTGGGGAACATTTTTTCTTGCCTCAGCCGATGTCAGAAAAAATTGAAAAAGTTAATAATTGTTTGTCTTGTGGTAAACAAATACCTCATAAGGACTTCCATTCTTACTGCCTCCCTTGCCTGGGCCCAGACCACGACGTCTCGGCCTGTGCTGCCTGTGCTTGCTTTAATAAGCGCACACTCAGGCGCCGGGCAGAATTTGCCGAAGACTTTTTTGGCAAATCTTTCCCATATATCATGCTGTCGGAACAACCGACAACACAAGCTACCAAAAAACGCAAGGACCGGGACCGACATCCTCGGCCCGCGTCGTCCACCGATACCATGCCTAAGCCCTCCGCGAGTGCATCGGTCCCTTCAGAAGCGGTAATTCCTACCGCCCCAGGCCGACGACATCGCGTTACGCGTTCTTCGGTCACGGAGACCACAACGGTGCCGGTTGTTGATTTTCCACCAGAAACCGAAGCTCTAGCTTTACCCGACACCATTCCTGTGAACAAGGTTACCCCTGCATGTGGGGCAGCTAGGCCTCCGGTATCCATGTTTATCAAGGCCTTTGCACGTGCCAAGGCTGCCAGCCAGGCCAAGGCCCATCCTAAACCTACTGTTCAGGGCCCCTCTTCTGATAGACAGATCATGACTCTTGCTGCAGATGTAATCTCTCTTATCAGGGGGTCTCAGCCGCACCCAGACAGAGGTTCGCAGCCGCCTGCAGATAAAAGGCCTAGAACTGAGCAGACAGACACCCTCTCTTCAGATGAAGCCTCTGGGGATTCAGAGCACTCTGATACCCAGGAAGAATCCTTCCAGGCCTATGAGGACTCTGATGCTGAGGATTCAATTCCCTCTGCCTCTCCTCCAGAGGATATTTCTTTTGGCGAAGTACTCCACTCCATGAGAGAACATTTTCAGTGGCAGGGTCAGGAATTTTCTGACTCCAGGAAAAGGCTACGTACCTTCCTTAAGCTACCCCAACACAGGCCTTTAGCTATTCCTCCAGTGCTGGATGTCCTTGATGATGTATATTCAGACTCCAGTGCTTCGCCTGATTCTCTCCCTCCTGCTCCTGTCAAGCCTGACAGATATTACAGGGTCCCTGAAACCCATAAGCATCTCTTTAAGGCCCACTCTGTGGATCTAGAAACTATTTCACAGGGCCCCAAGGCAGTGGCTACTTCCTCGGCCAAAAACCCTCTGCCCACTGACAGGGAAGCTAGGTCCCTGGAGAGATGGGGCAAAAATGTTTATACCTATTCCACCCTTGCCATGAGGTCACTCAACTGCCTTTTTCATATGTTTCAGTACCAGGATTACTTAATGGATGATTTGCAGAAAAAGTTAGCGCCTCCTGAGCCTATAGATAGAAAGGCATTGCAGGATCTGGTTCATAACACTCAGCAGGTTAGCAATCATTTTCTTCAGTGTGGTTATGATGCATTGGAAACTTCATGTAGGGCAGCCATGACAGGGGCCGTTATTCGTAGACATGCTTGGTTGAAAGAACAGCCTCTGCCAGACCATGTTAAAGTTAAGCTCCCGGATGCACCTCTGGAAAAACAGAAGCTTTTTGGTGCTAATGCACAGGATGTGTTGAAGTCTATTGAGGAAAAGGCAAAATCAGTACAGACTGTCAAGGATTTCCTCCAGGTTCAGCCCCCCCAGATTCAGCAGGAATTGGCCTTCAAAGAATTGGTCCTTTCCAGACTCAGACAAGTTACAAAGGGGAAAAAACAGGCGTGCTCGAGGTAGAGGGCAATACCGAGGCTCCTACAGGGGCCGCCAATGGCAACCACCAAATCAGAGAAGTGGCGCTGGGAGTTCACCTGCACCACAAGGACAATCACAATGACTTGACTTTCACTCCGCCTACCAAGGCTCAAACAGAAGCACCTCTAGGCGGAAAATTATTCTTATTCTCAAAGAACTGGCACATTTTAACCAAGGACAAATGGATTCTGGACATAATAGACAGAGGCTACAGGTTCCACTTCCACACCTTACCAACGAGACAAGGCATGCCAAACCTGCCACAAAATCAAAGGGCAGAGGCTCTCTTACAAGTTTCAAAGCTGTTACAAATAAAAGCTATAGAAAAGGTTCCTCTTCAGGAACAAGGCCAGGGATTCTACTCAAGGCTGTTCCTTGTTCCAAGAAAAGAAAAGCAATGGAGGTCTATACTGGACTTGTCCGTTCTAAACACTTTTCTTATTGTGCCAAAATTCAAAATGCTGACGTTACAGCAACTCCTTCCCATGCTGGGCAAGGGGTCTTGGCTGGTTACTCTGGACCTCAAGGAGGCATACCTGCATGTCCCAATCAGACACAGCTGCAGAAGATAACTCAGATTTCTTGCAGGAACAGAGCATTATCAATTCTCAGCATTGCCGTTTGGCTTATCTACTGCGCCCAGAGTGTTCACGAAATGCCTGGCATCAGTAGTTGCACATTGCAGACTCCAAGGGATTCAAATATACCCTTACCTGGACGACTGCCTCATACAAGCAGACAGCAGACAAACCTTGGTAAAAAACTTGGACTGTGTCATTCAGTTGCTACAGGCTTTGGGATACACAGTTAACATTCAAAAATCAAGACTACTGCCTTCCCAAAAGATTATTTTTCTAGGAGCAAACCTGGACACACAATCACAAATGGCTTTCCTCACAGAGGAGAAACAACAGCATTTACCAGATTACTTCAAAAGCCTAGCAAAAGTTACCCAGCTGACCGCAAGGAAGATCCTGCAGGCCCTGGGTTTCATGGCATCTTGCATTCTTCTGATCCCTCTGGCAAGACTACACATGAAAAAGCTACAATGGTACCTAAAAAGCTTATGGTCTCAACACAGCCACAACCTAGAAGACGTAATACCACTCATCCCATGCCTGCAAAGGAATTTTGTGGTAGGCTCAAGCAAGCCATTTAAACCAAGGCATGCCTTTCAACAAGGTTCAAGCAAGTCAAACCATTACAACAGACGCCTCAGATCATGGATGGGGGCACATGGAGGACAGATGCATTCAAGGTCAATGGACTCCCAGGAAATGCCTCTGCACATAAATCAAAAAGAGATGTTGGCAGTGATGCATGTAATAGAAGCCTTTGGAAAATCTCTTCAACAGGGCCATCTGCTAATAAGGACAGACAACACCACGGTCATGTGGTATATAAACAAACAAGGAGGCACTCACTGTATCCCTCTGCAGACTAACAATGGCTCTTTGGGAAAAATCCCTGAAACTGAACATTCATTTGCAATCCCAGTTTTTTCCGGGCAAGGACAATGTTCTGGCGGACAGGTTGAGCAGAGATTTCGTGGATCCACATGAATGGATGCTGCATCCACACATTTTCTCACAAATAACAACTGCATGGGGAAGACCGGACATAGATCTCTTTGCTTCTCATCACAATCACCACCTGGACAGGTTCTGCTCAAGGACACACCATCCTCTAGCTTGGAGAACGGATGCTCTCTCCTTCAGCTGGAATGCCCTAAAAATCTATGCATTCCCTCCTCTACCACTACTCACCAAGGTGTTACTGAAGATCAAAGCAGAGCAACCAAAGGGAATATTGATAGCTCCAGACTGGCCGAGGCAGCATTGGTATCCCTTGCTACTGAGCATAACTCACACCAAACCATGGCCCTTGCCCCAATGGCCATTGCTCCTAACTCAACACCATTACAGGACTGTTCATCAAAACCTGCAAACATTGCAACTGACAGCTTGGAGGGTTACATGACTTTGCCCCATGTACCCCTCTCCGAAAAGGTTCAGGAAATCTTGCTGGAAGCACGCAGACCTTCCACCAGAAAAACCTACTTGGCCAAATGGAAGAGATTCATCATCTGGAATGCCAAAAAGGGCCAGGATACATTAGTAATGAGCATACCTCAGATATTAGAATACTTGGCAGAAATGTTTTTTCTTGCCTCAGTGGTTTACGGGATGTCAGAAAAAGTGAATAACTGTATTTCTTGTGGGAAACAGATACGCATAGAATTATTCACTTTTTTGTGTCCTTGTTTGGTTCAATAAGCACTATTAAAAGAGAGAGGTTGTGTGTTGGTCTGTTCGGTTTTGAGTGCAATTATAATATGCCAGGCAAGAAGAGTCGTCTGCATCGGGGTTCTTAGAGGCAGTGGTGGAACCGTGGTTCGGGGAGGCTCTCTCTGTCCCAGGGGAGACTTTTGATATTGCAGGCTTCTGTTTCCAAGGCTTCTCCCAGAGGCAGGCCAGGTTTAGCTTCTGTTGGTGTCACTCCTAGTTCTTCGGATGATTCTACTCCTTCTGCTTCTCCCTCAGAGGATTTTTTTTTTTCAGATCTCTCTTCATTCCATGAGGATTTTAAGTGGTGGAAGGTCATTGGCTATACCACCTGTTCTGGATGTTGTGGAAGATGTGTTTGCAGAGGCTTCACTAATCCTGATTCCCTGTTAAACGGACAGGTATTACAGGGTGCCTGAAGCTCATAAATATAGGCCAGAGCTTTGGATAGATGGGGAAAGAAAGTCTATACTTTCCACCACCTAGCTATGAGCTGAATTGCCAGTTTTTCACATGTTGAAATAAAAAAACTAATCTCTTTTCTCAATTAAAGTCTAAGGTAGATGCATGTTTCTGAACAGGTGGGTAAGCATTCTTTACAATGTGGATTTATCTGACCATGTTAAGACAAGGATTTTAGATGCTCCTTTAGTCTGATGTGTGTTTTTTGGTTCACCTGTGGAGGTTTTTTAAAAGAAAATGGAAGAACAAGCCTAAGTCTATGCACTGTTAAAAGATTTTTGCAAATTCAAGAGAAGTTTAGTAGTAGAATTGGCCTGCTAAGGGGGGGGGACCGCCTTATATGATTACAGTCTAGGGAAGAAGGGCTCTTTCAGACCTAGAACAGGAGTTCACCTGCACAGTCTTGAGTGAGGGGGCAGGGGCCCAGTCTTTTCGTAAGGCCCAATGAATGACCTACCTTCTCAGAGCTCCTTCTTCTTCAGCACCTTTTCAGAGGAGGGTTGGCACTCTCAAAAGAAAAAAGAAAATTTTATTTAATTACCCAGGACAGATGGGTATTGGATATTATACACCAGGTTACAAGTTTTATTTCCCCTCCTCCTTTCAAAGGCAAGCCAGCTCCTCCTCCTCAGCAAAGAATAGAGGTCACAAACAAATTTCTCTGCTTCTTCAAATAGGCCATACAAGCGGTCCCTCTGCCAAGTAAGCCCTAAGTTTCTTTCTTCCTGTTGTTCCTAGTACCAGAAGGGGGGAATTTTGGATTATCAATTTTTGGATTTATCTGGACATTCCCTGGACATTCCCAAGTTCAAAATGTTGGCGTTACACAGGCTTTTACCTTACTGCTGCAGAAAGATGGATGGATCACTGACTCTGGATCTCAAGGAGGGCCTGTTTTAGGAGTATTCGTTGCAGGCTGGGAAGAAGCATTCATCTGCTTTCGGGCTGGGACTTCTCATTCTGCATTGCCCTTGCCCTTATCTACTGCGCCCAGAGTGTTCACTGGTTCTGGCTTAACTTCTCCACTAAACTACCAGCTGCCCAAGTTTTTGCACAGGTTTCATCCCACAGCTTGGAAAGTGGGATGCTCTTTCTTTCATTGGAGCAATCTTTCATGTATGTCCCTTTCCCTTCCTCCTCCTCCCCCTCCAAAAATAAAGGTCCCTAAAGGTCAGGACAAGCCAATAGCTTTTTTTTCAGCTCAGATGCACTGGTACCCGTACTGAGAAGTCTGATGAGGGGAGCCTTTTATGCAAACCCCCAAAATAAAGGGAAAAAAAGATTTTTGGATTGGATATATACACAGGCAGATATTATTTAAAAGCAACTAAAGGGTAGGGTTCCAGCTCCATTATTTGGTTCTAAGTGGATTGGGTTTTGTATTGCTTTCTGTTATTCCCATCATGGTAAAGATTCCAGCTGGGGATGTTAGCCTCATTCCACTAGGGCTACTGCCACTTCTACAGCCTTTGGGGTGGGGGTGTAAAAGATTTTTTTTTGGAGGCTACTTTCAGTTCATCAGTGCATACTTTCTACCACCCACCTTCCACTTCTAAATCTTAGGCTGGGTTGCCACTGCAATTTTTACAGGGCATTTTTACAGCTCTGCTGCCTTTATTGCCATCCTCCTCCTCCTCTCTGCTTTGGGCAATGTGAGATGAAGAACATAGTACAGTTTTGTACCTACCATAAAATGTAGATGTTAAGATCCACATGCACGCAGTCAATCTCCCTCTTCCCCCTCTGTAGTTAGGCGTTGTGTGTTTTTGGGTTGTGAATTGTGTTGGTGTTATTGTATATACATATTATTATATGGAGTGCAAGTTGTTGGTTGTTTTTTTTGTTTTTTTTTTTTTTTGTTTCTGTTTAGGGTCTTCTGACATCTGGGGAGGGGAAAAGACTGCGGATAAGTAGTGCATTTCATGCGCATTTTTGTACTGACTTGGTCCTGAATGTCATAAGCGCTTAAGCCTTTGATATCCGGGCCGACCCGAGGATAGCGGACCGGACCTACCCAAAGTGTAAGGACGCAAGTCTGAGGACAGCAGCAGCATACATCTACATTTGGTACTTTCATAGTGGCCTCTCATATTCTTCCATTAAAATTCATGCTTCAGCAATCTCAACAAATTACAACTGTGACCCACCTGTGTTTTTGCATCCCTTGCTAAGACAGTTTCTAAGAGGGATAAAGAATATCAAACCACCCAGAAAACCACCAGTTCCTGCATGGGACATCAACTACGTCTTGGAAAAATTAACTCTTCCTCCTTTTGAACCAGCAGCATCTTCAGAAATGCAATTTCTCTCCTGGAAAACAGTCTTCCAGTTGGCAGTTACCTCAGCAAGAATGGTCTTTGAGATACAGGCCCTCATGGCAGTACCTCCCTTTCTCATCTTTCATCAGGACAAAGTTTCTCTGAGGACCAATCCTTCCTTCATGCCAAAAGTGATATCCAGGGTGTCTCTAAATCAAGCAATTCACCTGCCTACTTTCTTCCCCAATCCTCAAAATAAAGGGGAAAAGCTGCTACATACTTTGGACATACACAGACAACTACGCTACTACTTGGACAGAACAAAGACCACCAGGAAGTCTGACCAACTATTTGTAGCCTATGCTGCCGGAGTGCAAGGAAAGGCAGTCTCCAAACAAACAATTTCAAAATGGATTGGACACTGCATCAGATTCTGTTACTCCTTCCATGGAAAGGGTGTGCCAGCAAATATTAGGCCACACTCAACCAGAGCTATAGCCACATCCACAGCCTTTCTAAGAGGAGTGGCTACAAAGGACATTCTAGAGGCTGCTACATGGAGCTCCGTGCATACATTTACCAGACACTACAACCTGCCTTTATACTCCAGATCCTGAGCAGGCTTTGCATCTGCAGTCCTGCAGGGTCTTTTAGCTGCACCATCCTTAGCTTAGATCCTACCACCTGCAGCTTGGCTATTGTATTCAACCCATATGTCAGGACTGCAGTTGCATTCTTGAAGGACTAAGTACAGTTTTGTACCTACCATAAATGTAGATGTCCGATAGATATGCAACTGCAGTCAGGTTTTCCCTCCCTCCTACCCCACTGCTTTTTTCCCTTGGGTCCATTCCCCCTCTCCTTTTCAGCTGAGGTTATCTATTATGGTGTATCTGTTTATTACTGTTGTGCATGTCTGGAATTTTTTGCTTATCCATTCACAAATTTAGCCTTCCTTGGAGGGCACCTGGCATCTGGGGCAAGAAACACTGAAGAAGATGGCGTCAGCGGATGCCTTTATACTCCAGCCGCTCTGACATCGGGGAGGAGGCGACATCAGCCGATGCCGGACCCAGACTTTGGAATCTGGCCGACCAAGGGGCTGCCTGAGGCAGTACAACCCATATATCAGGACTGCAGTTGCATATCTATCGGACATCTACATTTATGGTAGGTACAAAACTGTACTTTCCTTATACTTCGCTGGCATGTCCAAAAGTCAGTTTTAGGTTTTACTCTCCAGTCCAGCTAGTGAATCTGGGAATCTTGAGGCAATGTTACAATTGCCTTATGTACACAGACCACTCTCTCTTCCTTCCAACAAGCTCAAATATATGTGAGAGATGCAACTGTACAGCTAAACTGGAAGCTGAGCTCTCTCGACCCAGGACTGGCACAGTAGTCAGGAGGAGAAGGATACCACACACACCACAAATCCAGGCTCACACAGACCTATCGTATTGGCAAACCAAACACATAAACACACACAAACATACTCAGAGGATCTAAATAAAAATCTGCCAAAGAAGCAGAGACCTCCAAAGCAGACATCCAAGCAACCGCTACCCCACAACAATACCCACGTATTACATATTTCACAAAGTCAGTGTGCCACACAGTCACAGCCCTTAAGGCTAAACAACAAACCTAATACACTTGTAATAGGTGACTCTGACGTCCCACTCACCAGACTGAACAAGGAGAAGGTCACTATAAGCTGCCTGTCGGGTGCCAGTATCCGCCACATAACACAAGCACTAAGGTCACTCCAAAGCAAGTACAAATATGACTCCGTCATTGTCCATGCTGGTGTGAATGACCTGAGACATACCTCCCTGGACTATATGAAAAGAGACATAGAGGAGCTCTCTGATCATGTAGCCCAGGCCGGTATGACCCTGACGTTGAGTAGCATCTTAACCTCACCAAGAATGATGCCACAGTATAAAGACAAAATGATAAATTTTAACAATTGGCTAAAGTATTGGTGTCATTCAGAGGGGATCCAGTGTCTGTCAGCCTAGGACGACATGCTCGACAAGCCATGTTGATTCGCTAGTGATGGCTTGCACCTGTCACCTTTGGGCTTTCGAATACTGGCAAAGGCTCTTGCCTCCCCCATAGTGCCTTTTTTAGGCAAGGCTCAAAAGACAAACCCACCTCCATAGACAACACAAGGGGAAAAAACTAAAGGTAATGCTGCTCAACGCCAGAAGTCTAAACCTCAAGATGCACGCACTCGAGGCTCTCCTCGCTATGGAGAATATTGATATCTGTGCAGTAACAGAACCCGGTTCAAGGCTCCCAAGAGCACCCCAGCACTACCAGGTTATACCTCATACCATGCTTTTCAGCCCCAAAACTCGGACCGAATCACAAAAGGAAGGGGATGCATCCATATTCATCAAAGGTGCCCACACCTCCAGGTTAGCGGCACTGCACGAAGCATTGGAGACCATCCATGTGCAACTAACAGTGGGCAAATCTGCCTTTCAGTTTGTAGCCAGCTACAGACCACCCTCCCAAACTCAGAAACCCCACTCGGCATTCCTGAAGATACTGGAGAATATGAAGGTCTCTCCAGACACCATAATATTGGGTGACTTCAACTACCCAAACATTGACTGGGAAAACTGCTCAAGCCCCAACACCCTAGCCCAACGTTTCCTAGAATTTATAAACTCAAATGGTATGGAACAACTGGTCACCACTCCCACAAGAGGGGAAAACATATTGGACCTGGGCATCACCAACATGGGGACTCTGTTACACCCCAGAGGTAAACCCCTCATTGGTAAGATCAGACCATAAATTAATCTCACTGGACATCCATATCCCGTGACCACCCCCAGCCAAGGAAACCATGGTGAAAAATTTC
Organism: Protopterus annectens; assembly: GCF_019279795.1. Taxonomy (NCBI): domain Eukaryota; kingdom Metazoa; phylum Chordata; order Ceratodontiformes; family Protopteridae; genus Protopterus; species Protopterus annectens. Next base: position 994,889,307 of record NC_056726.1, on the reverse strand, counting down.
TCAAAAGCAAACTTCACACTTCTTAAAACCGAGGTGGAATCCTTTAAAGCCCCCGGGCCAGTGGAAAATACTGCCCAAACTGCAGAATCCTTGACAAACGCATTCTATGGACACTTACAGGAATGTATGGATCATGCTATCCCAAATAAAACCAAGACTCACTCCTCCAAAGGCAGGAGACGTGTCTGGTGGACCCCGGCCATAAGTAAGCTATACAACAGAAGGAGGAAGCTACAACATGACAGAGCAAAATCCCAAAAAGGGACGGCATCTCTGATCAGTACTAGCAAGCAGCTACGATCCCTCATAAAATCATCCAAGGCCAGCTTCGAAAGAAAAATTGCACAAGACGCTAAAGATAATCACAAGGCTTTCTTAAGTTATGTCAGGAATCTGGGTGGCAACTCCCAAATATGCTCTGAGTTAGTGCAAAATGACAAAAAATACACTGAACCCACAGACATTGCCAACATCCTGGCAGACAGGTTCAGTGCAAACTTCTCCCCCCCCCTTCCCCCCAAAAAGAGTAAATGTCCATCCCAACAGAATGTAGCCTCCCTGCCATCACAGATGCACAGGTGAAAGCTGCCCTCTCAAAAGCAAAAAAACAGCATCAGTGGGACCAGACAGTGTCCCGGGCTGCATGTTACACAAGCTCCAAGAACTGAACCCTCACATAAAGTCACTGTTCAGTCTCAGCCTTACTACAGGATATGTATCCAAAGAATGGCGTACAGCAACAGTGGTCCCGCTCCACAAAGGTGGTATCACAACGGACCCCGGTAACTATTGCCCCATAAGCCTGACTAGTCTGGTCTGCAAAGCTATGGAGCGTATCATCATGCAACTCATAAACAAAGACATTGGGAACCTCCAGACACTGGATCCTACTCAATTCGGCTTTAAGGGCTGATCTTGCCTCTTAAACCTAGTTGACTTCTTTGAAACAGTTACTAAGCCAATAGATGAAGGGGGAAGGTAGTCCACATAGCCTACCTGGACCTCGCAAAAGACTTCGACACAATACCCCACTTGGGCATCATAAATAAGCTCACCAGCTTAAATATCATCCACTATGTCACAAGATGGGTTGCAAACTGGCTCAGGGATAGAACCCACATGGTCAGAATTGCAGGTGCCATGTCAGACTCAAAACCAGTTACAAGTGGCGTCCCACAAGGCTCAGTCCTGGGACCTCTCTTGTTCGGTATATACTTCTCTGAGGTACAGGCTAACATGGGAGGACTATGGCTGACCAAGTTCACAGATGACTGCAATCTGGGAGCCATAATCAACTCTCTGGCTGACACAAGCATCCTCCAAAAAGGTCTCACAGAGACGGATACCTGGTGTCAGAGCCATGGTCTCAAGCTAAATGCCAAAAAGTGCATAGTCATCCCCTTTGGGAAAAACAAAGTGCCCACAAATTACCACATTGGTGGTAATCCATTAAGTACGGAAGAAGTAATTAGGGATTTGGGGACCCAAGTAGATAGTAATCTCACCTTTGACAATCATGTTGCCAAAGCGATTAGAAAGACCTTCTATATAGCCCACCATATCACGAAAGGGTTCCCATCTAGATCATTAGAGGTCATTGTGCCTCTCTACTTATCACTCATCAGGCCCATAATTGAATACAATGCCCCCTTTGGGATGTACCTTACCCGACACCTGCAGCAACTGGAGAGACCCCAAGTGTACCTCACCAAGAGGATCAAGGGCCTCAAACAGATGCCCTATGCAGTTTGGCTAAAGAAACTCCAGCTCTACTCAGTTGCTTACCGCCTACTCAGAGGCGACCTATGCCAGATGTATAAAGCCATGTCCAACCCAGAATTAATGGACATGCTCCATCTCAGGAAATCCAAATCCCTTAGAGCTACATGCTCCAGGGACTTAAACCTCAGCACGGCAATAAATAGGACATACTGCAGGGACAGATTCATATCCCAAAGGCTCCCCTCACTCTGGAACAGGATCCCTATCCATGTTAGGCAGAGCCCCTCACTGACCCTTTTCAAGAGAAATCTTGACTGGTGGATGGGGGATCGTACGTTTACCCATGGGATCTCTTCTGTGTCCTTGCTAGACAGAGCCACAGTAAACTGACTTTAAAAGGGCTATCTTCTGTGACCTTAACTAATCTAAAAGGGAGGCAAAAGCCAGACACACTCTGGCTAGGCTTATAAATGCCTTAGGGCAGATAGCCTTGTATCAACCTATGAACCTATGAAACCTGTGAATTGATTAATTGAGGATTCTTGTGCTTATATAAAAGGGGATTTAGGAGTTGGTACGCTCATCTGAAGAAGTTATACTGACGAAAAAGCAGTGATCCAGTTAAAGCATTATGTATGCGTTATTTCTGAACTTTACAGCTTGTGTTCAGTAAAGTGGTGGATTTTATTGTGGTTATCCTTCCCACTACCTGTGTCCAAACAAACCATTTTAACTGGATTTCCAAAACCATTACCTTCTGCAATGCCTGCCATGGGAAACTCCCTCCCTTCTCAGTCAAAGCTCACTTCACCAGAGCAGTGGCCTCCTCTGGTGCTTTCTCAAGGGTCTAGACACCAATTATGTCCTAGAGGCAGCTACCTAGACCTCTGTCTACACCTTTACCAAACATTACGAGTCCCTCTCCAGATCTAGGGTTGGGTTTGCCAAAGCCATTCTTCATTGCTTCCTGGAAAATCCATCAGCTAACTCCACCTCCTCATCTGTGTCAGCTTTGGTACTCTCCCTCATGTAAAGAATACTGCAACAGCTAAATAGAGGGACATAGAATAGTTGTGTAAGAACTTACCATAACGATATATGTCCTTCTCTTCTCTGTTGCAGTATTCTGTCCCATCCCCCTTCCCCACTTCTCATGTTTTTTGGATGTATTGACTCTCTGTTCCTTGGGCTTCAGTTCTGAGGGTAGTGCACGCATGCATCACTTTTATGGCATATGACCGATAGCTGCCTATGTGAGATGTACCACACACCTTACAGTAGTAAAAGACTTTGGTGTACTGGCTGTCATCGGGTCACCTGGGTCGGCAACTCCCTCATGTAAAGAGTACTGCAACAGAGAAGAGAAGGACATCTATCATTGTGGTAAGTTCTTACACAACTGTTCTTTTTTATTATTATTGTGATTATTATCGGGGGTATGCTGCACTCCTGAATTTGATGTCAATCCAAGATACCATCTCCTTGATGTGGTGGTAGCTCAGTCAGATGTAAGAGATCCCATGGTACCCATCGAAGAGTAGGGGAAGAATGTCTTTCCATATTACTGTTGCTGTATTCCTAGTGTAAGGGATCTCCTGCCAAGGATAACCCAACGATTGGTCAGTATACCAAAGCCTTTAGTATCTGCAGGTGCCATATGTCACATGTGTACTCCCCGCGCAGGGCACACACTTCAGAACTTCTTTGCTGCCAGTCTGAACGCCATCATTGAATGTCGATCTGAAAACCTTTCTTCTCTGCTGGTTACCGAGCCATTTTTCAGATTAATATCTCATTGGGGTTGTTCCTCATGTTTTATTTTTACTGTTGTTGGTTTTCTATCATCCAGAAAGGGAACATGTCATTGTGGGAGGCTGATTCCCCATAAAGATTGTCAGGACCAATGTCTGTTTTGTCTGGGTGCTTCTCATGACCATATGCAGTGTTCTGTCTGCCTAGTGTTTGTCTCCAGGACCCCGTGTAGGCACCTGCCCTCCTTGTCTGTTTACCTTGAAAACTAATGTATTAAGCTTTTGGCTCAGGGTGCTGTGGTGGTCTTCTCATCCCGAGGGTCAACCTTCGGTCAAGAAAAGGCCCAAAAGTCAGTCATTGTTTCAGTTTCCTCTGCCGCGAACCTGTTGAAAGCCAGCATGGATCCAATTTCTTGCATGTCCTCTGAGGTTTTCCTATTTTCTGCTCCAGACATTGAGGGGGAACCTTAGATTATATTCGAGGGTCTGAGAGGGATTCTGCAGATTTTAGTGAGGGAGGAGATCCTACTACACTTACTGAATATCAGCAAGAGTCTAACATCCCAGGTTTTTCGTGTGGATGTCCTGCAGAAAAAGGAACAGAAAACCAAGCATGTTTACCCTGCAGTTAAGAATCTTCAATTAGAAGGACAAGGTTTTACTCTGGAGATTAGTGCTTTAATGGCTTTAACCTCTTCAAGGGGTCTCTGTCCCTGCCCCTCCCTGGTCTTCTACTCCTCTTAAGTGGCCTGGGGAGCAGGATTTCTCTGAGAATCTGGATTCTGGGGAATACTCCTTAGCCTACTCTTTTCAGATCTCTTCCCCATTGGACTATGGTTCAGAGGAAGAGGATTCTATTAGTGCAGATTCCCTTTTTAGATGAACTCTCCTTTCTCACTATTTCTTGTATGATGGAATTCTTTAAATGGGATTGTTTCCAGGTTTCTGATATCCAGAAGAGGTATAAGTTCCTGCAGACAGTCTCTTCCCAGCCTTCTGCTGTTCCTCCAGTTCTGGCTGCTCTCCTTGGATACCTTTTCAGTAGGCTGCCCACCTTGGATACCTTTTCAGTAGCTTCTGTAGTCCCTGATTTTCAGCCCCCAGCTGGTAAGACCCGACAAATTTTACAAGTTGCCTGATTGTACGTTTCTGTACAAGTGTTGTCCTGCATGACCCTTCTGTAATTTCGGACTCCTCTGACAAACTGTCCAAGCTCTTTCCCTCTACTAATCTGCTTCCTTCAGGTAAGGGTAGTAGGCCATGGAGAGATTGGGCAAGAAGGTTTATACTGCTGCCACCCTGTCTTTTGGGACTGTCAACTACTGGACTCCTACGACCAAGTATGCTTTAGTCTTCCTCTCCCAAGTTTTCAGGTTATATCTAATCTTCCTTTTTGTGAGGGGAAGGCTTCAGCCCTTTCCTTGTTGGGTTCTACCTCTCAAGTTGCCTACCACTATTAAATATAGTTTTGATGCAGCTGATGGCTTTTTCAGGGCTGCTGCATTTGGTTATGTTGTGAGGCATTATTTTTCATTTTCTGGCTTTGCCTGATGACATTAAGGCCAAATTATTGAATGCTCCTTTGGACATTAAAACTCAGTTCAGTAGAACATTTTATATCTCTCTAGGATAAGGTCAAAACATTGCAGGAGTTGAAACATATTTTTGTTTTTCCGATTCCACAGTTTCAGGAATTATCCTTCCAAATCTTGTTTTGTTCACAGACAGTCTCGCCCTCCACCCAAGGGTAAAAAGTGTTTGATGTGTACATCCTGCTAAGTCTACACAGACCCCTGTTTCCCAGCAACCTCCTTTTCAGGGCAAGCCAAATTCTATTTGACACTTTGCTTCCCTTTTCCATTCGTCTTTCTTGTTCTCTTCCAAACTGGTTAAGGATCACAACAAATTCTTGGGTTCTGTCCATTATCTGCCAGGGGAATTTCATGGTTTGGAAGTGTCTCGCTCCCTGTCTAGGCATTCCTCAATCTCCTTGAGAACAGCTTGCTTTCTTCCCAGAGATGCCTCATTCTCTGTTGGCCCAGGGCACCATTTGAGCTTGTGCCCCTACCCAGGAGGGAAGGGATTTTTATTCCAGAATGTTTCTGGTTCCCAGGAAGGAGGATACCTGGAGACCAATTCTGGACCTTTCTCAGCTCAACCTTTCTCAAGGTCCCTCCTTTCAGATATTGTCATTGCTTTTTGTAAGATAAGAGGGGCTCAGATCTTTTCTTATCTGGGCAATCTGTTCATTCAAGCTTTGTCCCGAGGCTGTGCTTCAAGATCTCCAGTTCACCATTTCCCTGCTGCAGAGTCTGGGGTTCACCATAAACCTTCAAAAAATCAGTCAGTCTTGACTCCTTATCAGATCATGTTTTCCTTGATTTGCAGGATCCAGACCCGCCACATGCTGGCATCTCTTCCTGCCCCCAAGGCCCCGTCTCTGATTGCCTTTTTCTAGACCCTTCTTCCTCTGGATTCAGTCATGGCCAGGGACTTTCTCAGTGTCCTTGGATTTATGGGCTTCCACCATTCCCATTCTGCCTGTAGCCAAGCTCCATTTGAGGAAGCTGTGGTAGTATCCCAAGCCAGTGCAGCTTTAACATTGTCACCCCCCTGGACTTCCTGGATGTTCATCGTGTTACCCTGCTGCAGTCATCACACTTGGGTTATCCTGCCATCAGGCGGTCCCGCAGTCGGCCCAAATTCCAAAGTCTTGGTCCGGCGTCTGTTGCTGTCGCTTCTTCCCTGACGTCAGTGCGCCAGGGGTATATAAGAGGCATCCGACGCCATTTTCTTCAGTCTTTCTTGCCGTGCGGTGCCCGAAGCAGAAGCAGTTCGCAAGTGCCTGTCGGCCAACACCTGAGATTTTCGATTTGAATTTCAGTCCGAAGTCTTCATTAAAGCTAAGTACCCCGTTGGGCAACATTTTCTTGCCTCAGTCCAATGTCAGAAAAAGTTAACAATTGCATTTCTTTTGGGAAGCAAATACCTCATAAGGACTTAGATTCCTATTGTATTCCTTGCCTAGGCCTAGACCACAACGTCACAGGTTGTCGGTTTTGCGCTAGGTTTAATAAACGAACTATCAAATGCCGTTTTGACTTTGCACGACATTACTTTGGTAGGAAATTTATATCATGCCATTGGAGCAGCCGACCGCCATTCATAAAAAACGCAAGGATAAGGACAGGCAGCCTAGGAATAAGCCAGACACCGAGGCCTCAGTTGGGCCTGTCGCTGGTTCTCCGGTTTTCAGTGAGGCGCCTACGCAGCCCCTGACTAGCACAGAACTGGAACCCCAGACAGCTGCGGATTCCCAAGCGGAGTCTTCTGGGCCAACGCAGCCATCTACCGACACCGGAGCAGAACTGACAGAAGGTGTCTTCAGACAGACTACACTCACCATTAAATCTTATGCTAAACTTAAAACTCCTTTAAAACCAAAGAAAACTGTACATCAGTCTACAGTTCAAGGCCCCATGCCTAAGAAACAGATGCTTAAGATGGCTGAAGATTTGATTACCCTCATCAGGGTTTTCCTTCCCCCTCCTGATAAAAGACCGAGACAAGAGGAGGATTATGCATCCTTTGACCAGGTTTCTCTCTCCTCAGATTCTTCTGAGGAACAGGATTACACTTTTCCACCTTATGAGGATTCTGATGCTGAAGATTCTATTCCCTCAGCATCTCCCCCTGAAGACTACTCCTTTGGGGAAACTTTACATACCATGATGGAACATTTCCACTGGGAAGGCCAGGATTACTCAGATTCTAAGAAAAGGCTCAGAGAGTTCCTTTTACTACCCCAGCACAAACCTCTTGCTATCCCTCCTGTTTTAGAAATTGTGGATGATGTTTATTTGGAGTCTAGTTTAAATCCGGACTCTCTACCTCCTGCTCCAGCCAAACCAGACAGATACTACAGAGTACCTGACTCACACAAATTCCTTTATAATAGCTCTGTAGCTGACCCAGAAACAATTTCCCAGAGTCCTAATGGAGCAAAAGCTTCTATGGCTAAAAATCCTGTGCCCTCTGAAAGGGATTCCAGAGCCCTAGATAGATGGGGAAAGAAAATATACACCTCTGCAACTCTGGCTATGAGAGCATTAAATTGCCAGTTTCACATGTTGAAATATCAACAATTCCTTATGTCTCAGTTAAAACAAAAAATGAGCACACATTCAGAACAGCCTGAATTCAAGGAAATGCAGGATCTGTTGCATGCAGCTGAACAGGTGGGCAAACATACTTTACAATGCAGATTTGATTCATTGGAAGCTTCCTGTAGAGCAGCTGTTACTGGCTCTGTCATACGTAGACATGCTTGGTTAAAAGAACAAACCCTCCCTGAACATGTTAAAGCAAAATTATTGTATGCACCTTTACAACATGATGTATTATTTGATGTTAAAGCAGAAGAGGTTTTAAAGAAAATGGAGGATAAGGCAAAGTCTATGCAAACGGTCAAGGATTTCTTGCAGGTACAACCCCCTCGTTTCAGCAGAAATTGGCCAACAAAAAACTGGTCCTTTCCAGCTTCGGACAGAGGGGCAAGTACAGATGCCCAAGGGCCAGAGGCCAGTCACAGGGGCCTTACAAACCTCGCCAATGTGGTTCTGCTACCCAGAAAGGAGGAGAAGACAGGCCCCAGGCTAGCAGAAGACAAACACAATGACTCTATCCTCAAACTACCAAGCAGATCCCTCCTGGCAACTCCCTTGGGAGGAAAACTAGCATTCTTTGCAGACAACTGGCACATCATCACAAAAGACAAATGGGTTCTATACATTGTCTCTCAAGGATAAAGATTCCACTTTCATTCCTTACCAAGGATCAAAGGAATGCCAAACCTGCCACCAAATCAATGGGCAGAGGCGCAAAAACAAATTACAGCTCTCATGAACATGAGAGCCATTCAACAGGTACCTGCACAGAAGCAAGGACAAGGATTTTACTCAAGACTCTTCCTAGTCCCAAGAAAGGACAAAGCATGGAGACCCATTCTGGGTCTTTCAATTCTGAACACCTGTCTGCAAGTACCAAAAGTCAAAATGCTAACACTACAACAGCTTCTTCCCATGCTGGGCTAGTCACTTTGGACCTCAAGGAGGCATACCTGCATGTCCCTATCAGACAAAATTGGAGAAGATACCTCCGCTTCATTGCAGGTTAAACGCATTATCAATTCTCTGCACTGCCCTTTGGCTTATCTACTGGGCCCAGGGTCTTCACAAAATGCCTGGCACCAGTAATTGCATACTGCAGACAAAGAGGAATTCAAATATACCCATACTTGGACGACTGCCCTATTCAAGCAGAAAGCAAGGACATTCTTTTAAAGCATCTGGCATTTGTCAAACACCTTCTGAGTTGCCTAGGGTACACAGTAAATGAAAAGAAATCAAAAATTAGTACCCTCACAAAACATACTACTCCTGGGTTCCAGCTTGAATACAACGGCCCAGATGGCTTATTTCACGCCAGACAAGCAACGACAGCTGTTTCAATATTTCAAAATAATGGCAACAAAGACCCAACTCCCTGCAAGAAAAATTCTGCAGGCCTTGTGATTCATGGCATCTTGCATACTACTAATACCATGTGCAAAACTGCATATGAGGAAATTACAATGGTACCTGAAAAGTGTATGGACTCAGCACAGCCACAACTTGGAAACAATGATACCACTCATTCCCTGCCTTCAACAGGAGTTTCTATGGTGGGCACAGGCATGTCACCTCAACAAGGGTCAGCCTTTCACCTTACCCACAGCCAGGCAAACTATGACAACAGATGCATCGGACTATGCCTGGGGAGCACACATGGCAGGGCAGTGCATTCAGGGCAAATGGACTACAGATCAGAGACACCTGCATATCAATCAAAGAAATGCTAGCAGTGCAGAATGCCCTAACAGCTTTCAAGGACCTTCTACACCCAGGACAACTGCTAATAAAGACGGACAATACCACAGTTATGTAGTACATAAGCAAGGGGGCACACATTCCTACCCTCTATGCAGGCAAGCAATGACCTTGTGGAACACTGCACTGTCTTACCAGGTTCAGTTACAAGCACAGTTCCTGCCAGGAAAGAAAAACACATTGGCAGACGACCCAAGCAGAAACATCATGGATCCACACGAATGGAAACTAGATCCACAAGTACTTGCAATGATAGTTCAAAAATGGGGACGCCCAGACATAGATCTGTTTGCCAGCCCCCACAACCACCAACTTCAAATATTTGCACAAGGACCTTCCATCCACTAGCTTGGAAAGTGGATGCCCTCTCATTCAGTTGGAAAACATTAACAGTATATGCCTTCCCTCCATTACCTCCTCTAGCAAAGGTACTGCTGAAAGTCAGATTAGAGAGGCCACAAATGATACTCGTTGCACCAGACTGGCCACACCAGCATTGGTACCCAATTTTAAGGAACATGGCCCACGGCCCACCATGGATTTTGCCACAAATTCCTCACCTGCTCACCCAGCGAGACCATCAGATTCTACACAGCCAGCTCAAGACTTTAAACCTGGCTGCATGGCAAATTACCTAAACAACCAGCCAACACCATTATCCAAAGTTGTTATGGATGTCATTCTGGAGGCCAGGAGGCCCAGTACCAGGAAAACCTATTCAGACAAATGGAAAAGATTTGGCACCTGGAACCAGGCTAAAGACCTAAACCCCCTTGATCCAAAGATCCCTCAGATTCTACAATATTTAACTGAGATGCTACACAAAGGACTTTCCTTTTCATCTATTAAGATCCACGCCTCAGCAATTTCAGCTCACTGCAGCACGGATCCTCCTTTATTTTCACATCCACTCCTAAGACTTCCTCAGAGGGGCTAAGAACTTAAGACCGCCAAGGAGAGCTCCAACACCTACTTGGGATCTCAACTTTGAACCAGCTTTTTCAGCTGATTTAAAATTTCTTTCATGGAAAACTGCCCTACTACTAGCAATAACCTCAGCTAGAAGAGTCTCAGAGCTACAGGCACTAATGGCAGTGGAACCTTTCATCATTTTTCATCAAGACAGAGTCTCTCTATGAGCTAATCCTTCCTTTATGCCAAAGGTGGTATCCAGTGTGGCCTTAAACCAAACCATTCACTTGCCCACCTACTTCCCAAATCCCCAGAACAAAGGAGAAAGACTCCTGCACTCTTTGGACATTCACAGGCAATTACGTTACTACTTGGATAAAACTAAGGCTTTCAGAAAAACTGACCAGCTTTTTGTAGCCTATGCTACAGGATCACAAGGAAAAGCTATCTCAAAACAGACCATTTCAAAATGGATAGGGCATTGCATACGTTTCTGCTACACACATCATGGGAAACCAGGACCTGCTAACATTAGGTCCCACTCCACCAGGGCTACAACTACATCAGCAGCCTTTCTCAGGAGAGTGCCAACCAAGGATATTCTGGAAGCTGCTACTTGGAGTTCAGTGCACACCTTCACCAAACACGATCACTTACCTCTATACTCTGACTAGAGCTGGTTTTGCCACTGCAGTTTTGCAGGGCCTACTAGCTTCTTCTAACCCTGTTTGACTCCACCTCCCATCCTTAGCTTTGGGATTCAACCCAAGTGTGATGACTGCAGCAGGGTAACACGATGAACATAGTACAGTTTTGTACCTACCATAAATGTAGATATTCGAGTGTTCACCCTGCTGCAGTCCAGGTTACCCTCCCCCCATCCCCTCTGAACTAGCTGAACTTATCTCTACCACTTTATCCTATACTACTTCTGCGGTGTATTTGCTTGTGCCTGTATGTGTGTATATATATATATATATATATATATATATATATATATATATATATATATATATATATATATATATATAGATATGCATATATATATATATATATATATATATATATATATATATAGATATATATATATATATAGATATGTATATATATATATATATATATATATATATATATATAGATATGTATATATATATATATATATATATATATATATATATATATATGTATATATATATATATATATATATATATATGTATATGTATATGTATATATATGTGTGTATATATATATATATATATATATATATATATATATATGTATATATATATTGGGGGCACCTGACATCTGGGGCAAGAAAAACTGAAGAAAATGGCGTTGGATGCCTCTTGTATACCTCTGGCGCACTGACGTCAGGGAAGAAGCGACAACAACTGACGCCGGACCAAGACTTTGGAATTCGGGCCGACTGCGGGATCGCCTGATGGCAGGTAACCCAAGTGTGATGACTGCAGCAGGGTGAACACTTGAACGTCTACATTTATGGTAGGTACAAAACTGTACTTTTCCTTTGTTCCTTTTCTCAAGCTTGAGCTTCAGTGGTGGATTCTTCAGCTTTCTCTCAACCCAGGACTTCCTTACCATTCTCCATTCCCAACTCAAGAGCCCTTTACAGATGCCTCAGACAGGGAATTGGGAGCATCCTTCGTCTCTCTCAAGGTTCAGGGACTCTGTCCTCTTCATCAGACGTCAGACCTGATCAGCATCAAGGAAATGAGGGCTCTGTTTCTAGCTTTTCAAGCTATTCATACCCTCTTTCATCCTGGACCCCTCAAAGTTTTCACAGACAATGCCACAGTAATGTGGTACATCAGCAAGTTAAGGGGGACAAGATCCATCTCCTTTGCTGGCTAGCTGTTCAGGTCTGCGATCTAACTGTCCAGTGTCAAGTGACAATTCAGGCAGTTTACATTCTCTCAGAACACAATCTAGTGGCAGACTCTCTGAGCAGGTTCAGCACACAAGCTCACAAATAGATGCTTCACAGAGATATGTTTATGGACTTTCCCATCAGTGGGATATTCCTCAGGTAGATCTTTTTGCCTCCCCTCTGAACAGACGACTTCCTCTATTTTATTCTGTTCCAGAGTTCCAAGTTCTGTGGTGTGCAAATTGGATGCCTTGTCTTTACCTAGGAATTGGATGTTTTTATATCCCTTCCCTCCCCTTCATCTGCTTCCGAGGGTCTTGCACAAGATCAGGCAAGACTCCCCCAAAAATCATGTTCCCTTTTAGGTAGTTCTTTTCTGAGGATGTGCTTTGGGTCCTGCAGGAAGTCAGGAAATCACATTTGTTCAAATGGAAGAGATGTTCTGTCTGTTGCCTCTCTCAAAACCAGGATCTCTTACCTGTGCAGGTTCTTGTGATTCTCTCTTATTTGTATGGTCTGCTTAATGCTGGGTGCTCATCTGTCAACAATTTCTGCTTGTCTGGCGTTACTTATGGCCTCTAGATTTGAGGTCCTGCAGTTTCTTAAAGGTGTCCTTCATCTCAGGCCTCAGTGGAAGCCAATTTTGCAACCTCAGTTTTGTTCTTGAAAAGTTGACTCTTGCTCCTTTTGAGTCTGCTGCTTCATCTTTCTTGCAACATTGTATTTGGATTACTGTACTTTTTGTAGCCCTCTCGCCAGCTAAGAGAGTGTCTAAGCTTCAGGCTCCCTTTTTTTATGCCCATGGTGGTCTATGAGATGTCCTTCAAGGATGCATCTGCAGTCATCACATATGGGTTGTCCTGCCTCAGGCAGCCCTTCGGTCGGCCGGATTCCAAAGTCTGGGTCCGGCGTCGGCTGATGTCGCCTTTTCGGCCAGAGCGCCTGGGGTATAAAAGCGTCAGCCGACGCCATCTTCCTCAGTCTTTCTTGCCGCGTGGTGCCCGAAGCAGAAGCAGAAAGTTAAACATTCCTTTCATTGTCTTTCAGAAAGAGTTATTTATGCCCTTTGCTGTCCTTGTAAAAAGGTTTACATCGGAGAAACTAAAAGAGCCTTTAAAATAAGGCTCTTGGAACATATTAGGGACATTGCTAATAAAAAAGAGGATAGTCCTGTAGCAATGCACTTTTTACAATTTCATAATAGCGATTTTAATGAATTACAAGCAACAGTGTTAGAACAGATACAAGATTACAAATATAATGGTTCAAATATAAAACGATTGTTGCAGCAAAAGGAAGCTGTTTTTATTTTAAAGTTTAAAACTCTATTCCCTAAGGGCTTAAATGAAGATTTTAATTGGAGAATGCTTATAAATTGAATTTGGGTGTTTTATTTTGCTAATTGCATAATTGAATCAATTATTTAATTACTGTGATATATATATATATATATATATATATATATATATATATATATATATATATATATATATGTGCATAGCATTTTATGTCATTTGTACTCCTTGAAGGCTAAGGCCGAGACGTCAGAGAGAGAGAAGTCTGCAATAAACTGTTTTTTGGTGGATCCTACTTCGTTGTTTTTTCCCTTTTTTTATGCCCAGGGTGGTCTATGAGATGTCCTTCAAGGATGCATCTGCAGTCATCACATATGGGTTGTCCTGCCTCAGGCAGCCCTTCGGTCGGCCGCTTTCCATAGTCTGGGTCCGGCGTCGGCTGATGTCGCCTTTCACGCCAGAGCCTGGGGTATAAAAGCATCAGCAACGCCATCTTCCTCAGTCTTTCTTGCCGTGGTGCCGAAGCAGAAGCAGATTGCAAGTGCCGGTCGGCCAGCTCCTGTAATTCAGCTACCGAAGACTTCAAAAGCTAAGTACCCCATTGGGGACTCTCTCTTGCCTCAGCCGATGTCAGATAAAGTTAATAATTGCTTAACTTGTGGGAAACAAATACCTCATAAGGATTTCCACTCTTACTACCTCCCCTGCCTAGGCCCAGACCACGACGTCTCGGCCTGTTCAGCCTGTGCTTCCTTCAACCGACGCACTCTTGGACGTCGGGTGGAGTTTGCAGAGGAATTTTTTTGGGCTAGTTTTTCATACAATATGCCGTCGGAGACTCCGACTTCACATTTAACAAAGAAACGGAAGGACAAGGACCGACGCACGCGGGCCGCAATTTCGGCTGAAACCACGGCCAGGCCTACCGCGAGTGTCTCTGTCTTGGCTGAAACAGAGTCCTTGGTACTTCCGACCCCCGAAACCGCTCAACCGACAACCTCGGCCCCGGAGGCCCCTGCTGAGTCGGTTATTGAATTTCCTTCAGAAACTGGTGTCTTGGAAGCTTCCAACACCATTCCTCTAGACAAAACTACACCAGCACGTGGTGCAGCCAGGCCTCCTGCATCCATGTCCATAAAGGCATTCACCAGGGCTAAAGCTGCTAAACACACAAAATCCATGCCTCCCAGGGTTATTCCTCAGGGACCCACTACAAGTTCACAGATTCTAACCTTAGCAGAGGACCTTATTTCCTTAATTAGGGGCTCTCAACCCCATCCGGACAGGGACTCTCAACCTCCTCTAGATAAAAGGCCCAGGGTTGAGCCCTCTGATCTCCACTCCTCAGAGGAGGCCTCTGATGGCTCTGCTCTCTTGGACTACCAGGAGGAGGCTTTTTCAGCCTACGAGGACTCTGATGCAGAGGAATCTATCCCCTCGGCCTCCCCTCCTGAAGAACTATCCTTCGGGGAGACCCTTCACACTATGAGAGAGCATTTCAAATGGCAGGGCTAGGAATTCTCTGATTCCAGGAAAAGATTAAGAACTTTTCTGCATTTACCTCAGCATAGACCTTTGGCTATTCCTCCTGTTTTGAATGTCATTGATGATGTTTACTCTGAGTCTAGCATAACCCCTGACACTCTTCCTCCAGCCCCTGTCAAACCCGATAGGTGCTACAGGGTCCGGGACTCGCATCATTTTCTTTACAAGACCCACTCTGCTGATCCAGAAACTATTTCCCAGGGCCCTAAAGGGGTTGCAGCTGCCACAACTAAAAATCCACTCCCCTCTGAAAGGGAGTCCAGGGCTTTAGAGAGATGGGGTAAAAAAGTGTATACTTTTGCTATTCTTTCTATGAGGGCATTAAATTGTCAATTTCATATGATACAGTACCAAGAGTATTTGTTAGATGAATTGCGTAAGAAACTGTCTTCACCTGAACCCCTAGATCGCAAATCACTTCAGGATTTGGTACATAACTCCCAGCAGGTTAGCAGCCATTTCTTGCAGTGTGGTTATGATGCATTGGAAGCTTCATGTAGGTCAGCTATGACAGGTGCAGTCATACGTAGGCATGCTTGGCTGAAGGAACAGTCAGTGCCAGACCATGTTAAAGCTAAGCTTCTGGATGCTCCACTGGAAAAGCAAAAGTTATTTGGCTCCACTGCCCAGGAGGTCTTAAAGAAATTTGAGGAAAAGGCAAAATCTGTACAAACAGTCAAAGATTTCCTACAAGTCCAACCACCAAGATTCAGCAGAAATTGGCCTACCAAGAATTGGTCCTTTCCGGACACAGAAAGATTTCAGAGAGGCAAGAACAGGTGTGCCAGAGGTAGAGGGCAAGCTAGAGGCTCCTACAGAGGACGTCAGTGGCAGCCTCCCAACCAGAGAGGTAGTGCAGGACCTACAACTGCTGCACAAGGACAGACTCAATGACTTTGCTTTGACTCCGCCAACCAGGGCTCAATTAGAAGCACCTTTGGGCAGAAAGCTTTCTTTATTCTCAGAAAATTGGCACAGTATTACAAGAGACAAATGGACACTGCAAATAATAGACGAAGGATACAGGTTCCATTTTCACACATTGCCAAAAACAAAAGGCATGCCAGACCTGCCACCAAATCAAAGGGCAGAGGCTTTGAAGCAAATCTCCAACTTAATGCAAATGAAAGCTATAGAAAAGGTTCCTTTTTCAGAACAAGGCCAAGGATTTTATTCCAGACTATTCCTTGTTCCAAGAAAAGAAAATCAATGGAGGCCTATTCTCGACTTGTCCACACTGAATACTTATCTCATTGTGCCAGAATTCAAAATGCTGACTCTACAGCAACTCCTTCCCATGCTGGGCAAGGGGTCTTGGCTGGTGACTCTAGACCTCAAGGAGGCATACCTGCATGTCCCTATCAGACAAAGTTGCAGAAGACACCTCAGATTTCTTGCAGGTTCAGAGCATTATCAATTCTCAGCATTGCCCTTTGGCTTATCTACTGCACCCAGAGTATTCACGAAATGCCTGGCATCAGTAATTGCACACTGCAGACTTCAGGGGATTCAAATATACCCATATCTGGATGACTGCCTTATACAAGCGGACAGCCAACAAACTTTGGTAAAGGACTTGAATTATGCCATCCACCTACTGCAGGCCTTGGGATATACAGTCAACATTCACAAATCAAGACTTGTTCCATCCCAAAGAATAACTTTTCTGGGTGTGGATCTAGACACAACCACCCAAATGGCTTTTCTCACAGAAGAAAAACAAAGACAACTACCGGATTACTTCAAGAATCTGACAAGACAAACTCAGCTGACTGCAAGGAAAATCCTGCAGGCCCTGGGTTACATGGCATCTTGCATTCTTCTGATTCCACAAGCAAGGCTGCATATGAGAAAACTACAATGGTACCTAAGGAGTTTATGGACTCAGCACAGTCACAGCTTAGAAACTTTGATCCCACTCATTCCATGCCTGCAAAAGGAATTTCTGTGGTAGGCTCAAGCAAGCCAGTCAAACAGGGGTCTGCCCTTCAGCAAACCAATAGCCAGCCAAACTATTACAACCGACGCTTCAGACCACGGTTGGGGAGCGCACATGGAGGGCAGATGTTTTCAAGGACTATGGTCACAAAAGGAGCTACACATGCACATAAACCAAAAGGAAATGCTGGCAGTGATGCATGGTATCGAGGCCTTCAAACTCTTTCTGCATCAAGGCCACCTGCTAATAAGGACAGACAATACCACAGTTATGTGGTACATAAACAAGCAAGGAGGCACCCATTCCTACCCTCTTTGCAGACTGGCAATGAATCAATGGGAATTTTCCTTGAAACTCAGTATAGAGCTGCAATCCCAGTTTCTGCCAGGAAAAGACAATATACTGTCGGACACCTTAAGCAGAAATATCATGGATGCACACGAATGGATGCTGCACCCAGACATCTTCCTACAGATAACACAATCATGGGGAAGGCCGGACATAGATCTTTTTGCCTCCCCCCACAATCATCAGCTGAAGAAATTCTGCTCAAGGACATACCACCCACAAGCATGGAAAGTGGACACCCTCTCTTTCAGCTGGACAACTCTAACAGTGTATGCATTTCCACCTCTTCAATTAATGACCAAGGTCTTACTGAAGATCAGGACAGAGCAGCCAAAAGTGATTCTGATAGCTCCGGACTGGCCAAGACAGCACTGGTACCCACTGTTAAAGAGCATGTCACGCACGAAACCATGGCCTCTTCCTCAATGGCCACTTCTCCTGACATAGCACAATTACAAAACTCTCCATTCCAACCTGAAAACCTTGCAACTAACAGCCTGGAAAATACCTTGACTCCTCCTCAGGATAAGCTATCCAAGAAAGTGAAGGATATCATCATGGAAGCTCGCCGGCCTTCCACAAGAAAGGCATATTCAGCAAAATGGAAAAGATTTCACACTTGGAGCACCTCAAAGGGCCTAGATGCGACAGTGATTAACATGGCACATATCCTGGAATACTTGGCAGAAATGCTCCACAATGGCCTGTCCTACTCTTCCATTAAAATTCATGCTTCAGCAATTTCAGTAGAGTACAATACTGGTCCACCTGTCTTTTCTCATCCTCTCCTAAGACAGTTTCTAAGAGGAATTAAAAACATCAATCCTCCAAGGAAACCTCCAGTGCCTACTTGGGACCTTAACTTCATGTTGGAAAAACTAACTCTGCCCCCCTTGGAGCCAGCAGCATCTGCAGAACTACAGTTCCTGTCTTGGAAGACTGCCTTCCTTCTGGCCATAACCTCAGCAAGAAGAGTATCTGAGTTACAGGCCCTCATGGCAGTACAGCCATTTCTTATTTTTCATCAGGACAGAGTCTCATTAAGAACCAATCCTTCATTTATGCCAAAGGTGGTATCCAGGGTCTCATTAAACCAAGCTATTCACCTGCCTGCCTTCTTTCCAAATCCACAAAACAAAGGGGAGAAACTTCTGCACACCCTGGACATACACAGACAGTTGCGCTACTACTTGGACAGAACTAAAAGCTACAGAAAGACTGACCAGTTGTTGGTAGCATATGCTGCTGGTGCACAAGGAAAAGCAATTTCCAAACAGACAATTTAAAAAAGGATAGGGAATTGCATTCATTTTTGTTATTCCTTTCATGGAAAAACTGTGTCAGCTAACATTAGACCTCACTCCACCAGAGCCACAGCCACCTCCACAGCCTTCTTAAGAGGGGTGGCTAACAAGGATATTTTAGAAGCTGCTACATGGAGCTCCGTGCATACATTTTCCAAGCATTACAATTTACCTTTATGTTCCAGATCCAGAGCAGGCTTTGCTATGGCAGTCCTGCAGGGCATTTTAACTACACCATCCTTTACATAGATCCTCCACCCCCAGATTGGCTATGGTATTCTACCCATATGTGATGACTGCAGATGCATCCTTGAAGGACATAGTACAGTTTTGTACCTACCATAAATGTAGATGTCCGATAGGTATAGGTTCATAGGTTCATACTAGGCTATCTGCCCGAGGGCATTTACAAGCCTAGCCCATAGTTTTGTGGCTTCGCCACCCCTTTGGTTGAATAAAAACTATGTCTATCATTTTTCCGCTATCATACAAATGTGTCTGAGATACGATCTCCCAGGTATCTGGAATCTCCTTATCTCCCATCCAGTGCTCTGCCTCACATTGAACTAGTGCCAGTAGGTGCTGCCTCAGTCTCTGGTGTATCTGTGTCCCTAGAGTCTCTGGGTGATGGCTTGATCCACTCCATAAGTCCAGCCCTTGCTATTTATAAGGATCTAATTTTTGAGCCTTGTGGTTATATTGTGGTTCTGAGGGGTTTTTAGATTTTTGAGCTGAATCATCAAATCTGGGTTTGACATGGGCCTATATGTCAGGCACAGGTCACCTCTCACTCAGCGGTAGCGGAGACTGAATAGGGCTGGAGTTCTTTTCAGTCGGGAGCCATTACATATTTTTTGGTGTCTGGTCTTTTTTTTGGTGGGAACTTTTGGGGCCTTCTTCGCCGCAGCAGTTTGGGTCTGTGAGTACAGGGGCGATGGGCATTGTACTCAATCCTTAATAATCCTTGATGAGATGTGGATATAGGAGGGCGATGTTGCTCCTTGATCTAGATGTTCAATCCCTTCATGATCAGGTTCCCCAGATAGTGACGACTTTTACTACTATGATGGTTACCACCTGTTCTACTGGGGTAACCTTACCCTTCCGAAGAGATGATGACTGCATTTTTTGGCGTTTAACCAGGCCCACCTATGCGGGGTTATCCCTGTTTTCCCCCGCCCTTCTGGATTATGATTTTTTGCTTTTTGATATGGCCAGTGGCGGGTCATCTGTTCATCCGCTTCTGTG
Organism: Protopterus annectens; assembly: GCF_019279795.1. Classification (NCBI taxonomy): domain Eukaryota; kingdom Metazoa; phylum Chordata; order Ceratodontiformes; family Protopteridae; genus Protopterus; species Protopterus annectens. Next base: position 994,869,427 of record NC_056726.1, on the reverse strand, counting down.
AGGCCCTTCCTGTGCTTGATGTGCCAGATGTGTGATGCGAGTGGACCCAGGACTGAGCGGCAATACTGCTCATTGATAACCCTCCTGTGTTTGCTGTAGGTACTTCAGAAAGCCCTGTGGACTGAGTATGTGTTTGAGCGGACCCTTGCAGTATGAGTTTGTTGAAAGCTGAAGGTTGAGATGAAGAGTACCTGAGTTCTTGTGTGTGTGTGGGCCTTTGCCAGGTACAATTGGGCTGTATGGACTGCCTTTGTCCTGTTTACATCCTAGGTGACTGTCTCGAAAAAGTCCAGCCAAGTGGCCTTTGTGGCGCCTTGCCAGGCTCAGGGTTGGATCCAAAAGAATCTGCCTCTTCAAATGTCAAAGTTTATGAGGTTCCATTAAGTCTGCAGAGTTGGCTTTGCAGATGTTGCCTTTGACAAAAGCTATCCTCTCCATGTTTTTAGTTATCTGTGGATATATTTATATGGGACCACAGTGCCGGTATCACTCCTTACCGCCCTTGTAGGCCACTGGAGTAATTGGCCTGCGAGGCTGCGGGTTTATTTCCTCGTTGGAGGTGAGCTTTGGCCCAGGTCTGTCGAGATCCCTGGATGCTGTGGCTTGCCTGAGTGGTGATTCTCAATTAAACAGCTGTCTTCCATCCGGTCAACCCTCTGCTGTAGATATAGTGAGCACATTGAGACCTGGGTGTTACACTGACCTATCAGCCATTTTATTGTAATATGGATGGGTGTTTGGATGGGGGAGGATTGAACTAAACCTGTGACATATCCTGGAATAGATTTCTCTCCTTTTAGTATAGCTTGCAAAGGCCTTATGATTTCTGAGCAGGTCTGGTAGTTTTTTGGTTCAGTAATTTTCACATCATTTTGAATGGTTTTGAGTCTAATGATCCTTTTCGTCTAGGTTTCTAACAATTTTGCTCTGTCTTATTAGTAGGAGCCTCCTTTTTTTGTGAGGAAGCTTGTTTGTAATGGGGTCTTGCGAGCGATTGATTTGCTCTTACTCTTAGTCTTAGTTTTGTATTAGGATCTTTGTCCTTGCAGTCCTGTAGACTGCTCTGTTCCGGCTTTTTTGCCTCCATTTTGCGGTAGTTTAATGTTTCAGGGGGCCTTCTGGGCAGACACACTAGTTTTTGTTTGAAAATCAGCATGAGAAGTTTTTGCCTGTTTTTGCATTTCCCAGGGGGGCGGTACAGGTAAAGGTAGAGCGAGATTAGTTTGCAGTTATGCATCACCAGTAGGGTAAGCTTCGATTATTTTGTTTTTTTGTAGAGGCGGGATGATCTTTGAGATCCGTGATATGTTTTTCTCCTCTTTTTTCAGTGAGGACTATACTTCGGTGTTGTATTGGTTTATGAACTCGGAATCTGCTGTGAGAGAAGTGTTGGGCTTCCCTTTGTGGGGATTGTGACTAGAGGGTAGTTAAGTCACTAGTATGATGGTGTTTGATCATTTATCCCTGTAACAAAGGAAGGCCATGAGTTCTAAGTTTGAGAGATAGGCATTTTGGAATCACTAGTTATGCAGAGCAGTGGGAGTCCCAATTGCACTGGAATCTGTTTTCAGTCAGGCCATGTGAGGTTACTGTTTTTGAGGGTGTCCTTTATGAATTGATACACCCCCTCCTTGAATTGTTTTGGAGTTTGGGGCGGGCGCGGTATGGTCCTTTGAGTTGGTTGCATTGCAGGCTCTCAGGGCTGTGAGAGGTTTCTGTGCAGAGGTCTTCGATGTTCCGTCCATGTTTTGCCTCGGGCATGAGGTGCATCTTGAACCTGACTTGTGGCAAATCTGTCTCTACCGCAGTTTCCGCACGTTGTTTTCTAGGGCCAGGTTTAGAATTGTTCTCCTTATTGGGTGCTGGGTAGCAGTCAGAAGCCTTTGCCCTGGTCACCTGCCCAGAATTTGACAGGTCCAAGCCGTCCCTTGAGAAGCGTGACCCCAGGGAGCATGTCATAGAGTTTTGGCCTTGCTGATCCAGTGGATGGGGTGTTTTTTCCTTTCTTTATATCCGCAGGAATCATCTTATCACTGTACAGCATCATTGGGCAGAATAGATTCTGCTCAGGGGGAGGGTCATACCTGCCTGGCTACATAATCGAGCTCAGCACGCCATAGTGCGAAGCCAATTGACCAGGTCTGCATATCTTCCAGACAATGGCTGGCATCGTGCCAGCACCTGCTAGGATACTGAATGAGTGCAGATTTTATGTGGATTCTAGCGCCCTGTAGGCAACACTAATGCCTTGTCCTTACTCAGTCTGGCAGTAGGTGGGTGTCGGAGGCTGATGGTGTGTCATTGAGATCATGCTGATGTCCCTTTTGGCATGCATCTGCAGTCAGGGTTAACCCTCCTCCTTCCCTCTTTGGTATTTATTGGGTACTTTTCCTTCTCATAGCTACCTGCGGTTATCTATTATGGCGTATTTGTTTTATATATATATATATATATATATATATATATATATATATATATATATATATATATATACATATATATTTCTGTGCATGTTTGAAATTTATTGCATTTCTCCAAATTTAGCCTTCCTTTGAGGGCACCTGGCATCTGGGGCAAGAAACACTGAGGAAGATGGCGTCGGCTGACGCTTTTATACCCCAGGCTCTGACGTTGGGAAAGGCGACATCAGCCGGGCCGACCCAGACTTTGGAATCTGCCGATCAAGGGCTGCCTGAGGTAGGACAACCCATATGTGATGACTGCAGATGCATACCTATCAGACATCTACATTTATGGTAGGTACAAAACTGTACTTTGTCTCTTAATCAGTCTAATTAATTTGCCTTCCTTTGAGAAGTGAGAAGATTTTTCACACCTTAGATTTACACAGCCAGCTCAGGTATTTGAATAAAAGGAAGGTTATTCACAAATCAGAGCAGTTATTTGTTTCTTTTCATTCCAGGTCTCTTCCTGGATTTCGAAAGCCATTTCATTTTGTTATTCTTTTCATAGTAAACGTTTCTTTTCTTCATTAAAGACTCATTCTACCAGAGATGTTGCTTCCTCTGGTGCCTTTTTGAAGGGACTGGATAACAGTTCCATCCTTGAGGCTGCTACTTGGTCTTCTGTCCAGTTTCACTAAGCATAAGTTGGCTGTTATTTCCATAGGTTCATAGGTTCATACTAGGCTATCTGCCCAAGGGCATTTATTATATAGCCCCCATATATATGTGGCTTTCACCACCCCTTTTAGTTGAAAAAAAACTTTGCTATCATTTTTGCTGTGCCCTGTCAAGCAGTGACACTGAAGTCATCCATTGGTCAAGATTCCTCTTGAACAAGGCCAGAGAAGTGCTCTGCCTCACATCTCCAGGGCTAGAGCTGTTTCCCCCAGGGTTATCCTGCATGGATTTCTAGAGGGCTGTTCAGTGCCATCATCCTCCCAGATTTCCTCTTCAGCTTTTCTACTGTCCCTTCTATTAGGACTGCTGCAACAGCTATGTGAAAGGACATAGTACAGTTTTGTAGAAGCTTACCATAGCAATAGATGTCCTTCACTTCACTATTGCAGTATTCTCTCCCTCCCACCCACCCTCTTGCCCCCCTCTGCACTAGGCTGCTCTTTCTTGCCTTCCTGGCAGAGGGGCACCTGTTCCTTTTTCTCCTTCTGGATGCACATGTTCTTTCTTGTCCATGGGAGTAATTGTGTTCCTTTAGGGCTTTTTCAGTTCTTTGTGTATGTGTTCATATGTCACCTTTATGCCCTGTGCCTCGTGCGGCGAGTGTATGTGTAAAGTACAGTGCTGTAAATACTAAAGGCTTTCGTATACTGGCCGGACGTTGAGCTAGCCTTGGCAGGAGATCCCTTCTGTTAGGAATACTGCAGTACTGAAGAGAAGGGCATCTATTGTAATGGTAACATTTTACAAAGGTGTACTTTCTTCATATGGTTCTCTGCTGCAGTCCTCACAAAGTTTATTGCATGGTAGAGAAGGGTGTGATTTTAGGCTGTTTGGCCAGTGGCTATGCTAGAAGTATTTTGAAGTGTTCCAGAATATCCCAGTATGTGGAACCCCCCTTCCCCCTCATTAGGGTGTCATCCGGAATTACTTATGGTTCTGTCTGTACTGACAGTTGAACTTGCAGCTGGAGTTTGAGGTTGCTGAAGTTATCAGGAAGCCTTTTGTCAGGTTATTCTTAAATGGAAGAGGTTGTCTATCTGGATAGGGAAATGTTCCGTAATAGGTGCCTGTTGAGAATTTGAAGGGTGTAATTGAGTCTCAGAGCAGCAGAACTGCAAGAACAAATGAATTAAATACAAGTTAAGTCTGAGATTGCAGTATATCAGTACATACCCTGTTTTTTTGTAATGCAGTCTTAGCATTAGCATACTGAAGATGTTCTTCGTGTTCCACTGTTGCAGTCATTACATTTGGGTAATCTGCTGGCAGGTTGCCCTCAGTCGGCCTGATTAACAAAGTCTTGGGTCCGGCATTGGTTGCTGTCCCTTCTTCCATGACGTCAGGTCGCCAGGGTTATAAAACATGCAGCCAACGCCATTACATCAATCTTTCTTGCCGCACGGTGCCCGAAGCAGAAGCCGTTCGCAAGTGCCGGTCGGCCGACCTCTGAAATTTTTGTTTGAGTTGCAGTACAGAAATCTTCAACTAAAAGCTAAGTACCCCGTTGGGGAAACTTTTTCTTGCTCCTTACCAATGTCAGTAAAAATTAATAATTGCATTACTTGTGGGAAGCAAATACCTCATAAGGATTTTCATTTGTACTGTATTCCTTGCATAGGCCCTGATCATAACGTACCTTGCTGTCGGTTTTGTGCTAGATTTAATCAACGCACTATTAAACGTCTGTATATTTTTGCTTCTAAATATTTTGGTTCACGGTTTAACTATCCAGAAATGAAGTCGGTTAGCAATTCGACTACCGGAATACCTAAAAAACGCAAAGAAAAAGAGAGACAGACCATCGAGGTCCAAAACTGACGACAACGCTTCTCCTAAGCCAGTCGCTAGTTCGCCGGTACTCAGTGAGGCGCTTTCGCAGCCCCTGATACAGGCTACTTTTGATTTGCAGGCCTTTACTGAGACCCATTCAGAGTCCGGTATGCCATGAGATGCTTTAAGTATTGAACCCGCGGATGTCTTTACCTTAGATGGGTCCAGAGCAGCTGTGCAGGCACCGGCTTCTGAGGGTGTTTTCACTCCTAAAGATTTGTATATTAAACCGATGCCATCTTCCAAACTAAGGCCAAAAATCTACTTCTATGTCTTAAAAAAGATGCTTGGGCCATGTGTGCAGGCCCCAATGCCTAAAAAACAAATGATCAAAATGGCTGAAGATTTAATTACCTTGATCAGGGGTAGCCAACCCCCTTCTGCTTAGAGGCCTAGGCAAGGCACTGACTATGAATCTTCAGATCAGGATTCTATTTCTTCTGATTCTTCTACTGAACATGATTTATCTATACCTACTTATGAGGACTCTGATGTAGAAGATTCCATCCCTTCTGCTTCTCCCCCTGAGGATTTCTCTTTTGGAGAAACTTTACTTACCTTAAGGGAACATTTCCACTGGGAAAGACAGGATTTCTCTGAATCTAAAAAGAGCCTTAGGTATTTTATTCTTCTTCCTCAGCATAGACCTTTGGCTATTCCTCCTGTTCTAGACGTTGATGATGTATTTTTTCAGAATCTAGTATGACTCCTGATTCTCTGCCTCTGGCTCCTAGTAAGCCAGACAGATACTACAGGGTTCCTGACTCCCACAAATTCCTTTTTAAAAACCCTACTGCTGACCCTGAAACCATTTCTCAGGGTCCCAAGGGCGTTAAGGCCTCTACTGCTTAAAATCCTACCCCTTCTGATAGAGATTCCAGGGCACTGGATAGATGGGGTAAGAAGGTTTACACGTCTGCAACCTTGGCAATCAGGGCTTTAAACTGTCAGTTTCATATGCTTAAATATCAACAGCATGTCATGGGACTACTTAAACAGAATATTATGTTGATTTTGGACTGTGTGAAAAATAGAGTTGCAGGATTTATTACATTCAGATGAACAAGTTGGAAAACATACTTTTCATTGTGGTTTTGATTCTTTGGAAGCCTGTTGCAGGGCTGCTGTAACTGGATCTGTGATAAGATGGCATGCTTGGCTCAAAGAGCAAAATCTGCCTGACCATGTTAAAGCAAAATTGTTGGATGCTCCTTTACAACAGGACAGTCTCTTTGGTAATAAGGCTGAAGACGTTTTAAAAAAGATGGAAGATAAAGCTAAATCTTTGCAAACTGTGAAAGATTTTTTACTAGTGCAGCCTCCCAGATTTAGTAGGCACTGGCCTACTAAGAACTGGTCCTTTCCAGTACCTCGAGAGCCACTCAAGTCAAATCCAGACATTCCAAAGGCTCCAGGTTTCAATCACAAGGAACTTTTAGAACAAAACAATGGGGTGCCTCCACCTCCAAATCTGGAAGCAACAAGGCACCTCCCTATGGTAAACAGTCTCAATGACTTTCCTCTACAATCGCCAAGCACTTACCTTTTAGCCACCCCTTTGGGGGGGGGGACTGGCACTTCATGCACGACAACTGATTACCCAGGAGAAATGGGTTTTAAATATAGTATCCCAAGGATACAGATTTCATTTCCACACGGTGCCAATCCCAAACGGATGGCCAGATCTGCCTCCAAATCAGTGGGCAAAGGCCCAGAAACAAGTTCTGTCCCTCATGAATATGGGGGCTATTCAACCAGTACCACAAGAGGAAAAGGGACAAGGTTTCTATTGAAGACTTTTCCTGGTACCCAGAAAAGACAAATCATGGCGTCCAATTCTGGACTTATCCATTCTAAATACATTTCTGGACATTCCAAAATTCAATATGCTGACTCTTCAACAGTTACTACCTATGCTAGGCAAAGATGCCTGGTTGGTAGCACTAGACTTAAGAGGCTTACCTGCAGATCCCAATCAGGGAATCTTGCAGATGATACCTCCACTTCAAAGCAGGCTATTTGCATTACCAGTTCTCTGCACTGCCCTTTGGCTTATCTACTGCGCCCAGGATCTTCACAAAGTGCCTGGCACCAGTAATTGCATTTTGCAGGCAAAGAAATATTCAAATTTATCCATACCTGGACAATTGTCTAATTCAGGCAGAAAACAAGGACACTTTTCTAAAGCATCTGGCGTTTGTAAAAAGGGTTCTAACTTGTCTAGGGTACACCATAAACGAAAACAAATCACAACTGGTACCCTCTCCAAAAATTACATTCCTAGGTGCAAGCTTGAATACAACTGCCCAGATGACTTACCTTACCCCAGAAAAGCAAATTCAATTGATGACTTGCTTCAAACAGGTGGCCACAAAAACCTAGCTATCTGCAAGACAAAGTCTGCAGACCTTGGGGTTCATGGCCTCCTGCGTTCTTCTAATTCCATATGCAAGACTGCATATGAGGAAACTTCAATGGTACCTAAAAAGTTTATGGAGTCAACATTGTCACAGCCTGGAAACGATTCCTATCATACCTTGCCTGCAACTAGAGTTCCTATGGTTGGCAGAGGCCTGCCACCAAAACAAGGGACTGTGATTCACTCCACCCCCTGCCACACATACCCTAACTACAGACTCGTCAGACTATGCCTGGGGCGCACATTTGGCAGGGAAATGCTTTCAGGGCAAATGGAGCCCAAATCAAATGCACCTACATATCAATCAGAAAGAGATGCTAACTGTACAGAATGCTCTGACAGCATTCAAGGACTACCTTTATCCAGGACAACTACTGATAGACAGACAACACCACAGTCATGTGGTACATAAACAAGCAGGGGGGTACACATTCCTACCCCTTTTGCAGACTAGCCATGGCATTGTGGAACACAGCCTTGACTTATGAAATACATCTACAAGCTCAATTCCTGCCAGGAAAGCTAAATACTCTGGCAGATGAACTAAGCATAAATCTTATGGACCCACACGAATGGAAACTGGAACCACAAATTTTCAGCATGTTGGCACGCAAATGGGGGAGCCCACACATAGATCGTTTTGCCTCACCCCTGAACTATCAGTTGGACCAATTCTGCACAAGAATTCATCACAAAAAAGCTTGGAAATTGGATGCTCTATCATTCAGCTGGAAAAACCTATCAGTCTATGCTTTTCCCCCTCTGCCTCTGCTCTCCAAAGTCCTACTAAAAGTCAGGCAGGACAAACCAAAACTGATTCTGATTGTCCAGACTGGCCTCGCCAACAGTGGTACCTGCTCCTGCGCAATGTGCCACACCTTCCTCCGTGGCACCTGCCTCAGACACCTTACCTGCTATCTCAGCAGAACTACCAGATTCTGCACACTCAGCTCCAGACTATGAATCTTGCAGCGTAGCTAATCAACTAATTTCACCTTTGGCATCTCTCAGCAAACCTGTGATTGATGTCATTTTGGAGGCTAGATGGCCTAGTACTAGAAAATCTTAGGCTGACAAATGGAAAAGATTCTGTGCCTGGAACCAAGCACAAGGAATAAGCACAGCAATGCCCAGTATTCTTCAGATTCTGCAATACTTAACTGAGATGCTTCACAAGGGCCTCTCTTTTTCTTCCATAAAAATCCATGCCTCTGCCATTTCAGCTCATTACAACACAGAACCTCTCCTCTTCTCTCATCCTCTGCTAAAGCAGTATCTCAGAGGGGTCAAAAATTTAAGACCTCCCAGGAGAGCATCAACTCCTGCATGGGACCTCAATTTTGTTTTGGAAAAACTCACTCTACCTCCTTTTGAGCCAGCTGCTACTACGGACGTAAAATTTCTCTTTTGGAAAACAGCTTTTCTTTCAGCAGTCACTTCAGCTAGAAGGATTTCAGAATTTCAGGCTCTTATGGCACTGGAGCCTTTCATTATTTTTTATCCGGACAGGGTGGCTCTTGGGACCAATCCATCCTTTATGCCTAATGTGGTATCTAGTGTGACTCTTAAGCAGACCATTCATCTGCCAACTTTCTTCACCAATCCACAGAACAAGGGTGAGCGGATTCTGCATTCATTAGATGTACACAGACAACTAAGATTCTACTTAAAAAGGACAAAATCTTTAAGAAAATCTGAACTACTATTGGTGGCATTTGCTGCAGGGGCAGAGGGAAAGGCTATTTCAAAGCAGACTATTTCCAAATGGATAAGCCATTGTATTTGTTTCTGCTATATGCACCATGGTAAACCTGTCCCCAAGGGGATCAGATCTCATTCTACCAAGGCTGCATCTACTTCTGCAGCCTTTCTCAGAGGGGTTCCTACCAGAGACATTCTAGAAGCTGCTACCTGGAGCTCAGTTCATACATTCACCAAACATTACCATTTACCTCTCTTCTCTAAATCCAGAGCTGGCTTTGCCACTGCTGTCCTGCAGGGCCTTATAGCTGCTCCTAATGCTGTATAAATCCATCCTCCCAACCATAGCTTTGGGATTCTACCCAAATGTAATGACTGCAACAGTGAAACACGAAGAACATAGTACAATTGTGTACACTTACCATAAATGTAGATGTTCAAGTGTATTCACTGTTGCAGTCCTGGTTACCCTCCCTCCAGCCCCCTGTTTTTCTCCAACTATACCTCTTCTTTCTTTTACTATGATTAAAAGCCTTTTTGGTGTATTTGCTTTTGTGTGTGTATATATATATATATATATATATATATATATATATATATATATATATATATATATATTTTGCTCCCCCATTTGGGCGGCACCTGACATCTGGGGCAGGAAATACTGATGTAATGGCGTTGGCTGCATGTTTTATACCCCTGACGACCTGACGCCATGGAAGAAGGGATAGCAACCGACGCAGGACTCAAGACTTTATTAATCAGGCCGACTGAGGGCAACCTGCCAGCAGATTACCCAAGTGTAATGACTGCAACAGTGAATACACTCGAACATCTACATTTATGGTAAGTGTACACAACTGTACTTTGCAGGGATGTAGGACAAAGCTGCCCTGAAAAATGCTTGAAAGATATAACAACATGTCAGATTTTTTTTTTTAAATCAGTTCATGTTTTCAGGTTGTCAGGAATCGGACCTTTGGATCTCACACTTATGATATGGAGCCTTCCTTGACAATTCTGTAATTCTAGCATAGTTTGGATACTTATGCCATTTGGGTGTTCTCTGTTCTACAGTCAGGGTGCATCATCTGTGGTATTTCTGCCTGTCCACGGTTATGGTGCGTTATGTATCCGCTGTGCATCAGTGTAGTCAGGGCAGGTGGTTGGTTTCTAAAAGTTATATGATTTAAAGTTATAAAGATGCTAGTTCAGATCCCAAGACAAAGAAGTACTTCACAGAAATGGTAATTGTTAAATAAACTGCCTCTCTAAGTGGTAGTGCAGTGTCATTTATTTTTTTGATCCCTGCTGATAATCATTACTCTTCTTTGGCTCCACTGCTGTCACTTGATGAGGGAATGTGGATGAGAATTGCAGGTTCATATGAATATTGCCTATGGCTGAGGCTGGCACACAGGAAGAAGTGCTTATAGTGGAGTTAGCAGCCACCCCAGCAGCATCACATACATGGAGACAAGGTTTTTCCTAAGCATTATCCCATTCCCTGCATGCCAATGTTCTGTGGAATATGCTGGGCAATCTGTGAGGTGTGTCATTTGAGGATGTGCCCACCTAAGGCTGTAGGGTAACCATTCCTTGTCGGCCATTCCACACATCCTAGGCCAGTAATCTTCCCAAGTTCTGTCCTCCTCCTCCTCCTCCAATGCTTGGGAATCTGCCATCTGAAGCTTGCATAGTTTCCCCAGTATGAGTGTACCTGTCCTTCTTGCCAGTACCATCAGTCTCCCGAGCTGCTGTTCAGACTTGAGTTACTTATATTGTAGTTGGCTAAAGTGGTAGAATCCCTAATGGTTAAAGTGTTTGCCTTACAAACACAAGGTGTAGGGTTTGAGTCTCACAAGGGATAATTGGCTAGGCTTAAAATGGCTCGCAAGGGCAGTTAGCTTGGTACTAATCTATGAACCTATAAAACTTGTTTAATTCAAGAATGTTTAGGACAGACTTGAGGCAGATGTTCTTCGTGTTTCACTGTTGTAGTCATCACATAGGTTCATAGATTAGTACTAAGCTAACTGCCCTTGCGAGCCATTTTAAGCCTAGCCAATTATCCCTTGTGAGACTCAAACCCTGCTCCTTGTGTTTGTAAGGCAAACACCTTAACCATTAGGCCTGCAGGAAGCCCTCAGTCAGCCTGAATACCTGAGTCTTGGGATTTCTGCGTCGGATGCTGTCGCTTCTTCCATTACATCATGTCATCAGGGGTATAAAACATGCAGCTTTTCTTGCCGTGCAGTGTCCGAAGCAGAAGCACTTCGCAAGTGCTGGTTAGCCGCCTCCTGAAATTTTCATTTTTCGAGTTTCAGACCTGAAGTCTTCTAAAAGATGAGTGCACAGTTGGGGATCCTTTTATCTTTCTCTAACCGATGTCAGAAAAAGTTAATAATTGTCTTGCCTGTGGAAAGCAAATACCTTACAGAGATTTTCATTCTTACTGTGTCACCTGTTTAGGCCTAGACCACGATGTTCCTTGCTGTCGGTTTGTGCCTTGTTCAACGCCCAAACTGTTCGTCGTCGGGCTATTTTTGTCACTACATTCTTTTGCTCTCGTTCTCCGTATTCCGAAATGGCTTCGATAAGCCATCCGAATACTGATCTTCCGAAAAAAAAAAAAACGTAAGGATAAAGACAGAGACAGACCGCATAGGTCCAAAACTGCCAACGATGCTTTCGTTAAGCTAGTCGCCAGTCCACCGGTACTCAGGGAGGCACTTTCTTAGTCCCTGATACCTGCTTCTACAGATTCGTAGGCCTCTACTGAGACCCATTCAGAGTCCAGTATGATGCGAGATGCTGCTTAGACTATGGAACCTGTGGATGTCTCGACCTTGGGTGGGTCCAGAGCCACTGTGCAGGCACCGGCTTCTGAGGGTGTATTCAGGCCTTCTGATTTTCATATTAAACCGACGACTTCGTTTCAAACCAAAAATACCGAATTTCTCAGGCCCTGAGTTCGCACTACGCCTAGGAAACAGACGACAAAAGCACATTCTCAGGCCCACATGCTTCAGAAACAAATGCTTAGAATGGCTGAAGATCTTATTATTTTAATTGGGGGAAGCCAGCCTTCCTCCTCAGAAAGACCCCAGAACTGATTTTCCTTCTGATTCTTCAGATCATGAGTCTGTTGACTCTGATCCTTCTGATTATCTGGACATATCCTTATCTACCTCTGAGGATTCTGATGCAGAGGATTCCATTCCCTCTGCTTCCCCACCAGAAGATTTTTCCTTTGGTGAAACCCTGCATAGCCTTTCCACTGGGAGTGCCAGGACTACTCGCAGTCCAAAAAGAGACTCAGGGAATTTTTAAACTTGCCTCAGCACAGGCCTCTCGCTATCCCTCCTGTTCTGGAAATTGTAGATGATGTCTTCTTGGAATCCAGTCTTACTCCTGATACTTTGTCCCCCAGCTCCCAGGAAACCTGACAGGTACTACAGAGTACCTGACTCCCACAAGTTCCTCTTTAAGAGTCCTACTGTGGATCCAGAGACTATTTCCCAAGGACCTAAGGACATTAAGGCTACAACCACCAAAAACCCTACCCCTTCGGACAGGGACTCTAGGGCTTTAGACAGATGGGGTAAGAAGGTATACACCTCTGCTACTGTTGCCCTCAGGGCTTTAAATTGCCAGTTTCGTATGTTAAAGTATCAGCAACATATTATGGAGCTAATTAAACAGAAAATTATGTTGATTCCTGATTGTACAGAACATAAAGATTTACAAGAGCTAATACATTCTGCTAACCAAGTTTGAAAACATACTTTGCAATGTAGTTTCAATGCCGTAGAAGCATCTTACAAGGCTGCTGTCACTGGGTCTGTTCTTAGAAGGCATGCTTGGCTTAAGGAACAAATCTTGCCAGACCATGTCAAAGCAAAATTGCTAGATGCACCATTAAATCAAGAACACCTGTTTGGCAATAAAGCAGAAGAAATCCTCAAAAAGATGGAGGAAAAAGCTAAATCTATGCAAACTGTTAAAAGATTTCCTACAGGTACAGCCACCTACATTCAGTAGGCATTGGCCTTCTAAAAACTGGTCCTTTCCAGTCCCTCCCAGTCCTTCTCAGTCCAAACCCAGGGATAGCAGACCACCAAGATTACAGTCTCAGGGTATGCACAGATCTAAGCAATGGAGTGCTCCCACCTCGAAAACAGCGAGTAGTAATCCACCATCCTATGGTAAAATCTCGCAATGACTTATCCTTAACTCTTCCAAGCCTTGCCCATTACTTGCACCCTTAGGAGGAAAACTTGCCCTGCATGCAAAAAACTGGGAGTACATCACCCAGGGCAGATTGGTTTTGATCATTGTATCCCAGAAGTACAGATTCTACTTCCACTCACTGCCAACCCCAAGTGGATGGCCAGACCTCCCCCCAAACCAGTGGGCAGAGGCCCAAAAGCAAGTACTTTCTCTTCTCAGTATCAGTGCTCTTCAACCTGTCCCAGCAGAGCAAAGGGGACAAGGTTTTTACTCCAGACTGTTTTTGGTACCCAGAAAAGAAAATCTTGGCGCCCCATCCTGGATCTGTCTATTCTCAACACCTTCCTGGTGGTTCCAAGGTTCAAAATGCTTACTCTCCAACAGCTGCTTTTTGTGCTAGCCAAGGGCTCCTGGCTAATCACCCTAGACTTAAAAGAAGCTTATCTGCACATCCCCATAAGGGAATCTTGAATGCTTTATGCACTATCAGTTCTCTGCACTTCCTTTTGGCTTCTCTACTGTGCCCAGGGTATTCACAAAATGCCTAGCTCCAGCCATTGCATATTGCAGGCAGAGAAAAATTCAAATTTACCTATACTTGGACGATTGCCTGATTCAGGCAGACAGTCAAGAACTGCTACTTCAGCACCTGACATTTGTAAAGGGACTTCCCAGATGGCATTCCTCACTCCAGAAAAACAAATTTATTTGACAAACTACTTCAATTTACTGGCCAGCATAACCCATTTATCTGCAAGAAAAATACTGCAAGCCCTTGGGTTCATGGCCTCTTGCATTCTACTAATTCCATATGCAAGACTGCGTATGAGGAAACTTCAGTGGTACTTAAAATGTCTTTGGTGTCAACATTCTCAGGATATGGAAATAATGACTCCTATCATTCCTTTTCTAAGGGCAGAGTTCCTTTGGTGGGCAGAGGCCTGCTACCACAACAAAGGGCTCCCTTTCACTCAACCCCCTGCCGCCCAAACCCTAACGGACGCATCAGACTATGCATAGGGGTCTCACATGGCAGGACAGTGTATTCAAGGCAAATGGAGTCCAAAGCAAATGCACCTGCATATCAATCAAAAAGAAATGTTAGCTGTACAGAATGCTCTGACAGCCTTCAAATGCCTTATACTTCCAGGACAACTATTGATAGACAGACAACACCACAGTTATGAGGTACATAAACAAGCAGGGGGAACCCATTCCTACCCACTCTGCAGGTTAACCATGGCTCTGTGGAACACAGCCTTGAGCAATCAAGTGCACCTGCAAGCTCAATTCCTGCCAGGCAAACTAAATTCACTGGCAGACGACTTGAGCAGAAATTTATTGGACCCACACGAGTAGAAACTGGAACCCAAATCATTCAAGCTTTTGATTCACAGGTGGGGGGCACCAGAGGTGGACCTCTTTGCTTCCCCTCAGAAATATCAATTGAGCAAATATTGCACCAGAACTCCCCACAGCCAAGCATGGAAAGTGGATGCTCTGTCCTTTACATGGGGAAAACCTCTCAAACTATGAATTTCCCCCCTCTGCCCCACGTCTCAAAGGGTCTACTAAAGATCAAACAGGACAAGCCAAGGACAATCCTGATTGCACCAGACTGGGCACGTCAGCACTGGTACCCACTTTAACGCAGTCTGACAGTACTGCCACCAGGGCACCTGCCTCAGACCCCCTCCCTGTTGTCCCAGCAGGAGGGCCAGGTTTTGCACCCTCAGCTACAAACCCTAAACCTAGTAGCCTGGCTCATCCCCTGAACCCATCACCAGCAACCCTCAGTAAACAGGTGTTGGATGTCATCCTTGAGGTGAGGAGGCGTAGCATTAGAAAGTCCTATTTGGAAAAGTGGAAAAGATACTGTTCTTGGAGCCAGTCTCAAGGAATGAACACAACTGTGCCCAGCTTACCTCGTATACTGGACTACTTAACAGAAATGCTCCACAAAGGCCTATCCTTCTCTTCAGTTAAGATTCATGCCTCTGCCATCTCAGCTCATTATAATACAGAGCCACCCCTCTTCTCTCATCCTCTGGTCAAACAGTTCCTGAGAGGAGCCAAAATTTAAGACCTCTCAGGAGAGCTCCCACTTCAGCCTGGGACCTTAACTTTGTATTGGAAAAGCTCCCGCTTCCACCCTTTGAACTTGCTGCTTCATCAGAGTTAAAGTTCCTCTCTTGGAAAACAGTTTTACTTCTAGCCATCACTTCAGCAAGAAGAGTGTCTGAATTGCGGGCCCTTATGGCCATGGAATCCTTCATTATCTTCCATGCAGACGGGGTTTCCCTCCGGACTAACACGTCATTTATGCCCAAGGTGGTATCTAGTGTGGCTTTAAACCAGTCTATTCATTTGCCAACCTTTTTCCCTAATCCTCAGAATAAAGGGGAAAGGGTCCTGCACTCCTTGGATGTACACAAGCAGCTTAGGTTCTATCTGGACAGGACTAAACCTTTCAGAAAATCTGACCAGCTGCTAGTCAGCTTTGCTACAGGGGCAGAGGGCAGGGCCATTTCAAAGCAAACCATTTCTAAATGGACAGCACACTGCATCCATTTCTTCTACAAGCACCATGGGAAACCTACCCCACAGGGGATCAAAACACATTCCACTAGGGCTACATCAACCTCTACAACATTTCTCAGGGGAGTCCCTACCAGGGACATCCTGGAAGCTGCAACCTGGAGCTCTGTACACACTTTCACCAAGCATTACCACTTGCCTATATTTTCTAAATCCGGAGCTGGTTTTGCTACAACAGTCTTACAGGGCCTGCTTGCCAGCCCTAATGCTTCTTGACTGCCTGCCTCCACCCTTCCTCAGCTTTGGGAATCAACCCAAATGTGATGACTGCAACAGTGAAACATGAAGAACATAGTACAGTTGTATACACTTACCATAAATATAAATATTCGAGTGTATTCACTGTTGCAGTCCTGGTTATCCTCCCTCCAGCCCCCCCCCCGACTTCTCTATACTTCTACCTATCCCTTTTTGTTTGGCCATATCTTATAACATTGGTATTTACTTTCTACTGGGGGTGTTCCACACCATGTAATTGCTTTCTATTGTGGGGGCTCCTGACATCTGGGGCAAGAAAAACTGATGTAATGGCATTGGCTGCATGTTTTATACCCCTGATGACCTGACGTCATGGAAGAAGCGACAGCATCCGACGCAGAAATCCCAAGACTCTGGTATTCAGGCCGACTGAGAGCTATTTGCAGGCAGATAACCCAAATGTGATGACTGCAACAGTGAATACGCTCAAACATTTACATACATGGTAAGTGTACACAACTGTACTTTCTGATGATGGGAAGAATTTAAAAAAGTTGCTAAGTTAACTTTATCACATTGTCCAGTAGATGGGAGATGGGCAGGCTTGGTTGTTGGGTGTCTAGCCCTGTTTCTTTTGTTAGTTTATTTCAGTACATAGCTTTGTAGACAGCATATTTTTGATGTGTAATAAAGGATAACTGTTTCATTTCATTGTGATTCACTTTTCTGATGGTCATATTTAAGTTGCATATGGCTACTGCTTTACAGTCATTAATATTTGTGCCCTTTTTTATGTTTACAGAAATACTAATAACACCTAACTCTACACAGACGGGATGTACGCAGCCTTCAGCGCAGGTCACGGAGGTGAATATCCCACCATCCCTAGGGGTCTGCCCTCTAGGACCTGTTCCTCTAACCAAGGAGCAGCTTTACCAGCTTACCATGGAGGAGGCAGCATGGAATCATATGCCTCACCCATCAGACTCCGAGAGAATACGGTACCTAAATTTTCCTGAGATGAAGAGGCTGTATGTTATTTTCATGGGAGAAGATCACGTTTACATTTTTGTTGGGAGGGAGGGTGACAGACTTCTATTAACTTACAACAGCTTCTAGCTGCTGGAAGAGGGTATCCGTGATCATTTCTTCCATGAATCTGTGTTATGTGAATAATGTGTATGAACGAGCTTTAGGGGCTCATGGTGCTGTAGGTTGATTATCTGCTACTCAGAAAATAATTGAATCTTGTGAATCAGAGGAAGTGATTAATTTCACATAGCATTCTGAACAGAAACGAGTAGAATGGGAGCAGGAGAACCGTATTGCATCATTTACTGTGTTTATTGTTTGCATGAACAAGCAAAACAAGATCTAAGTTTCCCTGAAAGGGATTTGTTTAAATTAAATTGTTGTATATTAAGCAACTGTTGGTGTGAGGAGCTGATTCTGTAATTTATTTTATTTATTTTTGGTTGACTTAGTACGTGTTGCATGTCATGTGTTCCCTAACAATACCATTTATGTACCTGTAATTTGAAGCCTCTTATTAGGGGGTGGACAAGAGAGGCTGCTGTACTTGGGATGGAGTGCACTTTTTGTTTTATCCTTTTCCTTCTAATTTATGCATTTTCTGATATTATTAGTATATGCTTGAGTTGTGTGATGCCTTTTTTGTTTCCTGCAGCTTACTTAGACAGTTTCTGTCGTATTACCTTAGATCTCATAGCCACTCAGGGCCTCATTTGCAAGCACATAAAACCAAACTACACTGAAATAACCACTACCTTTCTACGCTTAGACCCAAGCTCTTTAGGGATCTTCCCTCAAATCTTCAAGACCTTTCTAATTACGGTGCTTCAGGTCACGCAACCTATTCTCCCTAATCTCCAACACATTCTTTTTTTTTCACTATAGCATCTCTAACTTCTAACATTTTTCTAGTCTGATGCAAATATTGTAATTGCTGATTTCCATTGACTGCCTTTTTAAGTCATTTCTTTCTATTGTATATTAACCTTACCTTTATTTTTGGTGTGCTCTTTTATTGTGCAATTTTTTTCCCCCACTTGATATTTGTTTACATTGTGGGCTGAGGCTGAAAGTGGTCCAATGGAATCTGTACACTATAGTTAACGAAGTGTATAAATGAATGAATAACTAGCATTAATGCCTTATTTCCCCCTCTGTATTTGCACAAGACTAATCCCTTGCCGCTGATATGATTAGCTTCTGAAGCAGAGAATCATATCACCTCCCAGAAGAGATGCAAAGAAAGGTGTCTATCTGCTTTCCTAGTGTTTCCATTTACCAGCTAGCATTGTTTCATCCAGAACATTAGTCAGACATATTGGGTCATCTATAATGCACGCACATGTCTTGTCTCTGCATCATCTGGTTTAACATATGAAACTGAGGTCTGGCAACTAGCACAGAGGATTAAAGCTATGATATTCACTAGCTGCTTCCTGTAGTCCAGGGTTTAATTACCTCAGCTTCCATTTGCCTGATTTATAACTCTTGAGTATGTCACATAATGAAGTGTGATTTAGGGCACTTGGGAAGTTTTACCAGACTCCACAGTTAAACAGAGGACAGACTGCAACCAAGATAAGAGTCTAGAGTCTGCTGCATCTTGTATACTGTACCAGACAGGCAACATCCTAATCCAGGAAACTCATTTATGTTAAGTCTAGTGTGTATGTGTTTTTTTGCTTTTAAGTGAACCTGGGTTTGGTTATTCCATCCAAAGGAAAAAAAATGTATACCAGCCCCTACCACTTAGGTTGCAGAGCCCATCTTCTGTTTAAAAGAATTTCTGCAATATTAAGGTGGCTATGTTTTGAATTTGAATTCTTTTTCAGTGTTTTTGGAAGGTGTGCCAAAGTAAAGAATTGTTCTTGAATTCTGTTAAAGGGGAAGGGGCTTGTGCATTTCCAGAGAGTGTTTCAGTGGTGATCCTTGTCTTTAGGAGATGGAGAATCATGCTTTGAGTAAAAGATCTATGCCTAAGTGTAGCTGTGCATAAGATTATGTACCTCTGGGTGTGCATCATATGTATCATCAGTACTGCAGTAGAGTCACTAACTTAGAAGTAACTTTGGTTGTATGTCCACCCTTCCAGGCTGACTTCCAAAGCTTCTACATACATTGCCCTGGCTCTGCTTAACTCCTGGCATTCCTAGGTTGTTAGATGTGTAGCTAAAAGGTGAAGCAAACTGCATGAATTCCAGTTCTTTTCTGCACAAGAAGTGATCAGCTAAAAGTGCATTTTCCTTATAGGTTCCTTTTAGGTTACTTCCACAGAACAGTAACCAATTTGGGGACATTTTCTTACTTTGACGTGCTGCAGACATTGTTTTAGAGCATTTTTTAAGATTTTGATGATTACTTGGTAATGCTGAGATGTTCAGCATTTAGAACAATGTTTCAGTAGCCGAAGTTGTTTGGGTTATATTCTTGCCTAGGATGTGACCATTGGCCAGCTTTCTTTTTTTTCCTCAAATATTTTATTTATTTTCAAAAAGACAAAACATAATTTATACTAAAATACAAATGAAACAAAAGACAAACAATGTACAATATGTACATATGGCCTATATGGAAAAAAAATGAGAATAACTTCGAGTTAGAGAGAGGTAGTTACACATAAAAAAAATTCTGTGTAATTTCTCCAAGTACTAAGAAGATGTGGAGATCTTTAAAGTCTCAATGAGAGAAAAAACTTTCTTCCATTTCTTTTACCTTTGTTTCCATATGTATTGTTTCTTCTAGTAGAGTCATAAATTCTTGAAAGTTGTGTTCAGATGTTTTCCATTTTCTTGTAATACATTTTCTAGCCATTGCTAGTATAGTCAGTAGTAGATACAAATTATTTTGCTCATGACATTTGTTTCAGTTACATTCAGAAAAATCATGGATTTACTTAGTATGAAGGAATCTGAAAAAATAGCTTGAAGGAAATTACCATTCTCCTCCCAGAATTTTTTAATTTTGATACACTTAGAAAATGTATGAATCCAATCAGCATTACAATTCTGCGAACATCTCCAATAAAACAATTGGCCAGCTTTCAAAGCTTTAGGGCACATTCCACCTGCTCAGACTGCCAGTGACTTCAGCAGTGACATCTATAAAGGCAGATTAAGTAGCTAAAGCTTCAGAGCATTTCATGCCAGAGGAATATTTCACCTCTGTAGGCTTCATGAAGCTGATAGTCTGCTAGCAATTTTTTCAAGGCTGGGACAGATTAGTACACTTCTATGGAAATTGTTCTGCATCATAATTTTTCAGTGAATATGATACTTTTATGAGGAAGTGCTTTTTTGTTGGACTTGTGCTACCAAATGGATTTTTATTTATGCAGTGCTTGTCTGAAAAAAGTGTAAAAATCTATTTTTTATTGACGTTTTGTGTAGAGTTGATGTGTGCAGGGGGAGGGAAGGATTTTGTGCTTTTGGGGACTGTCAAGGAATATTTTACCTCAGACCTTTTGTTTTCCTGTCAGAAGTTTACTGGCTCACTCAGGCTTCACTTACCCACTTGTGAGGTCTTCTTTCTGGCTTGAACATAGCGCAGTTTGTCTCTATGGTTCTTGCTTTCCCCATCTGCAGAAAGAAAAAAATTATTAGGATGTTTATAGGTATCTGGCCAACTTCTTCATTGCCTCGGTCTCAGGGGATATCATGATTTGACCAAAACTAGTGCTTTAGAACACTAGTGTTTTCCTACTGGCCACTCTGGTGTGGCTTCTCGGGAAACTGTTAAAGACCAGGAGATTGCCACGTCCTCTGCAGCTGCTGTTGGTTTCAGGTGAAGGAATCTCCCAATAAGAAACAGAAACTTACAAAATGTGTCTTCTCCTGTATTCTTAACTGTGGATGGACAAGAGTTGGTGGGATTTGCTAAGGGATTACTCACTGTTTCCGCCTGGCTTGAATGAGAGTATTTCTATAGCCAGGGAACTGAAGGACAGATCACAAAAAATATAATTATTATATTATTATAAAGTTTGTTATAATTGGAGTAGCAATATTTTTTTAAGTGTGAATATGTTTTAATTTAGTTTTGATTGTTTTTTGATACACTATAGCTTTAAACATTGTTAGGTTACTGCGACCTTAAATGATTGGATGATTGAAGGTGTGTGGTTTCTCTTTCGCCTTTTTTTTAAAAAGTATTCAGCTGTTTTGGATTTATATGGTTCTAATGATGTCTTTATTACAAGACGAAAGCACTTAACCTTCTATAGTGTTTTTACAGTGTTTACAGTTTGGATGTTCTTCGTGTTTCACTGTTGCCATCATTACATTTGGGTTATCTGCTTGCAGTAGCCCTCAGTCAGCCTGATTAACAAAGTCTTGTGTCCTGCATCGGATGCTGTCCCTTCCATGACATCAGGTCGTCAGGGGTATAAAACATGCAGCCGACGCCATTACATCAGTCTTTCTTGCCATGTGGTGCCCAAAGCAGAAGCAGTCTGCAAGTGCCGGTCGGCCGACTCCTTAAATTTTCGTATTCGAGGTTTCAGAACCGAAGTCTTCAACAAAAGCTAAGTACCCCGTTGGGGAAACTTTTTCTTGCTCCTTACCGATGTCAGTAAAAGTTAATAATTGCATTACTTGTGGAAAGCAAATACCTCACAAAGATTTTCATTCGTACTGTATTCCTTGCCTGGGCCCTGACCACGACGTACCTTGCTGTCGGTTTTGTGCTTTATTTAATCAGTGCACTATCCGTCATTGGTATATTTTCGCCTCTAAATATTTCGGTTCTCTGTTTAATTATCCAGAAATGTCGTCTGTTAGCCATCCGACTACCGGGATTCTGAAAAAATGCAAAGATAAAGACAGAGACAGGCCGCCTAGGTCCAAAGCTGCCGACGACGCTTCTAAGCCAATCACCAGTTTGCCGGTACTCAGTGAGGCGCTTTCGCAGCCCCTGATACCCGCTACTTCTGATTCGCAGGCCTCTTCTGAGACCCATTCGGAGTCTGGTATGCCGCGAGATGCTTTAACTGTAGAACCTGGGGATGTCTCTACCTAGGATGGGTCCGGAGCCGCTGTGCAGGCACCGGCTTCTGAGGGTGTATTCAGGCCGGTGGACTTGCATATTAAACAGACGCCTCCTTCTTCTAAATCTCGAGCCATGCCTAAGAAACCAACGCCCAGGCCGCATGCTCAAGCCTATATGCTTAAAAAACAAATAAGAATGGCTGAAGATCTTATAACTTTAATCGGGGAAGCCAACCTCCCCCTTCTAAGAGACCTAGGACTGAAGTTGTTTATGAATCTTCTGACCAGGGTTCTGATTTTTCTGATTCTTCTGATGATGTAGCGTTGCCCTTATCTACTTATGAGGATTCTGATGCAGAGGACTCTGTTCCCTCTGCTTCCCCTCCAAAGGATTTTTCTTTTGGTGAAACCTTACATACTCTAAGGGAGCATTTCCACTGGGAAAGCCAGGATCTTTCCGATTCAAAAAAGAGGCTTAGGGATTTCTTACTCCTGCCTCAGCATAGGCCTTTAGCTATACCTCCTGTACTAGGCATTGTTGATGATGCCCTTTCGGAATCTAGTTTGGCCCCTGATTCTTTGCCACCTGCTACCAGAACACCTGACAGATATTACATTGATTCACACAAGTTTCTTTTTAAAAATCCTATTGCGGATCCAGAGACTTTCACAGGGACCCAAGGGCATTAAGGCTTCTACTGCTAAAAATCCTACCCCTTCTGATAGAGACTCCAGGGCACTGCATAGATGGGGTAAGAAGGTTTACACTTCTGCAGCCTTGGCCATTAGGGCTTTAAATTGCCAGTTTCATATGTTAAAGTATCAACAACATGATATTGGGTTGCTTAAACAGAAAATGATGTTGATTCCTGACCGTGCTGAAAATAAAGAATTACAGGATTTAATGCATTCTGCTGAACAGGTTGGTAAACATACTTTGCAATGTGGATTTGATTCATTAGAGGCCTCTTGCAGGGCTGCTGTTACTGGGTCTGTGCTCAGCAGGCATGCTTGGCTTAAGGAGCAATCTGCCTGAGCATGTTAAAGCTAAACTACATGCACCATCAGTTCTCTGCACTGCCCTTTGGCTTATCTACTGCACCCAGGCTATTCACAAAGTGCCTAGCTCCAATCATTGCATTTTGCAGGCAAAGAAATATTCAAATATACCCATACCTGGAGGATCGTCTAATTCAGGCAGAAAGCCAGGGCATACTTTTGAATCATCTGGCCTTTGTTCAGAGGGTGCTGACTTGTCTGGGGTTCACCATAAATGAAAAGAAATCACACCTGGTACCCTGTCAACAAATTATATTCCTGGGAGCAAGATTGAATACAACTTCCCAGATGGCTTTTCTCACGCCAGAGAAACGGATTAATTTGACAACCTACTTCAAACAAGTGGCCCGAGAAACCAAGCTATATGCAAGGCAAATACTGCAAGCCTTGGGGTTCATGGCCTCCTGCATTCTTCTAATTCCATGTGCAAGGCTGCATATGAGGAAACTAAAGTGGTATCTCAAAAGCCTATGCTGTCAAAATTCACAGGATCTAGAAGCAATGATTCCTATCATACCTTGCCTACGCCTAGAGTTCCTTTGGTGGTCAGAGGCCTGCCACCAAAACGGAGGACTACCATTCACACTGCCCCCTGTTGCCCAAACATTGACAACAGATGCATCAGGCTATGCATGGGGGCTCACCTGGCAGGGAAGTGCATTCAGGGCAAATGGAGCCCAAGTCAAATGCACTTGCACATAAATCAAAAGGAAATGTTAGCTGTACAGAATGCTCTGACAGCATTCAAGGACCACATTCTTCCAGGACAATTAATGGTAAGACAGACAACACCACTGTCCTGAGGTACATAAAGAAGCAGGGGGGTACACATTTTTACCCCCTCTGCAGACTAGCCATGGCATTGTGGAACACAGCCATGAGCTACCAAGTGAGTTTACAAGCTCAATTCCTGCCAGGAAAACTAAATACACTGGCAGACAGACTAAGCAGAAACCTCATGGATCCACACGAGTGGAAACTGGAAGCAAGGATTTTCAACATGTTGACAAGCAAGTTAGGGAGCCCAGATATAGACCTGTTTGCCTCACCCCAGAACCATCAATTGGACAAATGTTGCACAAGGATTCCTTACAAGCTAGCTTGGAAAGTGGATGCTCAATCTTTCAGCTGGAAAAACCTATCAGTTTGCCTTTCCTCCTCTGCCTCTGCTCTCCAAGGTACTATTAAAGATCAAACGGGGCAAGCCAAGGAAGATTTTAATTGCACCAGACTGGCCACACCAACACTGGTACCCCCTGTTGCGCAGTGTGTCACACTTGGCCCCATGCCACCTGCCTCAAACTCCTTCCCTGTTGTTTCAGCAGGAGAACCAGATTCTGCACAGTCAGCTGCAAACCCTGAACCTAGCAGCCTGGCTAATTACCTAATCTCTCCTTTACCATCCCTCAGTAAATCAGTGATGGATATCTTTTTGGAGGCAAGCAGGCCTAGTACTAGAAAAACTTATGCTGCAGAATGGAAAAGATTAGAATGGAAAAGATTTTGTGCCTGGAATCAATCTCAAGGGTTGAGCGCAGCAGTGCCCAATTTACCTCAGATTCTACAATACGTGACTGAGATGCTTAATAAGGGCTTGTCCTTTTCCTCCATCAAAATTCATGCCTCAGCCATTTCAGCTCATTACAGCACAGAGCCTCCCCTCTTCTCTCACCCCCCTGTTCAAGCAGTTCCTCAGAGGGGCCAAAAATTTAAGGCCACCCAGGAGAGCTCCAACTCTAGCCTGGGAACTTAACTTTGTCTTGGAGAAACTCACTCTTCCTCCTTTCGAGCCAGCTGCTACTGCAGATTTAAAATTCCTTTCCTGGAAAACAGCTTTCCTTTTAGCAATCACTTCTGCAAGAAGGGTATCTGAATTACAGGCCCTTGTGGCAGTGGAGCCTTTCATCATCTTTCACGTGGACAGGGTGTACCTCAGAACCAGTCCCTCCTTCATGCCCAAGGTGGTATCCAGTGTGGCTCTTAATCAGTCTATTAATTTGCCTACTTTCTTTCCTAACCCACAGAACAAAGGGGAACGGATACTGCACTCCTTAGATGTGCAAAGACAACTTTAGATTTTACTTGGACAGGACTAAACCTCAAAGGAAATCTCAACAACTGCTGGTGGCATTTGCTGCAGGGACAGAGTGGAAAGCTATTTAAAGCAAACCATTTAAAAATGGATAGGCCACTGCATTCATTTATGCTATAAGCACCGTGGAAAACCTATCCCACAGGGCATCAGACCCCATTCAACCAGGGCTGCATCTACCTCCACAGCTTTTCTCAGGGCCGTTCCTACCAGGGACATCCTAGAAGCTGCTACCTGGAGTTCTGTACATTCTTTCACCAAGCATTATCATTTGCCATTTTTCTCTAAATCCAGAGCTGGTTTTGCCACTGCAGTCTTGCAGGGCCTTGTAGCTGGCCCTAATGCTATCTAAATTCCTCCTCCCAACCATAGCTTTGGGAATCTACCCAAATGTAATGACTGCAACAGTGAAACACGAAGAACATAGTAAAGTGTACACTTACCATAAATGTAGATGTTCGAGTGTATTCACTCCTGCAGTCCTGGTTACCCTCCCTCCAGCCCCCTAACTTCTTTTGGCTATACCTCTACTTTTCTTTTACTATGCTTAAAAACCTTTTTGGTGTATTTTCTTTTTTGTTGGAGGTATATCTTTGTGCTTTTATATTTAATTGCTTCCCATTAGGGTGGCACCTGACATCTGGGGCAAGAAAAACAGATGTAATGGTGTCGGCTGCATGTTTTATACCCCTGACGTCATGGAAGAAGGGACAGCAACTGACGCAGGACCCAAGACTTTGTTAATCAGACCGACTGATTAGATGGCATTAGGGCCAGCTGTAAGGCCCTGCAAGACTGCAGTGGCAAAGCCAGCTCAAATGTAATGACTGTAACAGTGAATACACTCGAACATCTACATTTATGGTAAGTGTACACAACTGTACTATCTTCCTAGACATAGTCCACAAATTGGGTATCCCACATACAGATTCATTTGCCTCCATCCACAACAACCTGCTCTCTTCTGCTCCAGGACACCTTGTCCCAAGCTTGGAAAAAGGACACCATGTCATTTCCTTTCTAAGAAAAGTTCCTATGTGCGTTCCTTCCATTCCTCTTTTCCAGAGATCTTAGTAAAGATCCATCGAAACAAGAAAAAGATTCTGCTGTTGACTCCCTTTGGCATTTATTGACATTTGTTTATCGGGAAAGTCCGACTGGCTAGGAGCCCATTTTCAATGGAGGCCTGGGTAGAAAGTCTCCAAAGTATTACAAAACATTTTAAGAATAGTAGATGTTCTTCGTGTTTCACTGTTGCAGTCATCACACACTGGTTATCCTTCCAGGGGTAGCCCTCAGTTGGCCCGAATACCAGAGGCTTGGTATTTCTGTGTCGGTTGCTGTCGCTATTACATCAGTCTTTCTTGCTGAGGAGCCTGAAGCAGAAGCAGTTTGCATGAGTGCCGGTCGGCTGCTACCTGAGTTTTCATTTCCAAAATTGTAGTTGAAGTCTTCTAAAGCTAAGTACCCCATTGGGGATCCTTTTTTCTTGCTCTAACCAGTGTCAGAAAAAGTTAACAGTTGTCTCGCCTGTGGAAAGCAAATACCACACCGAGATTTCCATTCTTACTGCGTCACCTGTTTAGGCCCAGACAGTTAGTCGCTGTTGGTTTTATGCTTTGTTCAACACCAGAACTAGACGTCATCTGGCCCTTAATGTAGCTAAATACTTTCGCTCTCTATCTCCGTATTCTGAAATGGCTTCGGTAAGCCATCTGACTACTGATCTTCTGAAAAAACGTAAAGATAAATACAGAGACAGACCACACAGGTTCAAAACTGCCTTGGATGCTTCCGTTAAGCTAGTCGCCAGTTCGCCGGTACTCAGTGAGGCGCTTTAGCAGCCCCTGATGCCCACTTCTATGGATTCGCAGACCACTACCAAGACCCGTTCTTAGTCCGGTATGCCGCGAGACTCTTCTTTGACTACGGAACCTGTGGATGTCTCTTCCTTGGATGGGTGCGGAGCCGCTGTGCAGGCACCGGCTTCTGAGGAAGTTATTCGCACTTCCGATATTCAACACAAACCGACAACTTCTTTCACGTCTTCAGTTCTTTCTAAAACTACCGAGATTTTAAGGCCCAGGGTACGAACTACGCCTAAAAAAACAACCCAAGCTCAAGCACCTACTTCCATGCCTCAAGCTCAGATGCTTAAAATGGGGGAAGACCTTATCATGCTGATTAGGGGAAGCCAGCCTACCTCTTCTAAAAGAAAGAGACTTGTCCCCAGCAGCTTTATCTGACCAAGAGTCCAACTCTGAGGTTTCTGATTATGAAGGCATGCCGTTATCTGCTTATGAGGATTCAGATGCAGAGGAATCCATTCTTTCTGCCTCTTTTCCAGAGGATTTTTCTTTTGGTGAAACCCTACATATCTTGGGAGAGCATTTCCATTGGGAATGCCAGGATTATCCTCAGTCCAAAAAGAGACTCTGAATTTTTAGATTTACCATAACACAGACCCTTAGCTATTCCTCCTGTTCTGGATGTTGTGGATGATATGGAATCCAGTTTAACTCCTGATACTCTACCTCCTGCTCCCAGGAAACCTGACAGGTATTAGAGTCCCTGACTCTCACAAATTTCTTTTAAAAAATCCTACTGCTGACCCAGAGGTCATCTCCCAAGGACCTAAAGAAATAAAAGCAACCACAGCTAAGAATCCCACCCCTTCGGACAGGGATTCCCAATCTTTAGACAGATGGGGTAAAAAAGTATGCACCTCTGCAACTCTTGTCATTAGATGATTAAATTGTCAGTTCCACATGCTGAAATACCAGCAACATACTATGGAACTTATTAAACAAAAATTATCTACCTTTCCAGACTGTGCAGAAAATAAAGAATTACAGGAGCTTATGCATTCTGCAAGCCAAGTTACTGAGCATACCATGCAATGTGGGTTTGACACCCTAGAAGCATCCTGCAGGGCAGCAGTCACAAGTTCTTTACTTAGAAGGCATGCTTGGCTTAAGGAACAGACCATGCCAGACCATGTCAAATCAAAATTATTGGACGCACCACTGAACAGAGACAATTTGGCACCAAGGCAGAAGAGGTTTTAAAAAAGATGGAAGAAAAAGCTAAATCTATGCAAACAGACTTTTTGCAAGTCCAGCCTCCGAGATTCAGTATGCATTGCCCCTCAAAACATTGGTCCTTTCCAGCCTCCTTTAGGCCGGATAAGACTAGACCTAGGGGAAGCACAATAAGGGACTTCCCTTTTCACAACCCCATGCCGCCCAGACCCTAACCACAAACACATCAGACTATGCCTGTGGTGCACCGCTGAACGGCAGGTGCATTCAGGGCCACTGGAGTCCAAATCAAATTCATCTGCACATCAACCAAAAAGAGATGCTAGCTGTTCAGCATGCTCTGACACCTTTCAGATCCCTTCTCTCTCCGATGCCTCTACTAATTAAAACAAACACCACCACGGTGATGTAGGACATCAACAAGCAGGGAGGTACCCACTCTTACCCACTATGCAGGCTACCCATGACCCTTTGACACACTGCTTCAGCCATGCAGATTCACCTGCTAGCACAGTTCTTGCCAGGCAACCAAAATTATCTGGCAGACAACTTAAGCAGAAATCTCCTAGATCCACATGAGTGGCAATTAAACCACAACACCTTCAGCCTCGTAACCCACAAATGGGGTACCCCGAAGGTGGACCTATTTGCCTCCCACAGCAACCACCTGCTCAGGAAATTCTGCACCAGGGAACCTCACAGCAAGGCCTGGAAAGTGGATGCCCTATCCTTCCAATGGGTGAATCTCTCAATCTATGCATTTTCCTCTCTACCTCTTCTTACAAGGGTGTTACTCAAAATAAGGGAAGAAATACCAAACTGGCCATGCCAACACTGGTACCCACTACTGTGCAGTCGGTCACCGTTGCCTCCATGGCACCTCCCTCAGATTCCACCTCTCCTGACCCAGCAGAAGGGAGAGTTTTTACATCCACAATTGCAGACCCTGAACCTGGCAGCCTGGCTTATTCATTGACCTTTCCTCCAGTGGCCAGCCTAAGCAAGCAAGTCCTGGACGTTATACGTGAAGCCAGACGACCCAGCACTAAAAAATCCTATACTGACAAGTGGAAAAGGTATTGCTCCTGTATCCAGGATAAAGGAGCTGAGCCACCACAGTCCTCCTTACCTCCCATCCTGGATTATTTAGCAGACCTGCTTCACAGGGGCCTATCCTTCTCTTCTATTAAAATCCATGCCTCTGGCATCTCTGCTCATTACAGCACAGAGCCACCTTTCTTTTCACACCCCCTCATCAAGCAGTTCCTTAGGGGGAATAACAACTTAAGGCCACTCAGAAGAGCTCCTAATCCTGCTTGGGACCATAACTTTGTGTTGGAAAAGCTCACACCTCCCCCCTTTGAGCCTGCAGCTTCAGCTGATTTAAAATTCCTCTCTTGGAAAACAGCCTTGCTTCTGGCCATCACTTCAGCTAGAAGAGTGTCTGAGCTACCAGCACTCACGGCTGTGGAACCCTTCATCATTTTTCATGCTGACAGGGTCTCTCTCAGGACTAACCCAACTTTCATGCCTGAAGTGGTGCCTAGTGTGGCTCTCAACCAATCTATTCATTTGCCCACTTTTTTCACTAAATCTCAAAATAAGGGGGAAAGGATCATGCACTCTTTAGATGTGCGCAGACAGCTCAGATTCTACCTGGATAGGACTGAGCCCTGTAGGAAATCTGACCAGTTACTAGTCAGCTTTGCAGCAGGGACAGAGGGCAAGGCCATATCAAAACAAACCATTTCCAAATGGATAGCACACTGTATCCATTTTTGTTACAAACACCATGAGAAACCACCCCCACAGGGGGTCAGAACACATTCCACTAGGGCAACTTCCACCTCTGCAGCTTTTTTCAGAGGGGTCCCTACCAGGGACATCCTGGAGGCTGCAACATGGAGTTCTGTTGATACCACCTTCACCAAGCATTACCACCTGTCTATCTTTTCCATATCCAGAGCAGGCTTTGCAACCACAGTCCTACAGGGCATACTAGCCAGCCCCAACTCTTCTTGACTGCCTCCACCCATTTATTCAGCTTTGGGAATCAACCCAAGTGTGATGACTGCAACAGTGAAACACGAAGAACATAGTACAGTTCTGTACACTTACCATAAATGTAGATGTTTGAGAGTGTATTCACTGTTGCAGTCCTGATTTCCCATCCTCCACCCCCCTTGTCTCTCCCTCTCTCTCTTCCTCACTCCTTACAGTACTATTTGGTATTTACTTTCTACTGGTGGTGTTACTCCACTGTAACCTAGTTCCCTATTTAGGGGCTCCTGACATTTGGGGCAAGGCTGACTGAGAGCTACCCCTGGCGGGATAACCCAAGTGTGATGACTGCAAAAGTGAATACACTCGAGCATCTACATTTATGGTAAGTGTACACAACTGTACTTTATAGAGTCATTAAAAATAATACAAAAAAAATACATTTTAATTATACCAAAGTAAACATAATATGAAAAACATTGGTTGAGTAGCTAACTACAAGTTATATGACGGTGATTTAACAGTTACAGAAATGTTATTCCATTTATACAGAAATTAAAGGTAAGTTATTATACAAATAGGAATTGCAATACAAAGCGAGAGAACAGCCGGCTTCTGGTAAATTTAGAGAGAAAGCCAGGGGAAAGAAATTGAGAGAAGTAAGGGAGTGGGTGAAGAAGGGAGAAGGAGGAGGGATGCAAGGTATGAATAGGTATTTGTCCACATTTAGAGATATAGTTTACCCTCCTGTTGAGCAAGAACAGAGCCAGCTTTTGGCTAGGAAGTCTTTCAACTTGTTTTCCAAGGATGAGGGGGAGGGTATTGACCTGATGGTGAATAGAGATAAGGAATTCCATGTCTTAACAATATGGTACGAGTACAGACAATACCCATTGGATTTGATAGGTTTGTGGACAGACAGGAGTATTTGGTCATTGGATTGTAATTATCGATTTCGAACTTAGTTGTGTAGAATGTTAGTGCCGGACAAGCAAATGGATTCTGGATAATTTTATAGGTGTTAAGAGGTTGTATATGTGCAAGTTGATGGGGTAGTTCTAATAAATGTAGGCTTTTTTGTGCTATACAGTGGTGAATTCTGAAAGGAGTATTTGCTGCAAATTTAGCAACTTTGGTATAGCATTGCTTAGCCTAAAGGTTAGTAAAAATGGGAGCACCATAAAGAAATGTGGGGAGGAGATAAGTATGGATGATCATCATCCCTTTCAAACACCAGTTTCTGAGGGTGTGCTTTAGGTTTGTAGATGTTTACTAGGCTGACAACCACTAGAGACACTTAAAAACCTAGCCTTACAACCCAAATGTGACCCACAAATTTAATTTATATTTGATTTATACGGGGTGATTTATTGATTGCCAGGAGGCAAGGAAACCTACCTGGAAGTCTTGCATAACTAAATGGAAAAGATTTTCTATTTAGTGTCATGCTCGTAAACATTACCATATACAAATGGGTGCTCCCTTTTCCCTGTTTTGTGTGAGCAAACTAACTTGGCATACTCATCAATCAAAGCACGCCTCTTGGCCATTTCTACTCGTTTACCTCTCAACCCTCCTCTTATTTCCAGACTACAGGTAAAACAGTTTCTGATGGGTGGTATACTGCACGCTAAACTTCTTGGAAAGCTGTTCGGCCTTCCTGGGACTTTAACTTTGTTCTCTGAAAACTTACTCTTCCACCTTTTGAGCCAGCAGCCGCTACTTCTGTCAGGTTCTGTTCTTGGAAACCATATTCCTTGTTCTTACCTCAGCTAGCCGAGCCTCTGAGCTACAGACCCTGATGGCATCCTTTCCATTCTTTGTCTTCCATAAGGACAGTGTTACTTAGAAAGTTATTCCCTCTTTTATGCCTGGAGTGGCAAATGAGCTGTCCCTGAATCAGGCTATCCA
Organism: Protopterus annectens; assembly: GCF_019279795.1. NCBI lineage: Eukaryota > Metazoa > Chordata > Ceratodontiformes > Protopteridae > Protopterus > Protopterus annectens. The sequence continues at coordinate 994,837,187 of NC_056726.1, read as the reverse complement.
TCTCCCTTCCTACTCCACAAAATATGGAAGAGTGAATCCTGCACTCGGTGGATGTACATAGCTCAGATTCTACTTGGAAAAGACAAAGTCAATCCCCAAGGCTGACCAGTTCTTGGTTTCTTTCCAATAAACCAAGATTGGTAACCCAGTTTAAAGCAAATTATTTCTAGCTGGATTTCTAAATCCATCTCCTTTTGTTGCACTCACCATAGCAAGTCTCTACTTTCACTAGTGAAAGTGTGTTATACCAGAGCAGTGGCTTCTTCTAGAGCCCTTTTACAAGGGGGTAGACTCGAGCTATCCTAGAAGCAGCTACTTGGTCCTCTGTGCATACTTTTACCTTTGTCAGATCAGTTCTCTCTGGACTTCTTGATAGTGCTCATGTGTCTCATCCAGCCACCTTTTACACCACTTGAGCTTGGGAATTGTCCAGCAGTTTGGAATACTGCAATGGTCACCTGAGGAAGGATATAGTATAATTGTTTAAGAACTTACTGTAATAGTAGATGTCCTGCTGATCACTTGTTGGTGTTCCTTCCCACCCTGCCATCTCCCTTTTTCTCCAGATTTGTTTACCTCTTTCAGAGACCGAGGAAAAAACATTTTCTGCCTTCTCCTTTCTTAGCCAACCTATGACTCTAGTTTTCTCATGTATCTAGAGGCTTCCTGGCTTGGGGATAAATTGAAGTTTTACATTCATACATCCGCTTATGTACCCTTACACTTGCAGGCTTAGGTTATACATTGGATGTGTGGCTCTGTCAGGTTTTGGTCTTTGTACCCCAGAGAGATGTCCAGGTTATATGGTGAGATGACCAGACAGTTTGAATACTGCCCATTGATCAGTAGAACATCTGCGGTTATGGTAAGTTCTTACACAACTGTATTGTCTCAGGATGCTTATTTTCACATCCTTATCCAGTAATGCAGGCAGATGATCTTTGCACATGTCACTGCTGCAGTCATAGCTCAAGGATCTCTGCCACAAGCTGCACTCTACATCTAATCAAAGTTTGAGCTAATCTCTTTCCCTCACACTGACCTTAAGTCTCCTGCCCCCATCACTGTGTAAAGGTACTTGTATATGGTTCACCATCCTCTGTTCTTTCTTGCAACATGGTCTTTCAGGTCAAGCCACAAGTTGAAGAACACAGATAAGTACCTCCTCGGGATTCTTGTTTTTTCCCTCTCTTTTGTAAGTAGAGAGCTTCTCATTGTATGAGCTGCTAGTTTCTTGATTCATGTTGAGTTTTTTGTAATCTACTTAGGATTGGATGGCTCCATTCAGAGGTCTGAGGATGCTGGCCATGGAAAAGACAAATTAATTTTAAGGATTGGCATGACATGTGTTTATTGTACAGGCCTTGACCACAGTGTCATCTCCTGTAACTTCTGTGAGGACATTATTCCCAAAACGGTCAAAGCTAGGAGAAATCCTCTTAAAAAAGGGAAAAAAAGCTAAAAGAAATTGTGCTTTTATACCTAAATCACAAACATTTAAAAGTGATGATTTGACGTTCTTCAGTGGCATGTAACAGAGATCATTCATATGGCCTCCATCCAAGGTTTCACTGCAAGCCTGAAGAGACAGATAATGCTCAAGGACCTTTTTGGTAATGAGGTGGTGCCATACTTCTAAATTGTCCAGACTTTTACCTCATGTTTTTGATCAGTTCCTCATAACATTTGTGGTTTTCTAGCTAATCCATTGAGGGTTGAAGTCACTAAATATTTACAGATATTTGAGTTTTAGACTTAATATCCTTCGGATGATGCTTGCTAATGCACCCACCCTTATTCCCCCTTTATTTTTGGCTTTGTCCAAATTTATTGAGCTAAGAGGTTGAGAGGTATGAGTGGTAACCCTCTTCCCCCCAGTCTGGCATTTTAGGAGTTGCATGCTACTAACAAAGCCTGTTATGAGGTCGTTGTACTAGAAAACTTGGACACATCCATCGGAAATGAGCAGAAAGAGGGCCTTTTTTATATATATATATATATATATATATATATATATATATATATATACAGGAAACTATTCTGCACCATCCGTAGAGAGATGGCCTATTGTTACGAGTGATTATCTCTATTAATTGTAAATGAGCATGGGGGGGCATCGTCAGTCTAAGGCTGTGCCTACAAGTCAAGGCCCAGACATCACACAAGTGTTTAATGTCTAGTAGGAACGTAGAGTGGCTGTGGAATGTAGCAATGTCAGTGGTACAATGGATAGCGCACCCACCTTTGAAGAAGGTTCTGCGTTCTACTCCCGCACCAGGTAGACAGATTGCTGACATTGTAGTGCAACATAATTTTGATTGTGTTGCATTTTGGGCCATAGGTTTATGTTTGTGCTTCCACACAGTAGCTTGGCTAAGTTCCTTATCCCTTAAAGTAAAGTCCAGGATCAGCCTTTTCATTACCCAGTTTAAAAGGGAAGTTCCTTCTGAGCAGGGAGCTGAAGTCATGAAGGATAGTCTGTCAAACGTAAATTGTATTACCTTTATAGTCCCTGTGGGTATTCTTGTTCATCTTATAAGAGTAACCAAAGAGATAGAAAGTGTTGTTACTAACAGAAAGAGATGGTCTAGCTTCACACAGTCTTTGACTCTTCCCGCCTAACTGCAGTGGTCCTGACTCTGGTTTGTGGTTGCCTGAGTAGTGGTTCACCAATTTTGCCTGGACTAAAGGAGTCATCTTTGAGGACCATGGGTTTCTTGATTTAGTGATGGACAGCTAAATGTTAGAGCTGTTGGGCAGTTTAAAGTAACAGCTCAGCTAAAAGATCGAGCCATCTCATTAGAACTCTTAGGACCCCAACTCCTGCTGTCAAAAAGAGCCATAGAGGCTGTTCTCCCACTTCTTTCAGCTTTGTGGAGGAATTTGATGTGTCTTTCATTCCTCTTAATGGATGGGTTGCAGATCTGATCTTCTGATACGACTTGCCTGCATTCCTTCAGACTAGGATCCAAGTCTCAAGCTTCTCCCACTTCCCACAATGCCCCACACTCCAGCCAACCTCCTCAGATCTCATTTGCCACCAGCAGTCTCAAACATGGTTGTGTAGTCTCTTGCTGTTTTAGTGGATTTACTTGTTTCTTTCCTCACATGAGTGCTTTTTCCTTATTTGCATTGTTCTAGCTTTAACTTCCTCCCCTCCAGTTTTCTTGTGTGTGATGTGTAGGTTTTCCCTTGCCTTAACAGCAGTTTGTTACTGCCTTCTCGTGCTGCTGGTTAGCTGTTAGTTGGCTCTTCCCTTTTTTCTCTTTCTCTTAGTTATCCTTTATCTAACAAAAAAAAAATAATAGTTGTTTTTGGTTTAGTTTACCTGTGTAGAGTGGTTCTTACTCTGGTTGTTCTCTTCCCGCTTTGACGTGTGTGTGCGAGCGCATGTGTGGTGTAGTGTGCTCATGGCTGACAAACCCTCTGACTTCAAAAGGTGCTCAGAATATGGGCATAAGTTCCCGCATTCCAGTGCATATTCCTTGTGTGTTTACTGTGTGGGTCCATAGTATCTGTGGTTGGCATGTTATATTTGTGAAAGTTTCAATCCCAGAGCTATATCCGACTGCAGAAGCAAGCTAATTCTGAAGGGCCTTTTGCCCACTTCCTCTCCAGGGGCTCAAACCCCGTCCAAGAACATTTCTGGGTCCTCCGACTACAAGAAGTGTCCTCATAAATCCTCAAGAGCATTTTCAGACCCGCCTGACAAGGTTACAAGGCCCTCTGATCCCACCACTTCAGATCCTAGACCTACTTCAGCTCTGGTGGATCCAAGGCACTCTTCGCATCTGTCAGGGTTGTACTTGATCTCAAGTTCTCCCTGAAGCTGCTCCCTCCACCTCGGATCCTACAGCAAGGGTTCTCATGCCAGTGCTGGGTATGGATTCAGCCCCTTCCCTCAGGCTGCAACACACTCCCTCAAGGCACTCCAGGCCCCTGTTTGTGGCTTCATCCATGTCTTCTAGAAGTCTTTCCGAGTCAACGTGGACAGGATGATTACGAAGATTCTCAAGACACAGATGCAGCTGGGGGTCTTCTTCGTGCCATTCCTTGTGAAGCCCTTGGTTTTTGAATTCTGATTTTATGAATGTAAAAGTTGTCTGAAGAAGGGCTTTGTCCCAAAAGTGCTTATCCTGTTTGGTTTTATTAAACGTTTGGAATATATCTACTGGCCTGGTGGTCTGTCTACAGTATTTATTGTTTTTCACATTTGATCTTACGGATTTGGTGTCCAGTGGACTCTATCGAACTGATCCCCAAGTACCAGGAGAAATTTTTATCGCCCTCCAAAGAATGACCATATTGGACCAAGGGTATTTTAGTGTGTTGCCATGGTTGTGGCAGCAGCTACCATAAAGAAGCTAGCCGAACAGAGCTCCACTTTCCATCCGCTAAACAGGGAGTCCAGAGTGATGGACAGGTTTGATAAACATGTTTACACCTCTGCCACATTCGCGCTGAGAGTTTTGAACTACCTGGTGCACTATACTCTTTTGCAGAGGGAACTGGTGAAAGAGTTGTCAGGCACTCTGGCAGTGACCATGGCGGAGAACTTCAAGAAGGTCTCCCCCGATTGACCACTTTTTTCATATTTGTCCAATTCTTCCATGAGGCTGATTTCCCATTTTACAGAAGGTGCCTCACAGGCAGCTGGCTCAGGCATTGCTATTTGGAGACCTGCATGGATGAGGCTTTGTGATTTTGCAGAGCCTTTAAGGTGTCTTTTGTTAATACCTCCTTCAATGGATCCTTGCTTTTCGGTCCATCAGTCAAAGACACCCTAACCCGCAGCGAGTAGGAAGGGAAGACCCTGTCTGCCATCATGGTCAAGTTCTCCACTCCGCATTGCACCTTTTCTAGAAACCAGCACAATGGAAAGAACACCTGGTTCCAGAAATCCCAGAGGTCTTCCCAAGGTCAAAATGCTCACCTTCCAGCAGCTTCTTCCTGTGCTATCCAAAGATGCCTGGTTAGCCACTCTAGACCTAAAAGAGGCCTATCTGCACATCTCAGAGACTCTTGCAGGAAATATCTATGTTTCAGGGCAGGATCTATGTATTATCAGTTCTCTGCATTTCCCTTTGGCTTATCCACTGCTCCCAGAGTTTTCACAAAATGCCTGGCTCCAGCCATTGCCTTTTGCAGACAAAGAAATATTCAAATTTATCCCTACTTGGACGACTGCCTGATTCAGGCAGTCAGGAAAAGCTGTTGCAGTACCTGACATTTGTAAATGACCTACTGACCTCACTGGGGTACATTATAAACGAAAAGAAATCCAAACTAGTCCCCAGCCAGAAAATTGTATTCCTGAAGGCAAGCCTCCCAGGTGGCATTCCTTGCTCCAGAAATACAAGCCTATCTGACAGGCTACTTGTATCAACTGGCCATCAGAACCCAGTTATCCGCAAGGAAAATCCCCTCCACCGCGGTGACCATGGATGCTTCCCAGTTGGGGTGCAGACATTTCAAGGGAAAGATGGTCCAAGGCACGTGGTCAAACTCAGAGACCAGATTGCATATCAGGGTTCTGGAGATAAGTGCAGTCCTCCTCACGTTGCAGGCTGTTCATAGGTAGGTACTAGGCTATTGCCCAAAGGCATTTATAAGCCTAGCTGGAATGTGTTGGATTTCCCCGCCCCTTAGATTAGTTCCCTGTGCCTCTGTCTCTGTGCTCTGCCTAATGTAGATTGGAATCTTGCTCCAGAGCATGGGAAGTCTCTGGGACAGTAATCTATCCCTCCAACACGCCCTGTTTATTGTTGTGGTGAGGTTTATATCCCTGGAGCGTGTAGCTCGAGGGGATATGGTTTTCTTAGGTGGAGCATGTCCATCAATTCTGGGTTGGACATGGCCTTGTACATCACCTCTGAGTAGGCGGTATGCAACCGAGTACAGCTTCAGTCGAGCTGCATAGGGCATCTGCTTGAGGCTGGTATCCTCTTGGTAAGGTACTTCTGTGGTCTTTCCAGTTGTTGGAGGTGTCTTGTAAGGTGCATCCCAAATGGGGCATTGTACTCTATGATGAGTCTGAGTGATGCGTAGAGGGACCCAATTACCTCTTTCGATCTGGATGCAAACCCTTTTGTGATTAGGTGGGTCACATAGAAGGATTTTCTAACCACTTTGGCAACGTGATTATCAAAGGAGAGGTTACTATCTACTTGGGTCCCCAGATCCCTTATTACGTCTTCCATATTTAGGGGACTACCATCTATGTGGTAGTTTGTGGGTACTTTGTTTTTTCCAAAGGGGATGACTGTGCATTTTTTGGCATTTAGCTTGAGGCCATGGTTTTGACACCAGGTATCTGTCTCAGTGAGACCCTTTGGAGGATGTCTGTCAACCAGAGAGTCAGTTATAGCCCCTAGTTTGCAGTCTGCAAACTTGGTCAGCCATAGTCCTCCTGTGCTTGCCTGTACCTCTGAGAAGTATTTGCCAAACAGGAGTGGTTCTAGGACTGAGCCCTGGGGAACGCCCTTGTAACCAGTTAAGCGTCAGACCTAGCTCCCGCAACTCTTACCATGTGGGTTCTGTCCATGAGCCATTTGGCAACCTATCTTGTGACGTAGGGGTTTATGTTCAGGCTTTTGAGCTTGTCTATAATACCTGAGTGGGGAATGGTGCCGAAGGCCTGTTGCAAGGTCTAGGTAGGCTGTGTGGACCACCTTTCCCTCATCTATAGCCTTGGTAACTGTCTCAAAGAAGTCCACCAGGTTTAGAAGGCATGATCTGCCCTTAACAAAGCCGAATTGGGTAGGGTTCAGTGTTTGGAGGCTCCCAGTGTCTTCTGTTAATGACATCCATGATGATGCACTCCATAGCTTTGCAGACCAAGCTAGTCAGGCTTATATTGTGATAGTTCCCGGGGTCCGTTGTGGCTCCACCTTTGTGGAGCGGAATAACCGTTGCTGTGTGCCACTCTGTGGGCACGTAGCCTGTGGAGAGGCTGAGTTTAAACAGTGTGATGTTCTTCGTCTTCCCTTGCTGCAGTCCTGACTATTGGGTATAGTCCGCGTCCCAGTCGGCCCGAATACCAGAGTATAAGGCTGGCGTCGGTCATGGCGCCTTAGACTGGCGTCAGTGCGTCAGGGTACTAATCGCATGACCGGCGTCATTCCTCAGTCTTTTTGCCGCATGGTCCGATGCAGAAGCAATTTTGCGAGTGCAGGTTGGCGTTCTGAGATTTTCGAAACCGGAGTTTCAGACCGAAACAGAGTTGGCTAAGTAACCCGTTGGGAACATTTTGGTTTTTCTTGCCTCAGTATTTAACCGGATGTCAGAAAAAGTGAATAACTGTATTTCTTGTGGGAAGCAGATACCGCATAGGGATTATCATACATTGTGTATACCTTGTTTAGGGCCTGAGCACGGCGTTGTTGGTTGCCGCTCTTGTGCTAGATTTAACAAGCGCACTATTAAGAGGAGGCTTGATTGTGCTAGGTTAGTGTTTGGGAAGTGTTGCAATTATAATATGCCGTCGGCTGCTCCGGCCGCTTCATCAAGAAGCGCAAGGACAAAACAGTGAAGCCTAGGGGTGAGGAACCGGCAGTCCCGGACGTCGGTTCTTTAGAAGGCTCAGGGGAGCCAGAGGTTTTGCCAGGAGTCTCTATGGAGTCTCAGGCAGATACTTTACTGTTACAGGATGTGCCCTCTCAGGAGGTAGGCCAGGCTGAGGGGCTTCTCAGGTAACTGTTCTTCCCTCTCTTCCCAAGGTAGTTAGGGCCTCTCCTTCTGTTGCCAAAGCTTCTTTTAGAGGTAGGCCAAGTTCAGCTTCTGTGGGGGCTTCTCCTAGCATTTCGGGCTCTGTGCCTAAGAAACATATGCTTAAAATGGCAGAAGATTTGATTACTCTGATTAGAGGTTCTATGCCCCCGCCTGATAAGAGGCCTAGGGTGGAACAGGAGTTTGATAGTTTTGAACAGTGTTCACAGGCTTCAGAGTCTTCTGTGGAAGACTTGCAAGAGTTTCCTGCTTATTCTGATTCTGATGTGGATGATTCCACTCCTACAGCTTCTCCTCCTGAGGATTTTCATTTTCAGAGACTCTTCACTCCATGAGGGAGCACTTTAAATGGGAAGGCCAGGATTACTCTGATTCCAGGAAAAGACTTAGGGAATTCTTGTTTTTACCCCAGCATAGGCCCTTAGCTATTCCTCCTGTGTTCAATGCGGTGGAGGATGTTTTTGCAGAGGCTTCCTGAACCCTGACTCCTTGCCTCCTGCTCCTGTTAAGCCTGATAGGTATTATAGGGTGCCGAAGCTCATAAGTATTTGTTTAAGAGTCCCAGGGCGGACCCAGAAACTGTTTCTCAGGGGCCTAAAGGTGTTAAAGCTTCTGTGGTTAAAAATCCTGTACCCTCTGATAAAGAGGCAAGGGCTTTGGATAGGTGGGGTAAGAAAGTATATACTTCTTCCACTCTAGCCATGTGTGCGTTGAATTGTCAGTTTCATATGCTGAAATATCAGAATTATCTCCTTTCACAATTGAAATCTAAGGTGGATGCTTTGGCGGAAGGTATTGAGTGTAAAGAATTGCTGGATTTGGTTCATGTGTCTGAACAAGTGGGTAAGCATTCTTTGCAGTGTGGTTTTGATGCTGTTCAGGCCTCCTCGAGGGTGGCTGCTACTAGTTCTGTTCTTCGCAGACAGGCCTGGTTGAAGGATCAGAATTTAGCTGAGCATGTTAAGACCAGGATTTTGGATGCTCCTTTACAGTCTGATGTGTTGTTTGGACCGCCTGTGGAAGCAGTTTTAAAGAAAATGGAGGACAAAGCTAAGTCTATGCAGACTGTTAAAGATTTTGCAGGTGCAGCCTCCGAAGTTTAGTAGAAATTGGCCTGCTAAGGGGTGGACATATCCTGCTTATGGTTCCCAGTCTAGGGGTAGGTCTAGGCGTGGTAGGGGCAGGGCTCAAGGTTCGTTCGTTTAGGCCTAGATCAGACAGTTCACCTGCTCAGACTTCTGGTGAGGGCAGGGGTCAGTCCTTTCGTAAGCAGAACCAATGACCTGCCTTTTCAGCTGCCAGTGGACTCTCGTCTGGCAGCTCCTTTGGGAGGAAGATTGTCTCTTTTCAAAGAAAATTGGGATTTAATCACTCAAGACAGATGGGTGCTGGATATCATTCATCACGGTTACAGATTTTATTTCCACACAATGCCCCCCTTCAAAGGCATGCCAGATGTTCCTCCTTCACAAAGAATAGAGGCTCACAAGCAAGTTTCTCAGTTACTCCAGATAGGGGCCATTCAGCCAGTCCCTGTATCAGAAAGGGGCCTAGGATTTTATTCTCGCCTGTTCCTAGTACCAAAGAAGGGGAACACGTGGAGACCAATTTTGGATTTATCTATCCTCAACACTTATCTGGACATTCCCAAGTTCAAGATGTTGACGTTACAGCAACTGTTACCTCTGCTGGGCAAGGATCACTGGATGGTAACTTTGGATCTCAAGGAAGCCTACCTTCATGTGCCTATAAGGCTAAGTTGCAGAAAGTATCTGCGATTTCGAACTGGAGATTTTCATTATCAGTTCTCTGCATTGCCCTTTGGCTTATCTACTGCCCAGAGTATTCACCAAGGTTCTGGCTCCAGTGATAGCTTACTTCAGGCTGCAAGGCAGGCAAATCTATCCTTACTTGGACGACTGCCTGATTCTGGCTCAAGAAAAGGAAGACCTTCTACAGCATCTGGAATATGTCAGAGCAGTGCTAAGATGCCTAGGGTATTCTGTGAACGAAATAAAGTCCAGTCTAGTACCCTCTCAAGACATGTGCTTTCTGGGTGTGAGACTGAATACAGCAGCCCAGATGGCCTTTTTAACCCCGGACAAACAAAAGAGTCTGTCACTTTACTTCCATCAACTATCTCATCAGTCCGTGCTGACTGCAAGGACAGTCCTTCAAGCATTAGGGTTCATGGCATCTTGTATTCTGGTGCTTCCCAATGCCAAACTGCATATGAGGAAGCTGCAATGGTATCTCAAAAATGTATGGACACAGCACTGCCAAGATTTCGACACTGTCATTCATATAATGCCTTGCCTTCAAAAGGAATTCTTGTGGTGGGCTCAGGAATGTCACCTAAACAAGGGACTCTCTGTGACCCGGCCAGAGGCGAGTCAGATTTTAACGACAGATGCCTCGGACACTGCTTGGGGAGCTCATCTAAATGGAAAGTGGATACAAGACAAGTGGCCTGCCAGACTACAGCATCTACATATCAACATGAAGGAGATGTTAGCAGTCCAGTTTGCATTGATGGCGTTCAAGGAGTTACTTCTTCCAGGGCAGGTGTTGATTCTAACAGACAACACAACTGTCATGTGGTACATCAACAAGCAAGGGGGAACACATTCTTATCCTCTATGCAGGCAAGCAATGATTTTATGGGAGACTGCGTTAAGCCTGCAACTGACTCTTCAGGCAAGGTTTCTGCCAGGAGCACAGAACTCCCTAGCAGATGTCTTAAGCAGACAAATCATGGATCCCCACAGTGGAAACTGGATCTTCATGTATTTCAGAAATTGACAGTGTCATGGGGAACTCCAGACATAGATCTGTTCGCTTCTCCACTAAACCACCAGCTGCCAAAGTATTGCACAAAGGGGTTTCATCACACAGCTTGGAAAGTGGATGCTCTGTCTTTCAGTTGGAAAAACCTTCATGTCTATGCCTTTCCACCTCTGCCTCTTCTTCCAAAGGTATTATTAAAGGTCAGACAAGACAGGCCAAGGATGATTTTGATAGCTCCAGATTGGCCTCGGCAACACTGGTACCCACTTCTAAGGAGTCTTGTAAAGAAGCCTCCATGGCCTTTACCTCTGATTCCTCATCTGTTATCTCAGAAGGACGGTCATCTGCTCAATGTCAAGCTTCAATCTCTTCATCTCACAGCTTGGCATATTCTGTGTTGAAGCACAGCAGGTCTCAGCTTCCTCAACAAGTTTTAAATGTGATTATGGAAGCTAGAAGGCCTAGTACTAGGAGAGTGTACGAGAAAAATGGAAGAGATTTTTATTTTGGAGTACAGCTAAGAATTTGGAGATTTCAGAGCCTAATTTGAGTGTGGCTCTTCAATATCTTACTGAATTATTGGACAAAGGTTTGTCCTTCTCTTCCATAAAGATTCATGCTGCAGCAATTTCAGCTCACTATGATTGTGACCCACCTTTGTTTTCATCCTTTGTTCAAGCAGTTTCTTAGAGGGCAAAGAATATAAGACCCCCACGTAGAGCTCCTACTCCTGCTTGGGATCTCAATTTTGTGTTGGAAAAACTTACTCTACAACCTTTTGAGCCTGCAGCTACTGCTGAATTGAAATATTTGTCATGGAAGACTGCTTTTCTGTTGGCTATTACTTCTGCAAGAAGGGTGTCTGAGTTGCAGGCCCTTATGGCAGTAGAGCCCTTTTGGTTTTCCATAAGGACAGGGTTTCATTACGTACTAATCCTTCCTTTATGCCTAAGGTGGTTTCTAGTGTGGCTTTAAACCAAACTATTCATTTGCCTCGTTTTTGCAGATCCTCAAAATAAAGGGGAAAAGATTTTGCACACTTTAGATGTACACAGGCAATTGCGTTATTATTTGAGCAGGACTAAAGATTTTAGGCAGTCTCAGCAGTTACTTGTTTCTTTTGCTTTGAGTTCACAGGGCAAGCCTGTGTCAAAACAAACTATTTCTAGGTGGATTGGCTTTTTGCATTGCATTTTGTTATTCCCATCATGGCAAAGAGGTTCCAGCTGGGATTAGGCCTCATTCCACTAGGGCTACTGCCACTTCAACAGCATTTCTAAGGGGTGGCAACTAAGGATATTCTGGAAGCAGCTACTTGGAGTTCAGTGCATACTTTCTCTAGGCATTATCACCTGCCTATATACTCTAAGACTAGGGCTGGTTTTGCCACAGCTGTTTTACAAGGCATGTTGTCAGCTCCTGCTACTTTATAATTTGCCAGCCTCCCTTACCTCTGCTTTGGGATTCTACCCAATAGTCAGGACTGCAGCAAGGGAAGGCGAAGAACATAGTACAGTTTTGTACCTACCATAAATGTAGATGTTCGAGGATTCCCTGCTGCAGTCCAATTTCTCCCTCCTTCCCCTCTGTGTTTCAGGGTGGTTGTGTAGGTGAGTTTACATGCTTATATTTTTGTATATATTGCTGTATATATTGTACATGTTTTTGGTGCAGGTTGTTTTGGGACTTGTCTTTTTGGGTCTTCTGACATCTGGGGCAAGAAAAGACTGAGGAAATGACGTCGGTCATGCGCATTAGTACCCTGACGTACTGACGTCAGTCTAAGGCGCCATGACCGACGTCAGCCTTATACTCTGGTATTCGGGCCGACTGGGACGCGGACTATACCCAATAGTCAGGACTGCAGCAAGGGAATCCTCGAACATCTACATTTATGGTAGGTACAAAACTGTACTTTTGTGTGAGGGGTTAGTTCATCTTTGAGTTTGTGTAGGATGCCGCCTGAGACACCGTCCAGTCCCATTGACGCTGTGTTTTTGGCTTTGGAGAGGGCTGTTTTAACCTGAGTGTCTGTGATTTTAGGGGCGCTACATTCTTCAGGTATAGTTATGGGCCCTTTTGGGGGTGAGGGAGGGGGTGAAGTTTGCACTAAACCTGTCTGCCAGGATGTTGACTATATCGGCCGGCTCAGTGTAGTTTGTGCCATTCTGCACCAACTCTGAGCAGATCTGAGAATTGCCACTTAGATTCTTAATATAGCTAAATAATGCCTTGTGGTTATCTTTGGAGTCCATGGCAATTTTTCTTTCGAAGCTAGTCTTGGATGATTTCATGAGAGAACATAGTTTCTTGCTGATACTGATTAGGGATGTCTTCCCTTCTTTGGATTTTACTCTTTTCTGTACTAGTTTCCTCCTTCTGTTGTATAGCTTGTTTATGGCAGGGTTCCACCAGACTGGTTTCCTTTTCTTGGAGGAGTTAGTCTTGGGTTTGGTTGAGATAGCATGATCCATGCATTCTTATAGGTGCCCGTAGAGTGCATTAGTAAAGGATTTTGCAACTTGGACAGCGTTATCCTTTAGCATGGGGGCATTGAAACTTCCCACTGTGGTCTAAAGTAACGTGAAGTTTGCTTTTGAAAAGTTTTTCACGGTGGTTTCTTTGACCCGGGGTGGTGGCAGAATATGGATATCCAGAGTGATTAGTTTATGGTCAGATCTAACCAGCGAGGGGTTGACCTCCGGTGTGGAACACCGGTCGCCCATGTTGGTGATGACCAGGTCCAATATGTTGTCACCTCCGGTGAGGGTGTTGACCAGTTGATCCAGGGCATTTGAGTTTATAAATTCTAGGAAATGTTGGGCAAGGGAGTTTGTACTAGAGTAATTCTCCCAGTTAATGTTTGGGTAATTGAAATCACCCAATATCAGGGTGTTTGGTAGGACCTTTATGTTTCCCAGTGTTTCAGGAATGCAGAGTGGGGGTCCTGGGACATGGTGGCTGATCTGTAGCAAGCTATAATTTGAATAGCAGTTTTGCCCATTGTTAATTGCACGTGGATGATCTCTGAAGTATTGTGCTGTGCCACTAACCTGGAATGTGGGTATCTTTGATGAATATGGATAATCCCCTGCCTTTTGTATTTCAGTCCAGGTTTTGTGGCTGAAATGTATGGTATGAGTTGTAGCCTGGTAGTGCTGGGGTGCTCTCTGGAGCCTTAAGCCAGGTTTCTGTTACTGCACATATATCTATTTCCTCCATACTGAGGTGTGCCTTGAGTGCATGCATTTTGAGGCTTAGACTTCTAGCATTGAGTAGCATTACTCTGTTTTTTGTTACTTGTGCTATTTACTGCAGTGGGTTTGTCTTTTGAGCCTTGCCTAAAAAAGGCACTATGGGGGTGGCAAGTGCCTTGGCCAGTATTCGAAAGCCTGAGTGACAGGTGCAAGCCGTCTCTAGCGAAGCAGCGTGGCTTGTCAAGCATGTCATCCCAGGCTGACAGACACTGGATCCCCTTTGAATGATACCAGAAACTTAGCCAGTTGTTGAAATTGATAGTTTTTTTTCTGTACCGTGGTATCATTTTTGGTGAGGGCAGGATGCTACTTAGGGTCAGGGTCATACCGGCCTGGGGTATGTGATCAGAGAGCTCCTCCGTGTCTGTTTTCATGTAGTCCAGGGAGGTACGGCTCAGGTCATTCACACCAACATGGACAATGACAGAGTCATATTTGTACTTGTTCTGGAGTGACCTGAGTGCTTGTGTTATGTGGTGGATCCTGGCACCCGACAGGCAGCTAACAGTAACCTTCTTGTTCAGCCTAGTGAGTGGGACGTTTGTGTGCCTGACTATAGAGTTACCTATTACTAGTGTGTTGGGTATGTTATTTTGCCTTAAGGGCTGTGATTGCGTGGCACACTGGTTTTGTGAAGTATGTGTTTCATGGCTTGTGTTGGGGGGGTGGAGGTTGCTTGGATGTCTGCTTCGGAGGTCTCTGTTGCTTTTGCAGATTTTTATTTAGAGCCTCCGAGTATGTTTTTGTGTATTTATGCGTGTTTTTTAACCTGTGCTGGTTTCATAGGTCTATGTGAGACTGGTGGTGTGATGCAAGTAATTCCCTTCTCCTCTTGACTTGCCTGGTCCAGTCTTGAGTTGAGAGAGCTTAGCCTCCAGTTTGGCTGTATAATTGCATCTCTTGCATGTATTAGTGTTTGGTGGAAGGAGGAGTGGGGTTGTCTGTGTAAATAAGGCAATTGCAACATTGCCTCAAAATGCCCAGATTCACCAGTTGGACTGGACAGTACACCTGAAACTGCCCTTTGGATATGCCTGACTAGGTACAGTGAACTGTTTTACTGATTGGCTGGTAAGTTATCTCTGCAGTATAGTGGGGTCTAGAGCTAAGGTTTATTAGTGCTTGCTATGTGTTTTGAGCAAGTGCCGGGATGAGAAGTGAATGGTTTGAGTGCTTAAGTTGAAAGTTTGTCTAGTTCCAAGGGAAAAATTAGAGAGTAAACTTTGTGTAGCCAGGAATAGTTATACCCTAGTTAACTGGCGCTGCCCAGCTCGCAAAACCGCCCAAATGCAGGTTTTATAGAAGGGAAATGAATGAGAGAGAAAGCCCAAAATGGCTAATAAACTACTAATTTCTGGGCTGAAACGACTCCAGGGACAGACAGGCTGCTCAAAGTTCCTTCTCTCACAGTGAACAGAGAAACTTCCTTCTATCCAAGTAAGGTATGGGCAAACATAGAAACTTGTAACACAGCCCTGAATTCAACACTAACCTGAAAACTGGACTATACTAGCTTAGAAAGGCGGGAAAACAAGTATATTTCTTTGTTTTTTTCTTCCAGAAAATAAAGCAGATACGATCAAAAAAACACTTTAAATGCACAGAAATGGCTATCACATGAGTGTGTAGCCTACAGCAGTTAAACAGGTAGTGTAAACACAAAATGACTTTGTTAAAGTGCAGGCAGTAAAATAGGTACAATGTGTAGCTAAAACAAGCTTTTGAAATCACAGAAACTAGAAAATCGGCATTTTAGGTGGAATTAGCTAAAGGCAGCAAGAAAATGCAGAAAAATGATAATCACTCCAAAGTCTCTCTTTTGTCTCTGCTACTGTAGAACTCTGCAGGGCACCAGGCAGGAGCTTGCTGAGCTGTATACAAGCACAAAAACCTTGCAAATGTAGGTTTTATAGCAGGGAAATGAAAGAGATAGAAATTAGCCCAAAATGGCCAATAAACTACTAATTTCTGGGCTGAAACAACTCCTCCAGGGGCAGATAGGCTGCTCAAAGCTCCCTCTCTCACAATGAACAGAGAAACTTCCTTCTATCCAAGTAAGGTATGGGCAAACACAGAAACTTCTAACACAGCCCTGAATTCAGCACTAACCTGAAAAACTGGACTATATACTAGCTTAGAAAGGCGGGAAAAGAAGTATATATATATATTTTTTTTTGTTGTTTGTTTGTTTTTCAGAAAATAAAGCAGATACAATCAAAAAAACACTTTAAATGCACAGAAATGGCTATCATGCTTGAGTGTGTAGCCTACAACAGTTAAACAGGTAATTTAAACACAAAAACGACTTTGTTAAAGTGCAGGCAGTAAAATAAGTACAATATGTAGCTGAAACAAGCTTTTTAAATCTCAGAAACTTTAGAAAATTGGCGTTTTAGGCAAAATTAGCTAAAGACAGGAAGAAAATGCAGAAAAATGATACTTAATCACTCCAAAATCTCTGTTTTGTCTCTCTGTTGCTGTAGAACTCTGCAGGGCACCAGGCAGGAGCTTGCTGAGCTGTAGACTTCTTCCTCCTCAAAGGAACGATTACGATTCACACAGACAATAAGTCAGTGGTGTGGTACATCAGCAAACAAGGAGGAATCCGCTCTTAAGCGCTGTGCAAAGAGGCCATAAAGGACCATTTTTTCTTGGAACTCATGTACCGGAGAAATCCAGCATCCTGGGAGACGAGCTCAGCAGGTCCATTCTGACACTTTGAGTGGTCCCTCCATCTGTCAGTAACTGACTTGATCTTCAGCCACTGAGGCCAACCTTGCTGCGACCTGTTTGCATTCCCCTAGAACAACAAACACAGTAACTGTTTCGCTCTGATACCCCCTCCAGGGGATTCCCTGAGAGATGCTCTGGTTCACGATTGGCCCTGCAATCTCCTCTACTCTTATCCTCCTTTGCCCTTGATCCCAAAGTTTCTTCAGATAGTGAAGGATCTGAAGTCCTCAGTAATCCTCATTGCCCCCTGTTGGCCTTTTCAGGTTTGGTTCCCCTTCCTCTGCTCTTACCTGAAATACCCTCCATGGATTCTGGAACCCAAACAGGACCTCCTTTGTCACTCGATAGAGGGCTTTCACCCCATGTCTGACATCCCTCAAATTGACCACTTAGTTTCTCCACTTCCAGTGATCGTTACAAAGTCCAGGTTTGCTTCTCCCATTCGAGACATTATGCTAGCCTCCCGAAAACCTTCCATCAAGAGAGTCCATGGGATTAAATGGAAGAGATTTATTTTCTGGGCTTTCAAAGAGAATATTGACCCTTTCTCCGCTCCAGTTTCAGCTATTCTCGTTTTTGTGTCGCTTTTTAAAGAAGGAGCCAGCTTTTCTACCATCAAAATTCAGTTGACAGCCGTCTTGAATTTTCATTCCGGCAATGTTCTCATTTCCCCCTCCACTTCCAAACTGTGAAAGGCCTTCTTGAAAGGGATCTTCCTGCTCAGGCCTCTGGTAAAAGATCCTTCCCCACCATGAGATCTCACTGTGGTATTGCAAAGCTTAACTCAAAACCATTTGAAACAGCGGGTGATTGTGATTTAGTTTCTGTCATGGAAGACCGTCTTTCTCATTGCCATTACCTCAGCAAAGAGAATCTGGAAGATTCAGGCCTTATCTTCTAAGCCTCCTTACATTATTTTCCACAAGGATAGTGTGCACCATTGTACAAATCCTCCTTTCAGCCCGAAGGTAGATACAGAATCCAATCTCAACTAGACTATTCAACTACCAGTTTTCTTCCCAAGTTTTTCTAATGATGGAGAATGCTTGTTTCATCTGTTTGATGTTAACGGGCAGTTACTTTTTTACTTGCACAGGACAAAACCTTTCCGAAAATCAGAACAGTTATTTGTGTCCTCCTTTCCTATCCTAGTCGTTTGGGTCAGGCAGTTTCAAAAGTTACTCTTGCTAATTGGATTACAGAGTGTATTACTTTGATTTATAACAAGAATGGATTACAGTTACCTCGATGTTCTTTGTGTTTCACTGTTGCAGTCATCACATTTGGGTTATGTGCTTGCAGTAGCCCTCAGTCGGCCTGATTATCAAAGTCTTGGGTCCTGCGTCAGTTGCTGTCTTATATTCCATGACGTCAGGTAGTCAGGGGTATAAAGCATGCAGCTGACACCATTACATCAGTCTTTCTTGCCGTGCGGTGCCTAAAGCAGAAGCAGTTCGCAAGGGCCGGTCGGCCGACTCTGAAATTTTTGTTTTCGAGTTTCAGATCCGAAGTCTTCAGCTAAGCTAAGTACCCCGTTGGGTATCCTTTTTCTTGCTCTAAACCCATGTCAGTAAAAGTTAACAATTGTATTTCTCGTGGGAAGCAAATGCCTCATAAAGATTTTCATTCGTACTGCATTCCTTGCTTAGGCCCAGAGCAAGACGTACCTCATTGTCGGTTTTGTGCCTTATTCAAACCTCGTACTATTCGTCGTCTGTTCGGTTACGCATCCAAATATTTTGGTACTCAGTTCAATTATCCAGAAATGGCTTCAGTAAGCCACCCGACTACCGACATTCCGAAAAAACCCAAAGATAAAGACAGAGATAGACCACATAGGTCCAAAGCTGCCAACGACACTTTTCCTAAGCTAGTCACCAGTTCACCGGTACTCAGTGAGACGCATTCGCAGCCCCTGATACCCGCTACTTCAGATTCGCAGGCCTCTACTGAGACCCATTCGGAGTCCGGTATGCCGCGAGATGCTTCTTCGACTGTGGAACCTGCGGATGTCTCTACCTTGGATGGGTCCAGAGCCGCTGTGCAGGCACCGGCTTCTGAGGGTGCATTCAGGCATACTACTTGCATATTAAACTGACGCCATCTTAGTCTTCAAGGCCTAAATCTCGATCTATGCCTAGAAAACCGACGCCCAGACCGCATGGTCAGGCTCCTATGCCTAAAAAACAAATGATAAGAATGGCTTAAACAGGGGAAGCCACCCTTCCCCCTCTAAGAGACTTACGGCTGATTTTCCTTCTGATTCTTCTGATCAGGATCCTGAAATTTCTGTTTTTTCTGATGATTAGGATTTGCCCTTATCTACCTATCAGGATTCTGATGCAGAGGACTCCATTCCCTCTGCTTCCCCTCCAGAGGATTCTCTTTTGGTTAAACTTTGCATACTCTTAGGGAGCATTTCCGCTGGGAAAGTCTGGATTACTGTAACTCCAGAAAGAGGCTTAGGGAATTCTTACTCCTGCCTCAACACAGGCCTTTAGCTATCCCTCCTGTACTGGACATTGTAGATGATGCCTTCTTGGAATCTTGCCTGGCCCCTGACACTTTACCTCCTGCTCCCAGAAAACCTGATGTGTATTACAGGGTACCTGACTCTCACAAGTTCCTCTTTAAATATCCTACTGCGGATCCTGAGACCATTTCACAGGGACCCAAGGACATTAAGGCTGTTACTGCCAAAAATCCCACTCCGTCTGATAGAGATTCTAGGGCGCTGGTTAGATGGCGTAAGAAGGTATACACTTCTGCAACTTTGGCTGTTATGGCTTTAAACTGCCAGTTTCATATGTTAAAGTATCAGCAGGATATTATTGGATTGCTTAAACAGAAAATGATGTTGATTCCTGACTGTGCTGAAAATAAAAAAATTACAGCATTTAATGCATTCTGCTGAACAAGTTGGAAAACATACTTTGCAATGTGGTTTTGACTCATTAGAGGCATTCTTGCAGGGCGTCTGTCACTGGGTTTGTACTTAGAAGGCAAGCTTGGCTTAAGGAACAATTTTTGCTAGATCATGTTAAAGCTAAATTACTGGATGCTCCTTAAACTAAGACTGCCTGTTTGGCAACAAAGCAGAAGAAGGACGAGGAAAAAACTAAATCTATGCAAACTGTTAAAGATTTCCTGCAAGTACAACCTCCCAGATTTAGTAGGCATTGGCCCTCTAAGAATTGGTCCTTTCTTGCCTCTTCCAGGCCTTCTCATTCCAACCCAGAACCAGCAGAACACCCAGGCTTCAGTCCCAAAGTACTCACAGGCCTAAGCAGTGGGGGGCTCCCACTTCCAAAGCAGGGAGTAGTAAGACTCCCCCCTATGGTAAACTGTCTCAATGACTTAACTTTAAACCTTCCAAGCCTTGCTCAACTGACTGTTCCTTTAAGGGGAAAGATTGCCCTGCATGCAAAAAATTGGGAACTCATTACCCAGGACAAATGGGTTTTAAATATAGTTTCCCAGGGATACAGATTCCACTTCCACTCCTTACCAATCCCGAACGGCTGGCCAGACCTACCCCCAAATCAGTGCGCAGAGGCTCAAAAGTAAGATGTTCGTCATGTTTCACTGTTGCAGTCATTACATTTGGGTAATCTGCTGGCAGGTTGCCCTCAGTCAGCCTGAATTCCAAAGTCTTGGGTCCTGCGTCGGTTGCTGTCTCTTCTTCCATGATGTCAGGGATATAAAACATGCAGCCGACGCCATTTTCTCCAGTCTTTCTTGCCGCGCGATGCCTGAAGCAGAAGCATTTCGCAAGTGCCGGTCGGCCAACTCCTGAAATATTCGAGTTTGAGTTTCAGAACCGAACTAATCACTAAAGCTAAGTACCCCGTTGGAGAAACTTTTTTCTTGCTCCATACCGATATCAGAAAAAGTTCGTAATTGTATTACTTGTGGGAAGCAAATACCTCATAAGGATTTCCATTTATACTGCATTCCTTGCCTAGGCCCTGATCACAACGTGCCTGGCTGTCGGTTTTGTGCTAGATTTAACCAACGCACTATTAAGCGATGGTATATTTTTGCATCAAAGTATTTTGGAAACCGATTTAACTACCCAGAAATGTCGTTAGATAGCAGTCAGACTACATAAAACACGCAAAGAAAAGGACAAAGAGAGGCAGTCGAGGTCCAAAACAGACGAAGCTTCTCCTAAGCCAGTCGCCGGTTCGCTCGTACTCAGTGAGGCGCTTTCGCAGCCCCTGATACCCACTACTTTAGAGTTGCAAGCCTCTACCGACACCCATGTGGAGTCCGGTATGCCGGGAGATTCTCAAAGTATTGGACCTATGGATGTATCTCCCTCGGATGGGTCCGGAGCCGCTGAGCAGGCACCAGCTTCTGAGGGGATTTTCAGGCCTCAACATTTGTATATCACATCGACGACAGCCGCAAAACCAAAAACAAAAGCAACTTCTAAAACTAAAAAAGTGACGCATGAGCCACGTGTACAGGCCTCTGTGCCTAAAGTCAAAATGGCTGAAGACCTTATTACCTTGATCAGGGGTTTCCATCCCCCTCCAGATAAGAGGCCTAGGCAAGACACTGATTATGACTCTTCAGATCAGGTTTCTATTTCTTCTGATCAGGAATTATCTATACCTCCCTATGAGGATTCTGATGCATAGGAGTCTGTACCATCTGCATCACCTCCTGTGGATTATTCATTTGGAGAAACCTTGCATACTTTGAGGGAGCATTTTCACTGGTGGAGTCAAAATTTCTCAGAATCAAAAAAGAGGTTCAGGGATTTCCTTCTCCCTCAGCACAGGCCTTTTGCCATTCCCCCTGTTTTAGACATTGTGGATGACGTGTTTTCGGTGTCAAGCTTGACCCCTGACTCCTTATCTCTGGCCGATTTAGTTTTTTCCTCCATCTTTTTAAGTCCTTCTTCTGCTTTGTTGCCAAACAGGCAGTCTTGGTTTAAGGAGCATCCAGTAATTTAGTTTAACATGATCTAGCAAAAATTGGTCGGTTTATACATCTGCAACCTTGGCAATTAGGGCCTTAAACTGTCAATTTCATATGCTCAAGTATCAGCAACATGTTATGGGATTGTTGAAACAGAAAATTATGTTGATTTCTGAATGTGCAGAAAATAAAGAATTGCAGGAATTATTGCATGCAGCTGAATAGGTTGGAAAGTATACTTTGCAATGTGGTTTTGACTCCGTAGAGGCCTCCTGCAGGGCCGCAGTTACTGGATCTGTGATTAGGAGGCATGCCTGGCTAAAGGAACAAAATTTCCCTGATCATGTTAAAGCTACATTGCTAGATGCACCTTTACAGCATGATACACTGTTTGGTATTAAGGCAGAAGAGGTTTTAAAGAAAATGGAAGACAAAGCTAAGTCTGCAAACTGTCAAAGACTCCTTACAAGTGCAGCCACCAAGATTCAGTAGACACTGGCCTACAAAAAATGGTCCTTTCCTGTGTCAGACAGAGCTCAAAGGGGCAAATCCAGACGCCCTAAGGGTTCCAGATACCAGGCACAAGATTCATACAGGTCAAAGCAATGAGGCGCTTCTACCTCCAAATCTGGAGGCGATAAAGCGCAAACCTACAGAAAACAGTCCCAATGACTTCCCTCTGCCTACACCAAGCACTTATCTTTTGGCAGCACCCTTAGGGGGGAAAGTAAGCACTTTTTGCTCAAAATTGGCAGTTAATAACCCAGGACAAGTGGGTGCTAAACATAGTATCACAGGGATACAGATTCCATGTCCATACTCTGCCAATGGCAAACGGTTGGCCAGATCTGCCAAAAAAATCAATGGGCAGAGGCACAGAAACAGGTTACGTCCCTCATGGATATGGGGGCCATTCAGCCAGTACCAGAACTGGTAAAAGGACAAGGTTTTTACTCGACTGTTCTTGGTACCCAGAAAGGACAAGGCCTGCCGGCCAGTACTGGATTTATCGATTTTGAACACATACCTGGGCATTCCAAAATTCAGAATGCTGACTTTGCAGCAGCTTCTGCCCATGCTGGGCAAGAATGCTTGGCTGGTGACATTAGACCTTAAAGAGGCATACCTGCATGTCCCAGTAAGACAATCCTGCAAAAGATACCTCAGATTCAAGGCTGGCTTAATGCATTACCAATTCTCTGCACTGCACTTTGGCTTACCTACTGTGCCCAGCGTCTTTACAAAGTGCTTGGCACCAGTAATTGTATTTTGCAGACAAAGAAGTATACAAATATATCCTTACTTGGACGACTGTCTCATTCAAGCAGAGAACAAGGACATTCTTCCTCTACACCTGGTGTTTGTGAAAAGGCTTCTAACATGCCTATGGTACACAATAAACAAAAAGAAATCACAACTGGTACCCTCTCAAAAGATAACATTCCTAGGTGCAAGCTTGACTACAACTGCCCAGATGGCTTACCTCATGCCAGACAAGCAAAGGCAACTGACTTACTTCAAACTGATGGCAACAAAAACCCAGTTATCTGCAAGACAAATTCTGCAGGCTTTGGGCTTCATGGCATCCTGCATCCTACTGATTCCATATGCAAGATTGCATATGAGGTAACTTCAGTGGTACCTAAAAAGTTTATGGAGTCAACATTGTCACAGTCTGGAAATAATGATTCCTCTCATTCCCTGCCTACAACAGGAGTTTCTATAGTGGGCAAAGGCATGTCACCAAAACATGGGACGGGCCTTCACTCTACCCCCTGCCAGCCACACCTTAACAACAGACGCATCAGATTATGCCTGGGGAGCCCACATGGCAAGAAGATGCATTCAGGGCATATGGACCCCAAAACAAATGCATCTACATATCAACCAGAAAGAGATGCTAGCTGTTCAAAATGCCCTAACAGCCTTCAAGGACTTATTTCATCCAGGACAACTACTGATAAAGACAGACAACACCACGGTCATGTGGTATATAAACAAGCAAGGGGGCAGACACTCATACCCCCTTTGCAGATTAGCCATGGCACTGTGGGACACAACTTTGATTTGCCAAATACATCTTCAAGCTCAATTCCTGCCAGGAAAGCAAAATACTCTGGCAGACAATTTAAGCAGAAACCTTATGGATTCTCACAAGTGGAAACTAGATCCACAAGTCTTCAGCATGATAACAAAGAAATGGGGGAGCCCAGACATAGATCTATTTGCCTCTCCTCAAAATTATCAATTGAAAAGATTCTGCACAAGGACTTATCAGAGACAAACATGGAAAGTGGACGCCCTATCCTTCAGTTGGAAAAACCTATCAGTTTACGCCTTTCCTCCTCTGCCTCTTCTTCCCAAGGTCCTCCTAAAAGTCAGACAAGAGAAACCAAAGATGATACTAATTCCCCCGGACTGGCCCCGCCAATACTGGTACCCAATCCTAAGGACCTTGTCTTAATACCCAGCTTGGAACTTACCTCAAAGACCTCAACTACTGTCCCAGCAAAACAGTCAGATCCTGCACTATCAACTCCAGACATTGAACCTGGCAGCATGGCTGATCATGTAGTTATACAAACAACACCTCTCAGTAAAGCTGTGATGGATGTTATTTTGGAAGCCAGAAGGCCTTGTACTAGAAAATCTTATGCTGATAAATGGAAGAGATTCTGTGCTTGGAATCCAGCACAAGGAATTGATACAGCATAACCAAATATTCCTCAGATATTACAATACTTGACTGAGATGCTTGACAAAGGCCTATCTTTCTCATCAGTTAAAATCCATGCCTCTGCCATTTCGGCTCATTACAATACAGAGCCACCAATCTTTTCTCATCCTATGGTAAAGCAGTATCTTAGAGGAGCCAAAAATGTAAGGCCTCCTAGAAGATCACCAATATCTGCATGGGACCTCAATTGTGTGTTGGAAAAGCTCACCCTGCCTACATTTGAACCAGCTGCTACCACTGATATAAAGTTCTTGTCATGGAAAACAGGTCTGCTACTAGCAATTACTTCAGCAAGAAGAGTTTCAGAGCTACAGGCCCTCATGGCTGTAGAGCCTTTTAACATATTTTACCCGGACAGGGTGCCTCTGAGGACAATTCCTACATTTATGCCTAAGGTGGTTTTCAGTGTGGCTCTTTACCAAATTATCATCTGCCAACCTTTTATCCAAATCCGCAGAACAAGGGGGAGAGAATTCTGCATTCCTTGGACGTACACAGACAGCTAAGATTCTACTTAAGCAGGACTAAAGCTCTAAGAAAAACTGAGCAATTACTAGTGACATATGCTGCAGGATCAGAAGGAAAGGCTATTTCAAAGCAGACAATTTCAAAGTGGATAAGCCACTGCATCCGTTTCTGCTACTTACACCATGGTAAACCTGTGCCCAAGGGCATTAGGTCTCATTCCACCAGAGCTGCAGCTACTTCAGCAGCCTTTCTCAGAGGAGTACCAACCAAAGACATTCTAGAGGCTGCTACTTGGAGTTCTGTTCACACCTTTACAAAGCATTATCATTTGTTTCTCTGCTCTAAGTCCAGGGCAGGCTTTGCCACTGCAGTTCTGTAGAGCCTTATAGCCACACCTAATGTTGTTTAGCTCCAGCCTCCCAACCATAGCTTTGGGATTCTACCCAAATGTAATGACTGCAACAGTGAAACATGAAGAACATAGTTCATTTGTGTACACTTACCATAAATGTAGATGTTCGAGTGTATTCACTGTTGCAGTCCAGGTTACCCTCCTGCCACCCCCCTTTCATTCTGGAGTTTATCTTTCCTTCTCTATCTTCTACAACCTATGTGGTGTATTTGCTTGTAGATGAAGGTAAAGTTTATATTGATGTATGTATGTATGTATGTATGTATATATATATATATATATATATATATATATATATATATATATATATATATATATATATATATATATATATGTATGTATGTATGTATGTATATATATATATATATATATATATATATCATCTGGGGCAAGAAAAACTAAAGAAAATGGTGTTGGCTGCATGGTTTATACCCCTGACGACCTGATGTCATGAAAGAGGAGACAGCAAACGACGCAGGACCCAAGACTTTGGAATAAAGGCCGACTGAGGGCAGCCTGCCAGCAGATTACCCAGATGTAATGACTGCAACAGTGAATACACTCCAACATCTACATTTATGGTAAGTGTACACAACTGTACTTTCTCTTTTAAGCATCAGGGCTATTCAACCTGTTCCAGAAGAAGAATGGGGGCAAGGTTTTTACTCAAGACTTTTCCTGGTACCCAGAAAAGACAATTCCTGGCAACCTATCCTGGACCTGTCTATCCTAAACACATTTTTGGCAATCCCAAAATTCAAGATGCTAACTCTTCATCAGCTGCTTCCCATGCTAGGGAAAGGAAGCCTATCTACACATCCCAATAAGGGAATCTTGCAGAAGATACCCACGCTTCAGAGCAGGCTACATGCACTATCAGTTCTCTGCACTGCCCTTTGGTTTATCTACTGCACCCTGGGTTTTCACAAAGTGCCTAGCTCCAGTCATTGCATTTTGCAGGCAAAGAATATTCAAATATATCCATACTTGGATGATTGTCTAATTCAGGCAGAAAGCCAGGACATATTATTAAATCATCTGGCATTTGTAAAGAAATTGCTAACTTCTCTGTGGTACACCTTAAATGAAAATAAATCACATCTTGTACCCTGCCAACAAATTATATTCCTGGGAGTAAGCTTGAATACAACTTCCCAGATGGCCTACCTCACGCCAGAGGAAAAAGTTCATTTGACAGCCTACTTCAAACTACTGGCCACAATGACCCAGCTATCTGCAGGGAAGATACTGCAAGCCCTGGGGTTCATGGCCTTCCTGCATTCTACTAATTCCATATGCAAGACTGCATATGAGGAAACTACAATGGTATCTAAAAAGCCTATGGTGTCAGCATTCTCAGGATCTAGAATCAGAGATTCCTATCATACCTTGTCTACAGATAGAGTTCCTTTGGTGGGCAGAGGCCTGCCACCAAAACAAGGGACTGCCATTCACTTTACCCCCTACCGTCCAAACCCTAACAACAGACGCATCAGACTATGCATGGGTGGCTCACTGGACAGGGCAGTGCATTCAGGGCAAATGGAACCCAAGTCAAATGCACCTGCATATCAATCAAAAAGAAATGTTAGCTGTACAGAATGCTCTGACAGCCTTCAAGGACCACATTCTTCCATGACAGTTATTGGTAAAGACGGACAACACCACTGTTATGTGGTCCATAAACAAGCAGGAGGGAACCCACTCATACCCTCTTTGCAGACTAGCCATGGCTCTGTGGAACACAACCTTGAGCTACCAAGTGCACCTACAGGCTCAATTCCTGCCAGGAAAGCTAAGTACAGTGGCAGACGACCTAAGCAGAAATCTCATGGACCCACACGAGTGGAAACTGGAAACAAAGATATTCAACATGTTGAGAAACAAATGGGGGAGCCCAGAGATAGACCTGTTTGCCTCCCCCCAGAACTACCATTTGGACAAATTCAGCACAAGGACTCCCCAAAAACAAGCTTGGAAAGTGGATGCCCTGTCCTTCACCTGGAAAAACCTATCAGTTTATGACTTTCCTCCTCTGCCTCTCCTCTCCAAGGTACTACTAAAGATCAAACAGGACAAACCAAGGACAATAGTGATTGCACCAGACTGACCACGCCAACACTGGTACCCTCTCTTGCGCAGTGTGTTGCTACTGGTACCTGCCTCAGACCCCTGCTCTGCTGTCTCAGTAGGAGGACCAGATTCTGCACCCACAGATTCAAACCCTGAACCTGGCAGCCTTGCTAATTACCTGATCTCTCTGTTAACATCCCTCAGTAAGCAAGTGATGGATGTTATTCTGGAGGCAATGAGGCCTAGTACTAGAAAATCCTATGCTGAAAAATGGAAAAGATTCTGTTCCTGGAGCCAAACTCAGGGGGTGGGCACAGCAGTGCCCTATTTACCTCAGATTCTACAATACTTAACTGAGATGCTTCACAAGGGCCTTTCCTTTTCCGCCATCAAAATTCATGCCTCAGCCATTTCAACTCATTACAATACAGAACCACCCCTCTTCTCTCATTCACTGCTGAAGCAATTCCTCAGAGGGCCCAAAAACTTAAGACCACCCAGGAGAGCCCCTACTCCAGCCTGGGACCTTAACTTTGTATTGGAAAAGCTCACTGTACCTCCTTTTGAGCCAGCTGCAATTGCAGAGTTAAAATTCTTTTCCTGGAAAACAGCCTTCCTTCTAGCCATCACTTCTGCAAGAATGGTGTCTGAATTACAGGCCCTCATGGCTGTGGAGTCTTTCATCATCTTTCGTGCAGACAGGGTCTCCCTCAGGACCAATCCCTCCTTCATGCCCAAGGTGGTATCCAGTGTGGCCCTTAATCAGTCCATTCATTTGCCAACCTTCTTTTCTAATCCACAGAACAAAGGGGAACAGATACTGCATTCCTTGGACATGCACAGACAGCTTAGATTTTACTTGGACAGGACTAAATCTCTCAGGAAATCTGAACACCTGCTGGTTGCATTTGCTGCAGGGGCAGAGGGGAAGGCCATTTCAAAGCAAACAATTTCTAAGTGTATACGTCATTGCATTCATTTCTGCTAAAAGCACCATGGAAAACCTACCCCAAAGGAGATAAGACCACATTCAACCAGGGCTGCATCTACCTCTACAGCCTTTCTCAGAGGTGTTCCTACCAGGGACATCCCAGAAGCTGCTACCTGGAGTTCTGTACTTCACCAAGCACTACCACTTGCCAGTTCTTTCCAAATCCAGAGCTGGCTTTGCCACTGCATTCTTGCAGGGTCTTATAGCTGGTCCTAATGCTATCTAATTACCTCTACCCATCCATAGCTTTGGGAATCTACCCAAATGTGGTGACTGCAACAGTGAAACACAAAGAACATAGTACAGTTGTGTACACTTACCATAAATGTAGATGTTAGAGTGTATTCACCGTTGCAGTCCTGGTTACCCTCCCTCCAGCCTCCTGACGTCTATTGACTATACCTCTGTTCATGTTTACAATGCTTAAAGCTTTTTGGTGTATTTGCTTTTTTGTTATTGGTTACAACCTTGTATATAATTGC
The DNA here is from genome assembly GCF_019279795.1 of Protopterus annectens. Classification (NCBI taxonomy): domain Eukaryota; kingdom Metazoa; phylum Chordata; order Ceratodontiformes; family Protopteridae; genus Protopterus; species Protopterus annectens. Next base: position 994,808,590 of record NC_056726.1, on the reverse strand, counting down.
TTCCTGTTATGGGGGCACCTGACATCTGGGGCAAGAAAAAGTGATGTAATGCGTCGGCTGCATGCTTTATACCCCTGACTACCTGACGTCATGGAAGATGAGACAGCAACTGACACAGGACCCAAGACTTTGATAATCAGGCCGACTGAGGGCTACTGCAAGCAGATAACCCAAATGTGATGTCTGCAACAGTGAATACACTCTAACATCTGCATTTATGTAAGTGTACACAACTATACTTTCTCCTAAGGCCCACTCTACTATGTCTATGTTCACCTCCTCCACCTTTTCTTCCAGGGCCTCTTTAGATGGTATCTGTGCTGCAGCCACTTGGTCGAAGGCTCATACTTTTGTGTCTCATTACAAGCTGGACCTTATTTTTTGGAGCAGGGCTTCATTCAATTTGGCAGTGCTGTGGTGTATCCTTCCTGTAGACCACCCAGGAGTTTTATAGCTAGGGACTCTACCCATACATGAGGAGGAATGACAACATCCAATTTATTAGTTATGTACTTACCATAATTTGGTATCTGTGTTGTCTTTTCATTCCTCATCACCTTCCCACCCTGCCATCCTTATTCCTAGTGCTCTAGAAGACCTAGAGAGAGCTTCTTAGGAACTGCTGTTCCTGGTTTTGAGCCTTTGGTTATGGGTGCATACTCACTCCAGTCTTTTTTTCCCTGCTCCATTTTCTTACGTGCAGCAAATTTGATGTGAGTTTGGTTGGAGTGCTGGGCATTGTGGAAAGTGGGAAGAGCTCAAGACTTGGATGCTAGTCTGAAGGAATGCAGCCGAGATCCAAAGAAGACAACACAGGTACCAAGTTATGGTAAGTACATAACTAATATTTTTTTTTTATCCTGCTGCCTTTCCCTTGGGTCATGCCACTGCTGCATTTCATTATATGGGTTCATATCACTTTGTGTGCCATATGCCAGTTATTTAGTGTCCGTGGTGTTTACCAGGATATTTATTTATTTTCAGTTTGATAACCGGGGATGTCCACTGGGCCCGAAAGCCTGCTTTCAATGGAGGCCCGGGGAGAAAAGCTCCATATTACAAACACATTGCACACTTAAAGCTCCATATTCCTAAACACATTGCACACTTAAACAGTTTACAAACCAGTAAAAATAACATTTTTATACACTTGTATTGTTAGCATAGAAGAAAAATATACATAGGTATGAAATGCAAATGAAGTAAATCAGAGAAGTGTAGGAAAAAGGAGGTGCAGAGAATGCCAGGAGGAGGATAAAAAGAACAGTTAGACAAAGATTCATTTTATGTTTGTGGTAAAAGATGCGTCTTATGGAAATGGTAAAAGATGCAGTGCAAGAATAGGCATATAGGCAGTGGGGAAGTGAAGATATAAAAAGAATTTACATAGAGTTTATACAGGGGGAAAGAAGATAAAGAAGTAGAGGGTGGGGAGCTTGATGAAAGAGTTGGAAGAAGAGGGGCAGGAGGGAGAAAAATTGAAACCGGGATGTAATAGGATCTAGGTAGGAAGTATACAATTACATTTCCAGTTTTGGGAGAGGTGAGAATAGAGTAGAGATTTGAATTGTTCAGGGCTTGTAGTGACTCTTAGCAGGGGAGGAAGCAAGTTCCATTGTTTTGTTATAGTATAGGAAAGTAGAAGGTGGCCAGGGGGTCATTTAGGTTTATGCACTGAAAGAAGATTTTGGTGGCCTGATCTTAGGGGCCTGAGAGGAGTGTAGAAAGGCAAGATATTAGATAGTGCAGGGCAAGCAGTGGGTTTAAAAATTAGTTTGTGGGCAGTAGTAAGTTGGAGGTAGTCAAGATGATTAGGGAGTTCTAGCCATTGAAGACTATGGAGGGAGATGCAATGGTGTGTAGAATGAGTAGAGTTAGTAGCGAATTTGGCGATTTTGTTGTAGCAACTTTCAAGTTTTGAGGAGATGGAAGCTGTGAGGTTGGTTAGAAGGGGAGCTCCATACAATAGAGAAAGGTAGAAGGAAGGTAGAGGCGAGTGTTTGTCTTGTAGCTAATGATAGAAAGTTAGCGTTTCTATAAAGCATACCGAGCTTCTGATGTTTTTTTTATGTTTCGTTGAATATGAGTATTACATTTCAGGTGTTCATCAGTGGTAACACCAAATAATTTGGCACAACTAACAACTTCTGTTGAGGAGTGGGAGAGGCTGGTGATCTTGAAAGGGGGCTTATCAAGTGGGAGTGCTTTTGAGGGGGAGAAGAGAATGATATGGGATTTATTGGCATTAAGGGAGAGATGGTTTTTGAAGCATCCAATTCTCTGTAGTTGTGAAGGCCAGTTGGGTCTTGACCTGGAGCTCAAGAAGGCTAGCGACTGAGCAGACTAAAGTGGAGTTGTCTGCATATTGCACTATTTGAGAGTGAGGAATTGAAGAGTGAAAATCATTGATGAAGACATTAAAGAGCATAGGTCCGAGAATAGAACCCTGTGGAACTCCGGTAGGGGTAGGTAGCGGTAAGGGTACCCGTTTGCCATTTCACAGCTTGGGATCTACCTGAGAGATAACTTTTGAACCAAGAAAGGGAATCAAGGGAGAGATTGAGGTTAGAAAGGTGGTTTAGAAGGAGTTTGTGGGATACAGTGTCAAATCCCTTGGAAAGATCAAGAAGGACAGTGGAGACAATATCTCCAGAATCACGGGCAAGGTTGACAATGTCTAAGAAAGAGAGGAGAGCAGTAATGGTACTGTGGCCAGGACGGAAACCTTGTTGAGTAGGGGTGAGGAGATGGTTATTTAGGAGGTGGGGCATGAGTTGCAGGTGGATACATTTTTCAAGTACTTTTGAAATTGGGGAAAGAATGGCTATTGGGCGGAAGTTAGAAAGGAAGGTTGTATTGAATACTTCTAAAGCTTCATCTAGAGGAAGAGTTTTTAGGGTATCCCAATTTGTTAGTTTAAGGGTTTCAGAGAATATAGAAGGGTTGAAATTAGTGAGGTAATGAGGTTATGAGTGTGGGCATATTGGTGTTGGTGAGGGAGGTGTTGGGCGGCTCGGTGAATAAAGGCTGGAAGATGATCACTTATTGAGTCAGGTAGTATACCAGCGTCAGAGATGTTATTAAGGTGGCTGACTAAGATCCAGTCCAGGATGGACCCTGGGGGGGGGGGTTAGTTTTGTTAGGTCTGGTAATGTTTATTAGTTGAGTAAAATTTATAAAGATTGATAGAAAGAGTGGGAGTATTGTTATTAATTTTATTCCAGCCGATGTTGACATCACCTATAATGTAAGTCTCAAGTTTGATGTTTGAGGCCCATAAGAGAATATTCTCTAGGGTGGAAGCGTTGTCACCAGGGGGAATATAGATGGCTATAATACAGATACAATTAAAGTTGTTCATTTTGAGGATTCCTATGATTAGTTCGGCATTATTAAACTGAGGAATGGGATTCTGGTAAAGGCAGAGATTCAGCAGGCAGTTGCAGATTAAGGCTACACCACCTCCTTTTTTGTTTTGGCGATCGAATCAAAGAGCTTGGAATCCAGGTGGTATAATCTCAGAGTTAGTAGTTTGTGGTTTTAGCCAGGTTTCTGTGACTGCTACTATGTCAGGTTCAGTGTGATTTAGCCAAGCATGGAAGTTTGTTATTTTGTTATTTATACTCTGGTTATTAATGGTAATGAACTTAAGGTATTTATGACTGTTTCTAATAGAGGAGGTAGTGGGAGGGAGATTGTTTACTGGGTGTTGGCCCAGGGTTAGGGTGGATGTCACCTGCTAGAGCAAGCCAAGAAAAGGGAGAGAGGAGTAGAAACTTTGGATTGTGACATAAAGTTAGAGGTAGATGCAGTTTTGATTTGATAGCTGGAGGTTTTAAATGGACTGTATGATGTTTTAATTTAAAATAATGAAATGGGTTTGGTTGAAGTAGGGAGGGGGATATTAAATAAAGGTGGACTGTCAAAGGGTGGGGAAGGGAGGGACTGGAGGGGAGGGGGAAAGAGGAGGGTAGTTTGGTAGAGGAATAGGAGGTTGCATTATAGAGAGTTATTAGGAGGAGAAAACATATAAAAGAGGTGAGATAATGTGCAAGAGACATGGATGAATAGAGTAGGATAGATTCTAGAAGAGGAGGTAGAGTAAGTGGGGAGAGTTTGGAGATGTAAGGTAGAGAAGTATATGTTAGAGTGTAGTCAGATAAGGGATAGAGAGGGGGAGGGGTACTTAATTGAATTGCAGCTAGGAGGGGGAGAGGCAAAGAAAAGGGATAGGTTGAGGGGAAATGGGGAGGAGATTCAGGCGACTATAAAGGTAGATGCACTGGGGGTGGGTGGAATTTGGGGGTAGGGTAGGGGAGCGGAATGAGCTCGTAGGGCGAACGGAGCAGGTAGAGCCACTGAAGGAGAGAACCCAAAGAAAAACTATCAGTGGAGAGCTGACTTGGTAAGGAAAGTTTGGGGATGGGTAGAAGGTAAAGGCCTAAGCGGTAGGGATAGTAGACAGAGAAATGTAAGTGAAATGGAGTACAGGTGGAAGGAAAGAAATAGATGTAGGGGCAGCAGTTCTACAATTATATAAGAACTGCAAGTCTAAGGGAAGAGTTTTGAGTCAGTGGGGTAAGACAGGGAGAAGGGCGCCACCTAGTGGACAAAAGTTATATAGTAAGGAGTAGCTTCTTCTGAAAAGTAGCAGGGCTGGGAAAGTACAAGTACAAGGGGGAAGGAGTTATGTTTAAAGAACAGAGGACACAAGAGGAGAGGGCAAGCAAGAATTTAAGGAAAGGCTCTGGCTGCTGGTCGACCTAGCTAGGGAGTGTATAAAAAATAACCTGGAGTATCTGAACAGAACTAGCTTTAAAATATCCTGGAGTATCTAAACAGAACTAGCTTTAGAACAGTCAGTTGTATTAGGTACACATACTTTCTTATGTTTTAGTTTTCTTTTTAGAGGGACTGTTGCACAGGGAAGTTAAGGTTTATTTCTTCAGTTTAGGTAATGGACAGTAGAAGATGTTCTTCATCTCACATTGCTGCAGTCATAACTTGTGGGTAGTCCGCTGTCCTCGGTCGGCCCGAATACCAAAGTATTAGGCTGGCATCGGTCATGGGCGCTCAGATCTGACGTCAGTGCGTCATGGTATTAAAGCGCATGACCGACGTCATATCCTCAGTCTTTTTTGCCGCATGGTCTGTAGCAGAAGCAGCGTTTGCAAGTGCCGTTCGGCGTTCTGAAATTTTCGTATTCTGAGTTTCAGACCGATACCAAGTTGGGCTAAGTACCCCGTTAGAATATTTTGTTTTTTCTTGCCTCAGTTAATTCCGGATGTCAGAAAAAGTGAATAATTGTATTTCTTGTGGGAAACAGATACTGCATAGGGATTACCACTCTCTCTGTATTCCTTGTTTGGGGCCTGAGCACGACGTAGTCGGGTGTCGCTTTTGTGCTAGGTTTAATAAGCGCACCATTAAACGTAGGTTAGATTGCGCTAGGCTTGTCTTCGGTAAGCGGTGAGGTTTCTGCTGAGTCTCAGGGGGAGACGTTAATTTTGCAGGATGTGGCCTCTCAGGAGTCAGGTCAGGCTGAGGGGGACTCTCAGGTTGCTGTACTCCCTTCTTTGCCTAAGGGGGTTAGGCCTTCTCCTTCTGTCTCTAAGGTACCTTCTAAGGGCAGGCCTGGTTTGCCTTCCTCAGGTGTCAGTCCTAGTTCAGCAGGTTCTGTACCCAAAAAACATATGCTTAAAATGGCAGAAGATTTAATTTCCTTAATCAGGGGTTCTATGCCCCCTCCAGATAAGAGGCCTAGGGTGGAGCCAGAGGTAGAATGTTTGGAACAGGCTTCAGATTACTCAGAGTCTTCGGCTGAAGACACTCAGGATTTTCCTCCCTATTCTGATTCAGACGCAGAGGATTCCAGTCCTTCTGCTTCTCCTCCAGAGGATTTTTCTTTTCAGAAACCCTGCATTCTATGAGGGAGCATTTTAAATGGGAAGGCCAGGATTTCTGATTCCGAAAGAGGCTTAGGGAATTTTTGTTTTACCACAACATCGACCCTTAGCTATACCTCCTGTTTTGGATGTTGTTCAGGATGTTTTCTCTGAGGCTTCCCTTAATCCAGCCTCTTTGCCTCCTGCCCCAGTTAAACCAGATAGGTATTACAGAGTGCCTGAGGCTCATAAATATCTGTATAAGAGCCAAGGGCTGACCCAGAAACTATTAGCCAGGGACCTAAGGGTGTCAGGGCTTCTGTTGTAAAGAATCCAGTTCCTATGGATAAAGATTCTAGAGCTTTGGATAGGTGGGGTAAGAAAGTGTACACCTCTTCCACTCTAGCAATGAGGGCTTTGAATTGTCAGTTTCATATGTTGAAGTACCAGAATTTTCTCCTTACTCAGTTAAAATCTAAGGTAGATGCTTTAGCAGAGGGCATAGACTGTAAGGAATTACAGGATTTGGTTCATGCCTCTGATCAGGTGGGTAAGCATTCTTTGCAGTGTGGTTTCGATGCTTTACAGGCTTCTTCCAGGGTGGCTGCCACTGGATCAGTTATTCGCAGGCACGCCTGGCTTAAGGATCAGAATTTGTCAGAGCACGTTAAAGCTAGAATTTTAGATGCTCCTTTACAGTCGGAGGTTTTGTTTGGTTCTCCTGTGGAGTCTGTCTTAAAGAAAATGGAAGACAAGGCTAAGTCTATGCAGACTGTTAAAGATTTTTTGCAGGTGCAGCCCCCTAAGTTTAGCAGGAATTGGCCTACTAAGGGATGGGCGTATCCTTCTTCTGATTTACAGTCTAGGGGCAGATCTAGGCGTGGTAGCGGCAGAGCTCAGAGTTCTTTCAGGCCTAGAACGTGGAGTTCCCCTGCACAATCTACAGGTGAGGGCAGGGGCCAGTCCTTTCGTAAACAGGCCCAATGACCTGCATCTTCAGCTGCCAGATCCCTCCTGTCTGGCAGCACCTTTGGGAGGAAAGTTGGCACTCTTCAAGCAAAATTGGCTTTGTCACCCAGGACAAATGGGTGTTGGACATTATAGACCGAGGCTACAAGTTTTATTTCCACACATTGCCTCCTTTCAAGGGCATGCCAGACGTTCCTCCTCAGCAAAGGGTAGAGGCTCACAAACAGATTTCTTTACTTCTTCAAATGGGGCTATACAGCAGGTCCCTCTGTCAGAAGTGGGCCTAGGATTTTATTCTCGCCTGTTTCTTGTACCAAAGAAAGGAACACTTGGAGGCCAATTTTGGATTTATCTCTCCTCAACACATATCTGGACATTCCAAAATTCAAAATGTTGACGTTGCAACAACTTCTGCCTCTGTTGGGCAAAGATCACTGGATGGTAACTCTGGATCTCAAAGAGGCTTATCTTCATGTTCCTATCAGGCCCAGTTGCAGGAGATACCTGCTCGGGCTGGGACTTTACATTATCAGTTCTCTGCATTGCCCTTTGGCTTATCTACTGCACCCAGGGTGTTCACAAAGGTTCTGGCTCCGTGATAGCCTTCTTAAGGTTAAGAGGAATACAAATTTACCCTTATTTGGACGATTGCCTGATTCTTGCTCAAGACAAAACAAGCTTCTTCACCATCTACAGTATGTTATGGCAGTGTTAAGGTGCCTAGGGTATTCTGTGAATGAAACAAAGTCCAGTCTAGTACCCTCTCAGGAAATGTGCTTTCTGGGTGTGAGACTGAATACAGCTTCCCAGATGGCCTTTTGACCCTGGACAAACAAAGAAACCTTACACTTTACTTCCAACAATTGTCTCACGGTCCAGGCTGACTGCAAGGACAGTCCTTCAAGCCTTGGGGTTCATGGCATCTTGTATTCTGGTGCTTCCCAATGCCAAACTGCATATGAGGAAGCTACAATGGTATCTCAAAATGTATGGACGCAACACTGCCACGATCTGGACACTGTCATTCAGATAATACCTTGCATTCAAAAGGAATTTTTGTGGTGGGCTCAGGAATGTCACCTAAACAAGGGACTCTCTGTGACCCGACCAGAGGCGAGTCAGATCTTAACGACGGATGCCTCGGACAAGGCTTGGGGAGCTCACCTCAATGGAAAATGGGTTCAAGACACGTGGCCTGCCAGACTTCAACATTTGCATATCAATTTGAAGGAGATGTTAGCAGTCCAATTTGCATTGATGGCTTTCAAGGATCTACTTCACCCAGGACAAGTGTTGATTCAAACAGACAACACAACTGTCATGTGGTACATCAACAAGCAAGGGGGAACCCATTCGTACCCTCTTTGCAGGCAAGCTATGGTTTTGTGGGAGACTGCTCTCAGTTTGCACCTCACTCTTCAGGCAAGGTTTCTGCCAGGAGCACAGAACTCCTTAGCAGATGTTTTGAGCAGACAGATGGTGGATCCCCACGAGTGGAAATTGGATCCTCATGTATTTCGACAGTTGACAGTGATATGGGGGACTCCAGACATAGATCTGTTCGCTTCTCCACTAAACCATCAGCTGCCAAAGTTTTGCACAAAAAGGTTTCATCCCACAGCTTGGAAAGTGGATGCTCTATCATTCAGTTGGAGCAATCTTCGTGTCTATGCCTTTCCTCCTCTGCCTCTCCTTCCCAAGGTGCTCTTGAAGGCCAGACAAGACAAGCCCTCCATGATTCTAATAGCTCCAGATTGGCCTCGACAGCACTGGTACCCTCTGCTGAGGAGTTTAGTCAGGGAGCCTCCTTGGCCTTTGCCTTCCATTCCACACCTTTTGTCTCAGGCAGGCAATCATTTCCTCAAAGTCAGGATTCAGTCCCTGCATCTAACAGCCTGGCATATTCTGTTCTAGAACCTGGAGGGTCGCAGCTTCCTCAACAAGTTTTGAATGTTATTTTGGAGGCCAGAAGGCCTAGTACAAGGAAAGTTTATGCAGATAAATGGAGGAGATTTTTTATTTGGAGCAAAGCAAAGAGCTTTGATGTTTCCAGGCCTGATTTGAGTGTTTCTCTTCAATATCTTACGGAATTATTAGACAAAGGTTTGTCTTTCTTCTCTGTAAAAGTTCATGCTGCAGCCATTTCTGCTCACTATGACTGTGACCCACCATTATTCTCTCATCCTTTATTTAAGCAATTCCTTAGAGGGGCAAAGAACATAAGACCCCCGCGTAGAGCTCCTACTCCTTCCTGGGATCTCAATTTTGTGTTGGAAAAGCTTACTTTGCCTCCTTTTGAACCTGCAGCTACTTCTGAGTTAAAGTTTTTGTCTTGGAAGACTGCTTTTTTGTTGGCCATTACGTCTGCTAGAAAGGTATCTGAATTACAGGCTCTAATGGCAGTTGAACCCTTCCTGATTTTTCATAAGGATAGGGTATCTCTGCATACTAACCCTACTTTTATGCCTAAAGTGGTTTCAAATGTGGCCTTGAACCAATCTATTCATTTGCCTACTTTTTATGCTGATCCCCAAAATAAAGGGGAGAAAATTTTGCACACTTTGGATATTCACAGGCAGTTGCGTTATTATTTGAGCAGGACTAAAGGGTTCAGACAGTCTCAACAGTTGTTTGTTTCTTTTGCTTTGGCCTCTCAGGGGAAACCTGTTTCAAAACAAACTATTTCTAAGTGGATTGGCCATTGTATTGCTTTTTGTTATTCTCATCATGGTAAGGAGATTCCGGCTGGAATCAGACCTCATTCCACTAGGGCTACTGCCACTTCTACTGCTTTTTTAAGCCGTGTAGCTACTAAAGATATTTTGGAGGCAGCTACTTGGAGTTCAGTGCACACCTTTTCTAAACATTACCATCTCCCTCTTTATTCCAAATCTAGGGCTGGATTTGCCACTGCAGTCTTACAGGGCATGTTAGCAGCTCCCAATGCTTTATGATTTTGCCAACCTCCCTTTACCGTTGCTTTGGGATTCTACCCACAAGTTATGACTGCAGCAATGTGAGATGAAGAACATAGTACAGTTTTGTACCTACCATAAATGTAGATGTTCGAAGATCCACATTGCTGCAGTCCAATTTACCCTCCCTCCTTCCCCTCTGTAGTTTGGAGTGGTTGTATGGTTTGGGTGGTAGAGGTTGTTTGTACATAGGTTTTGGAGGTTTTTCTGTTTTTGGCTGTGGCCTTTCTTTTTAGGGCCTTCTGACATCTGGGGCAAGAAAAGACTGAGGATATGACGTCTGTCATGCGCTTTAATACCATGACGCACTGATGTCAGATCTGAGTGCCCATGACCGACGCCAGCCTAATACTTTGGTATTCGGGCCGACCGAGGACAGCGGACTACCCACAAGTTATGACTGCAGCAATGTGGATCTTCGAACATCTACATTTATGGTAGGTACAAAACTGTACTATATGGTGGGTGAAGGACGTTGGTCAACAGCGACAGGTCAGTCTCCCACTGGAGGACAATACAGGCAGGTTGGACAGCAGTTTTTGACAGAGAGACCTTTTTTCTAGCAAATACATGTTTGCATAGTAGCAAATCTGCAGCTTGTCTTCAGGTTTCCATGGAAACAATCATAAAGGGAAACTGGCTGTTTGGTTCTCATAGGTTCATAGGTTCATACTAGGCTATCTGCCCTAGGGCATTTATAAGCCTAGCCAGAGTGTGTTTGGCTTTCGCCACCCATTTTAAATTAATTTTGCTATGCCCTTTTTCGAGGTTAGTATACTGTGCCTCTCTCTAACACTGACACAGAAGTGATACCCGGGGTAAACCTACTATCTCCCATCCACTCATCAAGATTCCTCTTGAAGAGAGTCAATGAGGGACGCTGCCTAACCTGGACTGGGACATGTCTCCATGGAGACAGTCTGATAAACAGAAACTGCGTACAGTCTGGTGAAGAGTGATTTGCCTTACATGAATCTTTAAATGAATTAACTGCAACTTTCCTAAATAGCCTTACAACTCCTGGAATGTCCAAGTGTGTAGTCTAAACAAGTACCATTGCTTCTTCGAGCAGCCATCTCCTACAAAGCTGACTGCTTCCCCAGATGCCTTGCACAGAGAACATACAGAACAGCTCTTGTCCAGCCGTCCCTTATGACTGAGTTCCACAACTATAGCTGTGGTGCCGAAAACTTTGCAGGAGAAGGATTTTCATGTATTCCCGTACTTGGATATCTGTCTCTTGGTGATATTATCAAGGAACTTCTTGGTAGCTAATCTTGACTGGGTGATCCCAGGGTCACAGTTCCTGAGACTGACAATCAATTGTGGGAAATCGTTTCTGTTCCCATCTCATAGGATTACCGTTGGAGGGACTGAACTGAACACTGCATTGCTGATTGTGCTTGTCTTTAGAGACTATTGACTTGGAACACCCTGGATGAGAATGTGGTTTAGACCTACCATTCTTCCTTTGGACTCTGTAAAGCAATTAGAGTCTTTATGCTGTACTTTGTACAGCTGAGGATGCAAGTGTTGATATGGATTTTGAGGTGTCTGTAGCCTCAGTGCTACCTTGTGCTCACAGATGATCTGTCATCAGACCCATATCATCATTTCCTGGAATGATGTACAGCTGTTGTCAACTGCCATGTAGCTTTTTTGTTCTTGTGTTCTTGCAGCCAGATCTATGACATGTTTTTGATGGTGGATGTTTCACTGGTTGGGTGGTGAACTCCCACTGATCTGTTTGAGTTCCATGGTGGCTTAGGTTGCTGTGGTCTTAGGCTGTTTGGCACCTGGTAGTACAAGAATTATTTTTAATTATTAGCTGATGAATTCTGCAACATTTAAAGTGATAGCTAAATTTATCTTAAGTCCTGGCTCTTGGTTGAAATCCTTCAATATATATATATATATATATATATATATATATATATATATATATATATATATATTTATATAATCATACCTCCCAACTGTACCGAGTTACTCGTTTTTTACCGAGTTTTGGGCTCCAAATAATGGGGTACCATGATTCCCAAGTGGCACCCTTCATTTCCAAATTTTTTCCCAGCTTTTTTTTTTCCTTCCATTTTTTTGAGCTGACATCATGTGTGCGATGACGGCAGTTCCATCAGCCTGTCGGAATTGAGCTCAAGGGTTCACATGCACACATTCTTGGCTGTTACTAGCGAGCAGGAAGCTGGAAACATTTTATGCTAGCTGCTTTCTCATCAGCCAGTCACACATTTCCAGGTGTTACTAGCGAGCAGGAAACTGCTTTTTGCGAGCGGGAAGGACTTTATTTTTATGCTGGCTGCTTTGAGTACTAGCGATGCTGCTTTTGTGAGCAGGGACTGCTGGAAGAGAAGCTTTTGGTGAATAGGAAACATTCTGGCTACTTTCTGGGATGGCGACTGCTGGAAGAGAAGGTGCTGCTTTTGCATGTTATGTGGACCGGGGAGGGGGAGTGATCATGGGTACTGCAGAGCTTATGAGGTATCTTCTTGTGTGAACAGGTGGGGTGTGTGTGTGTGTGTGTGTGTGTGTGTGTGTGTGTGTGTGTAAGCAGACTTTTATGATAGAAATGTTCTGAATTGGGTAGATGTTCTTCGTGTTTCACTGTTGCAGTCATTACATTTGGGGTAATCTGCTGGCAGGTTGCCCTCAGACGGCCTGATTATCAAAGTCTTGGATTTTGCATCTGTTGCTGTCCCTTCTTCCATGACGTCAGCTCATCAGGGGTATAAAGCATGCAGCAGGCGCCATTACATCAGTCTTTCTTGCCGTGCGGTGCCCGAAGCAGAAGCAGTTCGCAAGTGTCGGTCAGCTGACTCCTGAAATTTTCGTTTTCGAGTTTCAGAACCGAAGTCTTCAACTTAAAGCTAAGTACCCCTTTGGGGAAACTTTTTCTTTCTCCTTTCCGATATCAGTAAAAGTTAATAATTGCATTAGTTGTAGAAAGCAAACACCTCATAAAGATTTTCATTCGTACTGCATTCCTTGCCTAGCCCCTGACCACGACGTACCTTGCTGTCGGTTTTGTGCTTTATTTAATCAGCACACTGTCCGTCGTCGGTACATTTTTGCCTCTAAATATTTCAGTTCTCAGTTTAATTATCCAGAAATGTCATCGGTTAGCCATCCGACTACCGAGATTCCGAAAAAACGCAATGATAAATACAGAGACAGGCCGCCGAGGTCCAAAACTGCCGACCACGCTTCTCCTAAGCCAGTTCGCCAGTACTCAGTGAGGTGCTTTCACAGCCCCTGATGCCCGCTACTTCTGATTCGAATGCCTTTACTGAGACCCATTCGGAGTCCGGTATGCCACGAGATGCTTCACCTATGGAACCCGTGGATGTCTCTACCTTGGATGGGCCCGAAGCCGCTGTGCAGGCACCGGCTTCTGAATTCAGGCCTACAGACTTGCATATTAAATCAACACCGCCTTCATTACTAAGGCCTAAATCTTGATCCATGTCTACAAAACTGGCGCCCAGGACACATGTTCAGGCCCCTGTGCCTAAAAAACAAATGATAAAAATGGCTGAAGATCTAATTACTCTAATCAGGGGTAGTCAACCCCCCCCCCTCCAAGAGGCCTAGGGCTGAGCTTGATTATGAATCTTCTGATCAGGATTCTGTTTTTTCTGGCTCTTCCAATGACCTGGATTTGTCCATACCTACTTAAGAGGATTCTGATGCAGAGGATTCCATTCCCTCTGCTTCCCTCCTGAGGATTTTTCTTTTGGGGAAACTTTACATACTTTAAGGGAGCATTTCCACTGGGAAAGTCAGGAATTTTCTGATTCAAAAAAAAGAGGCTTAGGGATTTCCTTCTACCTCAGCATAGGCCTTTGGCTATACCTCCTATGCTAGACATTGTTGATGATGTGTTCTCGGAATCCAGTATGGCCCTGATTCCCTGCTCCTAGTAAACCTGACATACTACAGGGTTCCTGAGTCCCACAAGTTTCTTTTCAAAAATCCAGTTGCAGATCCAAAAACCATTTCTCAGGGACCCAAGGGCATTAAGGCTTCTACTGTTAAAAATCCTACCCCTTCTGATTCAAACTCCAGGGCAGTGGATAGATGGGGTAAAAAGGTTTATACTTCTGCAACCTTGGCAATCAGAGCTTTAAACTGCTAATTTGATATGTTAAAATATCAACAGCATATTATTGGGCTGCTTAAACATAAAATAATGTTGATTCCTTTTTTTTCAAAACTAATAATGTTGATTCCTGACTGTGTGGAAAATAAAGATTTACAGGATTGAATGCATTCTGCTGAACAAGTTGGAAAACACTTTGCAATGTGGGTTTGATTCCTTAGAGGCCTCCTGTTACTGGTTCTGTGCTTAGAAGGCATGCTTGGCTTAATGACCAATCTTTGCCTGATCATGTTAAAGCTAAATGGTTGGATGCTCCTTTAAATCAGGACCACCTGTTTGGCAGTAAGGCTGAAGAAGTTCTAAAAAAGATGGAAGATGAGGCTAAATCTATGCAAACTATTAAAGATTTCTTACAAGTGCAACCTCCAAGATTTAGTAGGCACTGGCCTACTAAGAATTGGTCCTTTCCAGCCCCTTCCAGATCCTCTCAAGCCAAACCCAGACACAACAAAAAACCCAGGTTTCAATCCCAGGGACTCACAGAATTAAGCAGTGGGGGGCCTCCACTTCCAAATCTGGAAATAACATCCACCCATCTGTAATAAACAGTCTCAATGACTTCCTTTTAAAAAATTTAAAAAATACCAAGCACTTATCTTTTAACCGCCCCTTGGGGGAAAAGATTGCTCTTCATGCAAAGAACTGGGAACTCATAACCCAGGACAAATGGGTTTTGAATATAGTATCCCAGGGATACAGATTTCATTTCCACACGTTGCCAACACCGAACGGGTGGCCAGACCTGCCCCCAAATCAGTGGGCAGAGGCTCAAAAACAAGTACATTCCCTCTTAGTATCAGAAGAGGAAAAGGGACAAGGTTTCTATTCCAGGCTTTTCCTGGTACCCAGAAAAGACGATTCTTGGCGTCCAATAACTGGACCTGTCTACTCTAAACACCTTTCTGGAGATTCCAAAATTCAAGATGCTGACTCTTCACCAGTTATTTCCTATGCTAGGCAAAGACGCCTGGTTGGCAACTCTAGATTTAAAAGAAGCATACCTGCACATCCCAATCAGGGAATCTTGCAGAAGATACCTACGCTTCAAAGTAGGCTACTTGCATTATCAGTTCTCTGCACTCCCCTTTTACCTGTCTACTGCACCCAGGGTATTCACAAAGTGCCTGGCTCCAGTTATTGCATTTTGCAGGCAAAGAAATATTCAAATATATCCATACCTGGATGATTGTCTAATTCAGGCAGAAAACCAGGGCATACTTCTAAATCATCTGGCGTTTGTAAAAAGGTTTCTAACTTGTCTAGGGCACACCATAAACGAAAAGAAATCACAACTGGTACCCTGTCAACAGATTACATTCCTGGGTGCAAGCTTGAATACAACTGCCCAGATGGCTTTCCTCATGCCAGAGAAGCAAATTAATTTGGTAACTTACTTCATACAAGTGACCACAAAAACCCTGCTATCTGCAAGACAAATACTGCTAACCTTGAGGTTCATGGCATTTTGCATTCTTCTAATTCCATATGCAAGACTGCTTATGAGGAAATTACAGTGGTATCTTAAAAGTCTATGGAGTCAACATTGTCACAGCCTGGAAACAATGATTTCTATCATACCTTACCTACGCCTGGAGTTCCTATGGTGGGCAGAAGCCTGCCACCTAAACAAGGGACTGCCATTCACTCTACACCCTGCCGCCCAAACCTTAACTACAGTTGCATCAGACTGTGCATGGGGGGCTCACCTGGCAGGGAAGTGCATTCAGGGCAAATGGAACCCAAATCAAATGCACCTACATATCAATCAAAAAGAAATGTTAGCTGTACAGAATGCTCTGACATCCTTCAAAGACTACATTCTTCCAGGACAACTAATGGTAAAGACGGACGACACCACGGTTATGTGGTACATAAACAAGCAGAGGGGGTACATATTCCTACCCCCTCTGTAGACTAGCTATGGCATTGTGGAACACAGCCTTGAGCTACCAAATTGCATCTACAAGCTCAGTTCCTGCCAGGAAAATTAAATACACTGGCAGACGGACTAAGCAGAAACCTCATGGACCCACACGAGTGGAAACTGGAAAAACGGATTTTCAACATGTTGACAAGCAAATGGGAGAGCCGAGATATAGATCTGTTTGTCTCCCCCCAGAACTACCAGTTGGACAAGTTTTGCACAAGGACTCCCCACAAACAAGCCTGGAAAGTGGATGCTGTGTCCTTCAGCTGGAAAAGCATATCAGTCTACACCTTTCCCCCTTTGCCTCTGCTCTCCAAAGTTCTACTAAAGGTCAAACAGGACAAACCAAGGATGATTTTGATTGCTCCAGACTGGCCGCGCCAACACTGGTACCCCCTCCTGCGCAGTGTATTGCAAATATCTCCATGGCACCTGCCTCAGACCCCTTCCCTGCTGTCTCAGCAGGAGAACCAAATTCTGCACACTCGGCTTCCAACATTGAACCTTGTAGCCTGGCTACTCACTTAAATTCACCCTTATCATACCTCAGCAAACCTGTGACGGATGTCATCTTGGAGGCGAGGAGACTTAGTACTAGAAAATCTTGTGCTGGTAAAAGGAAGAGATTCTGTGCTTGGAACCAGTCTTTAGGGATGAGCACAGCAGCCCCCAATGTACCTCAGATTTTGCAATACTTAACTGAGATGCTTCACAAGGTCCTGTCTTTTTCTCCATTAAAATCCACGCGTCCTCTATTTCAGCTCACTATAACACAGAACCATCCCTCTTCTCTCATCCTCTACTCAAGCAGTATCTCAGAGGGGCAAAAAACTTGAGACCACCCAGGAGAGCCCCTACCCCTGCCTGGGACCTTAACTTGGTTTTGGAGAAACTCACTCTACCTCCTTTCGTGGCAGCTGCTACTGCAGACCTAAAATTGCTTTCTTGGCGAACAGCCTTCCTTTTAGCAATCACTTCAGCTAGAAGGATATCTGAATTACAGGCCGTTATGGCAGTGGAGCCTTTCATCATCTTTCATGCAGACAGGGTGTCTCTCGGGACCAATCCATCCTTCATGCCCAAGGTGGTTTCCCGTGTGGCTCTTAATCAGTCAATTAATTTGCCAACCTTCCTTCCCACTCCACAGAACAAAGGGGAACAGATTCTGCATTCCTTGGATGTGCACAGACAACTAAGATTCTATTTGGACAGGACTAAATCTCGAAGGAAATCTGAACTGCTTCTGGTAGCATTTGCTGCAGGGGCAGAGGGAAAGGCTATTTTAAAACAAACCATTTCTAAATGGATAAGCCATTGCATTCTTTTCTGCTATAAGCTCCATGAAAAACCTATCCCCCAGGGAATCAGGTTTCACTCCACCAGGGCTGCATCTACTTGTGCAGCCTTTCTCAGAGGTGTTCCTACCAGGGATATCCTAGAAGCTGCTACCTGGAGTTATGTATATACTTTCACCAAGCATGATCATTTACCAATTTTCTCTAAATCCAGAGCTGGCTTTGCCACTGCTGTCTTGCAGGGCCTTATAGCTGGCCCTAATGCTGTACAAACTCCTTTTCCCAACCATAGCTTAGTGAGTCTTCCCAAATGTAATAACTGCAACAGTGAAACACGAAGAACATAGTACAGATGTCCTTCAAGGATGCATCTGCAGTCCTAATATATGGGTTGTCCTGCCTCAGGCAGCCCTTCGGTCGGCCGGATTCCAAAGTCTGGGTCTGGCCTCGGCTGATGTCGCACTTCACCCCACGTCATAGCTGCTGGGGTATAAAGGCATCAGCCGACGCCATTTTCCTCAGTCTTTCTTGCCGCGCGGTGCCCGAAGCAGAAGCTGTTCGCAAGTGCCGGTCGGTCAGATCCAGAGATTTCTACTACCGAAGACTTCTAAAAAAGCTAAGTACCCCGTTGGGGACTCTTTCTTGCCTCAGCCGATGTCAGACAAAGTAAATAATTGTTTAACTTGTGGGAAACAAATACCTCATAAGGATTTCCACTCTTACTGCCTTCCTTGCTTAGGCCCAGACCACGACGTATCAGCCTGTGCTTCCTTCAACCGACGGACGCTTAGACGTCGGTCGGAGTTTGCAGAGGAGTTTTTTGGTCCCGCTTTTGCATATAAAATGCCGTCGGAGACTCCGACTACACAATTAGCTAAAAAGCGCAAGGAAAAGGACCGACACTCACGGTCCGCGGTTTCGGCTGAAACCACGGTTAGGCCAACCGCGAGTGTCTCGGTTTCGGCTGAAACCGAGTCCTCGGTTCTTCCTCCAGCCGAAAGCATGCCTCCGATAACCGAGGCCTCACAGAGCATGGCTGAATCTGCTACTGAAATTACTGCTACAGAAGCAGGCACCCAGGATTTGTCAGACACTATTCCTTTAGATATTTCTACCCCTGCACGTGGGGCTGCTAGACCCCCTGCTTCTATGTCTATCAAGGCCTTTTCCAGGGCTAAAGCAGCTAAATCTTCTAAGGCCTTACCTACAAAAGCTCCCTCACACAGGCCTTCCTCTAGTTCCCAGATACTCAGCCTGGCTGAGGATCTTATTTCATTGATCAGGGGATCCCAACCTCACCCAGACAGGGCCTCTCAACCTCCTCCAGATAAGAGGCCTAGGACTGAGCCCCCTGAACCTGTCTCTACAGACTATTCCTCGGATGACTCAGATATTTCAGACCATCAGGAAGGCCCATATTCTCCTTATGAGGATTCTGATGCAGAAGACTCCATTCCTTCTGCTTCTCCTCCTGAAGAATTTTCTTTTGGGGAAACCCTACACTCTATGAGGGAACACTTCCAATGGCAGGGCCAGGATTTTTCAGATTCAAGGAAAAGGCTAAGGACTTTTTTTACACTTACCACAGCATAGGCTTTTAGCCATTCCTCCAGTACTATCAGTTGTTGATGATGCATATAATGATGCCAGTACTGCCCCTGATTCTCTTCCTCCAGCCCCTGCCAAGCCTGACAGATATTACAGGGTCCCGGACACACACTACCACTTGTATAAGGCTCATATTGCAGACCCAGAAACCATTTCACAGGGCCCTAAAGGTGTGGCAGCTGCCTCTGCCAAAACCCTCTTCCCTCTGAAAGGGAATCTAGAGCATTAGAGAGATGGGGTAAAAGGTTTATACATCTGCTACTCTTTCGCCAGGGCCTTAAACTGTCAATTTCACATGATTCAGTACCAGGAATTTTTGTTAGACCAGCTAAATAAAAAACTGTCCTCTCCTGAACCTATAGACCGCAAGGCCCTTCAGGATTTGGTACATAACTCTCAGCAGGTCAGTAATCATTTCTTAAAATGTGGCTATGATGCACTGGAGGCTTCCTTTAGATCAGCTATGACTGGAGCAGTGATTCGAAGGCATGCCTGGTTAAAAGAACAATCCTTACCAGACCATGTTAAGTCAAAACTCCTAGACGCTCCTATGGAGAAACAAAGTTTGTTTGGCTCCCCTGCACAGGAGGTTCTAAAGAAAGTGGAAGAAAAAGCAAAATCTGTCCAAACAGTCAAGGATTTCTTACAGGTCCAACCTCCGAGGTTTAGCAGAAATTGGCCTTCGAAGAATTGGTCCTTTCCAGACACCTCCAGAGCACAGAGAGGCAGAAATAGACGCCCAAGAGGCAGAGGTCAATCTAGGGGTACCTACAGGGGACGTCAGTGGCAACCTGCCAACCAGAGAAGTGCTGCCACAGCTGCAACTACAACCACTTCCACAGGACAGACACAATGACTTGGCTCTGGTTCCGCCTACCAGGGAACAACTGGAAGCACCCTTGGGTGGAAAGCTAGCCTTATTTTCCGACAACTGGCATTGCATTACAGGAGACAAATGGACTTTACAAACAATAGACAAGGGCTACAGGTTTCACTTCCACACTCTACCAAAAAAGAGAGGAATGCCAAACCTTCCATCAAGCCAAAAAACAGAGGCTCAAAAATAAATCAACAACTTACTAAGGATGAGAGCTATAGAAAAGGTACCATCTATGGAACAAGGCCAAGGATTTTACTCCAGACTATTCCTTGTACCAAGAAAAGAAAATCAATGGAGACCTATTCTCGACTTGTCCGCACTGAACACATACCTCATTGTTCCAAAATTCAAAATGCTGACCCTCCAGCAACTTCTTCCCATGCTGGGCAAGGAGTCTTGGCTGGTGACTCTAGATCTCAAGGAGGCATACCTGCACGTCCCTATACGACCAGATTGCAGAAGACACCTCAGATTTCTTGCAGGATCAGAGCATTATCAATTCTCAGCATTGCCCTTTGGCTTATCTACTGCGCCCAGAGTATTCACAAAATGCCTGGCATCAGTAATTGCTCATTGCAGGCTTCAGGGAATTCAAATTTACCCATACCTGGACGACTGCCTAATACAAGCGGACAACAAGACAAAATTATCAAAAGATTTGGCAAATGTCATACAACTGTTGCAAGCCTTGGGGTACACAGTCAACATTCAAAAGTCAAGGCTAGTACCATCCCAAAGGATAACATTTTTGGGTGCAGAACTGGATACAACAACTCCGATGGCTTTTCTCACAGAAGAAAAACAAAAGCAACTACCAGTCTATTTCATGACATTAACAACACAAACTCAGCTTACTGCAAGGAAAGTCCTGCAAGCCCTGGGTTACATGGCATCCTGCATAATATTGATCCCGCATGCCAGGCTGCATATGAGAAAGTTGCAATGGTACCTAAGGAATGTATGGTCTCAACACAAGCACAGTCTAGAAGCCCAGATTCCAATAATTCCATGCCTGAAAAAAAAAAAAGAATTCCTGTGGTGGGCTCAGGCCTGTCGGATAAACAGAGGATTGCCTTTTCACAAACCACATCCAAGCCAGACCATCACCACGGACGCCTCAGACCTAGGCTGGGGGGCACACATGGAGGACAAGTGTATACAAGGCATATGGACCCAAGACCAGCTGAATCTACACATAAATCTAAAGGAGATGCTGGCAGTGAAACATGCAATCCAGGCATTCAGACCATTCCTCCAACAAGGTCACCTGCTGATAAGGACGGACAATACCACAGTCATGTGGTACATCAACAAACAGGGAGGTACACACTCATCCTCTATGCCAGATGGCAATGGATCTGTGGAATTTGGTCCTGAATCTCAACATTCAACTACAGGCCAGATTTGTACCAGGAAAAGAAAATTCACTAGCAGACACCTTAAGCAGAACTACCACGGATGCTCACAAATGGATGCTGCATCCAGATATCTTC